>NC_090729.1:75350753-75428253 GCF_036898095.1 Palaemon carinicauda
GGAGGGCCAGGCAGTGGCTGTTGATGACTCAGCAGGTTGACATATAGGGTCCCCCAAACCCCCATCCTTAGCTCACAAGGATGGCGAGTTTGCAGCAACCAAAGGAACCAACGAGTTTAAGCGGAACTTTAACTCCAGCCTGGTGATCAACAGGTAGAGAGGTTACCAACAGGCCACCACAACCAATGTATTTTTTACACTGAATTTTGTTTCACATTTTACGGTTTTGTACAATCATTTTTGTTTCACAATGCGTTGTTGTATATACTGGATTTGAGATCGTAGTGTTTCGTGTACCCAATTGGTATCATAGTGTGGTTTCCTACTCTGAATTGCGTTTCTTATTGAGGTGTTTCGTACACTGAATATGATTTTACAATGCGGTATTTTGTGCAATGAATTTTTCTTCAAACTGAACTTTGTTTCACATAGCGGTGTTTTGTGCTCTTAAGTTTTTTTTTTTTTTTTTTCCTATAGCTCGGTGTTTTGTTTTGAATTGCGTTTCCCATTGTTTAGTTTCATGCGCTGAATTTTGTTTCATATTTGTTCCAACACGAATATTTCCCACTGACCAATATATATAGGAGAACCTCTAGAGTGCGCACTCTTCGACCAGAGTTTTCCCCTCCTAACTCCCCTCTCCACGTGTGCGACCCTGACCTCTTTTGCTTCCCAACATGCCCTAGAGGGACGCCTCAGTCGACCTTTCCAGGTTGCCATCATCCTTCCTTCCTCTGGTCGGCAGTGTGTCTGGTTCTCTTGTGATCGCTAGAGTTTTTTCCATTCTGTTCGTAGTATGTGTTACTGGAGTTGTTCTGTGTTTACTACGATCTCCCTATATGAAATCTGTGTGTGCAATGTCATTGCCCAGGTGTAAACGGGAACGTTAACTAAGTGGAATTTGTAGGTGTTAATGGGAATTTGTGTGTAGTTCCCTTTCACATGTGGAGGTCGATCCTCATGTTTTGTTTACTGCTTGCCGAGGTCGTGTGTGTTCCCCGAGAGACACGTGTTCTCCCTCGAGGAAGGGTTGAGATGTTCATGGGCCAATGGTCACTAATATATGGAAGAAGTCGAAGAAGGACAGGTCACCCTCGTGGAAGGGTAGTGAGTCTCGTCCTTTTTAGGCGTGTTCGACAGTACACAGTATTTCAGGGACTTCTTTGTCTCCAGGGCTGCCCACGGTGGCAGAATAGGTAACGGGACTGGTCGGGTCCTCACGTTTCCCCATCCATGGCCGGAGACCTCCCCCCCCCCCCTTCACAGTCATATTTGGGTGTTGAGGGCAGATCGGCCACCCATCTTTCTACCCACCAACTGCGGATTCGGCCTCCGTTCAGCCACAGATAGACGTTCTCCAATCTGCTCACGGGATGATGGTCCCAGGTTCTGCTCAGCAGCTCCCAGGAGCCAATCTCTCCTTGTGGGGTCAAGGGACCTGTTCCACGTGGAGGGGAGTGGGAAGAATAAGGACAGTTCTTCTTCCAAGAGATATCATCCCTCCAAGTGTTCTGGATGTTCCCCTATCCTGCCCAGAGCGAGGACCAAGGTGAGTTAGTGCTGGTCTCAGTCTGTTACTGAGACCATTGTCCCTTTATTCCTGTAACATCATCCCACATGTTCTGGTGCAGGAGGACGTGTTGTGGAACATATAACTTCATACTGAGTCATGCATGAAGAAGAAATGATTAAGAAGTATGAACGTTTTTCATATTCCTTGAATGGAGGTGGTAGCAACATTCGCACTCCGTCTGTGACTTTTCATTATTTATGATTAGCATGGGTCAGTCCATCACTTATGATAAAGGAATGTCTTTTGGGATTTATTTTCTCATCATTGGATCTTATATTGATACTTCTGATTTCTTTGATCCTTTGTAGAGAAGATCAGTTTCTTGCTTCATATACATGCATACATTGAAGTATGTTTGTATACATTTTTATGTGTGAGTGTGTTGATGATGATATTGATATTTTCCTTTTCATTTGCATGTATATATATATATATAGTTTATATATTTATGTATATATATATATATATATATATATATATATATATATATATATATATATATATATATACACAGGTATAAAAATGTTTAAGGTGCATATGTGTGTGTTTAGACAGTACATTTTTTCATGTACGTTAAGTTTTTTTTCCTCAGTAAGCCATATTTTATGATGTAGGCCTCAACTGCCTTTTGTTCTGCCTCAGTTGTGACATGATGTAGATTATTGTCAGGTTTTAAAGGTCTTTATAGGTCGCTCTTGAGTGGCAAAGTACAGTGACTTTGCCCTTTCGAGCGGGACAATGCCCAAGAGACTAACCATGTATACATGTGATTGGCACCCATGCCCCCTCTATACTCACTCTAGGACCAGGGAGGGCTGGGCAATGGCTGCTGATGAATTGGCAGATAGACGTGTGGACTCCTCCCAAGCCTCCCATCCTTAGCTCACAAGGATGGTGAGGTTGCAGCAACCTGGGGAACTGACGAGTTTGAGCGGGACTCGAGCCCCGGTCTTGCGTTCACCAGTCAGTGACGTTACCACATCGGTGACTGTGAATGTAATGTTTAAAACAAGATTTTGACGGTGACGCCATCGGCTTCGGCTGAAGTGGATTACTGCCTTGGGACGGAGATGATAGTCAGGTTTACGCACCTGCTCCAGGGCAGCGGTCCCTGCACAGATGGACCTCCGCCTCTGTTAGTGGCACCAGGTAAGCCACCCACCCCTCTTGGCTTCCCTAGGAGACCGGCAGGCGGACACACAGCTTATCTCGCTACTTTACTTCCCATCTGGGAAACGCTCCCCCCTGGGATGGCAGCCTCAGCTCCCGTTCATTGGCTACCGAACGCCCCTGCCGAGGCTAACAGCATTAAGAGGCCCAGGTTTCTGCCACTCAGGCGCCGCCATCTTGGCCTGGCCAGTTCCCCTCCGCTGATACTGGGCCTGGAGATGCCCTACCTGGCCAGTAGGCCTTAGCCCAGGTTAGACCGCTATCTTTCTATCCGACGACCGAGTGTACTGTCTCCGCCCAGCAACCAGTAGGCCTCCCCTCACCCGGTCACAGGGTGGAGGCTCCATCTTCCGCTCAACGGCTCTCAGGTGCCGCTCTCCTCGTGAGGGCAGCAGCGGTGGTTGTAGGAGCCTTGAGAGACGTAATGTCAAGGTGTGAGCGACGGATCCAGGGTTGCGTGACCCTCTCAGCGGGTGGTGCTCGGCCCCGGCAAGCGGCTGCACGTGGGAACCATGGGGCCCAAACCACTAAACCGCCGGCGCGTTGCCGTATCCAGCCAGAACCCTCTCAAGCTTCCCTACTGGGGATCGGCCAACATGTCCGTTAATCCGCTGCTCGGTGCGGCATGCCGTCAATCCGCTGCTCAGCGCGGCCTGCAGTCCTTCTTCTGCCACCTGTGACCAGCTCCTCTGACTCCCCACTGGTAGAGGACCCGTCTTCCCCTCTCGAAGCGGCTTTTGCCTACCGGGGCTCGGCCAACATGGCCATCCATCCACTGCTCGTTGCAGCCTGCCTGCCTTCCACCGCCTGCGACCGGCTCCTCTTACCTCCGCGGGTAGAGGACCCTTCTTCCGCCCTCGGGGTAGCGGCTTTAGCCCCCGGGCAGCGGCTCCCTGGTACTGATCCAACCTCGTGGGTGTAAGAGGCCTATTCCGGCACCCAAACGACCCCGTTCAGGTCCCTATTGAGGGATCCCTTCCCACGAGGGAAACTATGGACTCCGTTCCCGCAGCCCCTTGGGAGGAGTTCCCACAACTGGGGTAGAGGACTGTGAGAGGGAGCGTCATTTCCCTAAGCCTGTCTTACGGTTCCGTGTCTCCGGATCATGCCCCAAAAGTGGAGCAAACCCGAAAGGGGCAAGAGCAGGGTAGGGCCCCTTCGTTAGGGGAACCGAATCTCTACGCCGATCATCTGTTACCATGAGAGGGACCATCTAGTGGAGCTCCCAATACCGGGGAGTGAGCTTCGGAGGAGGGGTCAAGGGACCACCCAGAGAACGCGGTGCTCGAGAAAGTGTTGTCCATCCGAAGGGTCCTCGGCCTCAGTAGAAGGGTCAACAACCTCCCGGAGCCCTCTCCTGCTTGAGTGCGGTACAACTCCAGCGGTCTGGAACGCCAGATTAGAGCCTCCAAGGGAGGCGAGGCCTTCCTTGGCCCTGCCTATCTCCTAGGACATTGGTAGCCCAAAGCCTTTCCGACGAGTAAGAGTGTTGTGAGATTAAAAGAAATAGCAAGGCCTCTCATCAAGGGAGAACCGGCATTTCTGATGGAGTGGCAAAGGCTAGAGGGTCACCTGGTGTGCCTGGAGAATCTTGTCCCCAAAGGAAGACTGCGACCGGGCCAGTGGGTCCTGAAGGAAATGCAGACCCTAGCAGCTAGACATCCATCAGTAAGACATCCCTCATCCCAGTCAACCAGGGAAGCTCTCCAGTGGGGGTTAGTCCCATGGAACACCCTAGCAGGGGTCTCACTACTGGACCCTCCTTAAGAGATACTCCTCTTCAAGGAAGAATCCAGGGAGGGATGGGGAGCTTATCTTTTGGACCAAACGACCCCAGGATTGTGGTCCCTGGAGGAAAAGGCCCTCCACATAAACTAGCTTGAACTTCTAGCAGTGCGGAGGGCCCTCCTCGAACGGGTAAACTGATTATTGGGGAAAAGAGCGCTGCTGATGAGTGACAATGCCACCGTCAGATTCATGACCTGTCGGTGGAGATCCTTTCATGGGTCGAAAACAGCGCCATCTCCCTGACGGCCAGATACATTCTGGGGAAGAGGAGTGCCGTCGCAGGCGCCCTCAGCAGAAGGGGACAGGTGCTGGTGGCAGAGTGTCCCCTACTTCTGGAAGTGGCAAAGACAGTGATAGGAAATTGGGGCTCTCCCTGTCTGGACCTCTTTGCGACGAGGATGAACGCAAAGGTGGCAGTCTTTTGTTCTCCAGTGGCAGGCCCAGCAGCAGCTCTGGAGGACACAGTCCAAAAAGGCCTCCTAAACCTCTCCCTCCATGCGTGGAGGCTATTCAGTGTTCTGCTAAGAAGGGAGGGGTACTCCAGAAGTACAGCTACTCATATGATGGGTAATCTAAGACAATCCTTGAGAGCCATATATTAGGCAAAGTGGACAGCCTTCGGCAGATGGTGTTCCAAGAAGGGCGTAAAGCCCTCAATGCCTCAATTCCAGTCATTGTGGACTTCCTGGTCCATCTACGCCTCGTTCAGGGCATGTCAGTTACGGCAGTGAAGGGATTCCGGGCGACCCTGGGTCAGGTCTTCTTCCTCCTTCGTGACGAAGACACAGAACCCGGCGGTAGCTGACCCAATTTTCAACGAGTTTTTCATCCTCGCCATCCCCAGGACAAATGACCCAGATGACCTGCTGTTGTGCCCGGTTAGGGTGGTGTGGAAATATCTCTCAAGGACCTCCGCCCTCCGCTCGACTATCAAAAGTCTGTTCATGACTACGGGGCAAGTGAAGAGGGCAGTCTTGAAAAACACGATCTCCTTCTGGCTCTGGGAGACGATACGTAGAGTTTACTTGTGGGAGGGTGAACCCTTCCCAAGGTCCGCCAAGCCTCGTGACATCCGGGGTATCGGCACTTTGTTGGACTTCGAAAGGAACAAGGCGGTCGGCCATGTGATGAGAGCAGGTGTATGGCCGAGACAGTCGGCCTTTACGACCCACTACCTCAAGGACTGTTCCCTCAGGTCTCAGGAGGGGATCAGGTTCGGTCACGTCGTGGTTTCCCAAAAGAAGAACTAAGGGCAGTCTACACTTGACACAAACCATATAGAATGGCGAGTGGTAGAGAGTTTCAACTCCCTATCCCCTCGACCTATCATGAACTACTCCGGGAAGGAAGAAGAGGGAGTGTTCTCTGGCTACCCTATTTTCATTTTACCTTTATTGCAGCACTTTCCCCCGACAGACCTTATCCCTCTCCATGACCCTCATACCTCTTCTACAGGGGTCTATTGCCCACCTCCTAATTCTGAGGTTCCTATATATATTGGTCAGTTGGAAGTATTCGTGTTGGAACAAATGACAATTTCTAAGAAAATTGTATTGTTCCTAACATACTTACCACTGACCAATAGTTTAATTGCCCCCATCCTTCCCCGCGGTAGACCCTGCTGGTAGGAACCGTTGTTTTCTGTGACTAGGGTAGAATGGTTGATGGCGACGTGGAAAGGTCGACTAAGGCATCCCTCAAGGCATGCTGGGAAACAAGAGCGGTCAGGGTCGTGCACGTGTAGAGGGTGGTTAGGAGGGTATAGGAATGTTGGGGGGGGGGGGGGGGTAAACTGGTAGGAGAGCGCGCGCTCTAGAGCTTCTATTATATATATTGGTCAGTGGTAAGTATGTTAGGAAAAATACAATTTTCTTAGGAATTGTCATTTCTGTGTTTTATTCAATAAATTTTATATGATATTTCCTGTGTTTCATATACTGATTTTTTTTTTTTTTAATATTGCCATGTTTCGTCCGCCGAATTTTATTTCACCTTGGGTGTTTTAGACACTGAATCTTGTTTCGCATTGCTGTTTCGTACACTGCATTAATGAACTCCTTGAAAATAAAGGGAGGGAATACCACCGTCCATTGCTTATCAAGAGATTAGTAGATATGTAGATATGTGTCATTAATGCGTGTATTGTGCTGAATTAATGGACTGGTAATAGTTGAACGTCTTTAGATAATGCATCGGCTTGGGAGAGAGAGAGAGAGAGAGAGAGAGAGAGAGAGAGAGAGAGAGAGAGAGAGAGAGAGAGAGAGAGAGAAGTTTGATGGGTATATATCGATAGTGTAAATGGTAGACTTAATTGTGCCCTGCATTATCAGTATGTTGTGGCCTTGATATGAATAATGATGTACCGGCATATGAGCATTCAAATTAACAGTATTTCTGATCTTCACAAGCTTTTAGCTATTCCCCCTCTTCTTTTAGAATGCATCGCCGCTCCCAGGCTTTGTTTCCTGAAAAATAGTACTGCACTTCGTGGTTATGCTATTTAGATACTTTTTATACACAATAAAATCTGTTAATTGTAAGTATGTCCCAAGGGAATATAACCGAATCCTCGGCCACTTTTCTGCCAATAATCAATTAAGTAACATGTCATCGTTCATGTTCCTGAGTCCAGGGCTCAAGGCAGTCAGTCAGTCATGAGTGAGTAGTGATAGATTCACTGCAAGTCAGCTTCAATAGCATAACTTCAGAAGTTTGGGATCCTTTTATTTTATTTTTAAGATTTGCAACATTAAATACCAAACCAGCTTAATTTGATTTTTGACATTACCAAATACAAACGAAAGATTATTCCTATACTCAACACACCGAAAATAAAGACAGCGAGTTTTAGAGAGGGGGGGGGGGGAGTATGGTAATAATAATTGCATGAACTTTTTTGGGATATACTGACTTAACAACTTTATGCCAGTCATATTCATAGCCGTATCACATTCTGGTGTGTATGGCAACATATACAAAGATAATACTATAAGAGTAATAATTGAAAATTATCAAATAACTATTTATGTTTATTGTGTAAGCTGCATCATTCATCTGTGTCCAACTCACTATCAAAAGAGAAGTATTTTTTAGCATCATTGTAAGGCCGACGTGAAATGGATATCCTTTATTTTTTTCCTTTATCCATTCATAGCTATCAGCCGTTTCTTTTTTGCAGCAACAGACTTTAATAACTGAGAGCTGTTAAACAGTATTGTAGCCAAAAACACACATATATAAATATATGGTCAACTGGTGTGTCATGATTGTAAATCACTAAGCGGGATGGGAATTGCTTGTATAGTGTATAAGTAGTGATGGCTATTTAGAATAAAAAATGCAGATGCATGTAGTTAGTGTTAGTATTCTCTAATATGAATTGTATAATTCACCAGTGTTGATATCTATTGGAATTATGCAGATGACATCAGCTGGTAA
Organism: Palaemon carinicauda; assembly: GCF_036898095.1. Taxonomy (NCBI): domain Eukaryota; kingdom Metazoa; phylum Arthropoda; class Malacostraca; order Decapoda; family Palaemonidae; genus Palaemon; species Palaemon carinicauda. The sequence goes on from NC_090729.1 coordinate 75,358,723, forward strand.
TGAGTCGTATTGGCTGGCTGGTGTCCATGAACACCTAGCAGTTGGGAGTCATCATGAGTGAAATTCCCACCAAGTGGGTGGATTTGTTGCTCTTCTTTGAACCATTTGACCTCCCCACTGAGTCTGACTCCCAGTAACTTTAAACATATTATTGTCCTAATCCTTGTATGCAAAATATATGTTTTATACTGCGAGGTTACTGACCTGTTTAAGAGTACTATGAGTGGCATAAATTGGAGGGCGCGATCACGGAACTCTGTTATACGTGATGTGTCCCTAGAATCATAATGTGACAGTATATTTCCATCACCGTGGAAAATTCCATAAAACCTAACAATTCAGCATGTTGAGAGAGCAAGATTGCATCTTGCTTGTCAGAATTAGTCAGTACCATATGAGCGATCGGTAGAAAAGGTACTCACCGGAGAGTAACGGCTTTACACAGTGTATTCACAAACCTTTTGGTAATAAAGTGAAAAAAAAAAAACGTTATAATATCTCATTATCCATTGACATGGGACATTATTACATATGTAACAATTAGAGAAATATGTGGCCCTTCGAAACAGTAATTCGTTATTTGATAAGCAAAATGGTAGGCATGATTTTTTTCAATTTTCATCTTCTCCACAAAAAACAAAATTTAAATTAGTTAACCTCATTCGTTGTAGTCTATTGTTTTTGCTTGGTGATCGCCAGACTGGGATTCGAGTCCCGCCCAAACTCGTTATTTCCTTTAGTGTCCTGAACTTCACCATCCTTGAGAGCTAAGGATAGGAGAGCCTATACGTCTAGTAGCCATTGCCTGGCCCTCCCTGGTCCTAGCTTGGATGGAGATGGGTCTTGGGCACTGATCAAATGTATATATGGTTAGTCTCTAGGGCATTGTCCTGCTTGCTAGGTCAATGTCACTATCCCTTTCCTCTGCCATTCATGAGTAACCTTTAAACCTTAAGAATTGGACACCGTATTCAACCTGGTTAACATACTTAGATCTGTTTAAAACACATAGATGTTGCAAAACTTTGACTTCATATGTATTTTATCCAGTGTGTAACAGCAGTCTATTATCAAGTGCAAAAAACTTCACTACTGTTATTATTATTATCAATAACTCCACAAACATTTCAGTCTCGCCAATCATCAACGTTTACAAATGAGGGGCGAAAGTTAAGCTCTTAGTGTACGTCTAGTATACTGCAGTTGGTATCTTACAATCATTCTCATTGTTTCTTTTCAGAAAAGAATTGCTCGGCTGCTGACGTTATTGAGATCTATTTCACATGAAATGCCAATATGGTATTCATAGCAGTGTTGGTATCAATTTGAAATCGTTTTATTTAAGAACTAGTGGAGTGACTGAAAGAGAACAACCTGTATCTTATACAACGGGAATAAACCCCACTCTTATGCTATTTTTGTATCGACAACCATGACCCCGCATTTAGGAACTTTGGTACACGTTTGTGAAACCTTTGAAAATAAAAAAAAAACATGCAAGAGAGGGGAGTCACTAATCGCCTCAGATGGTGGAAGTGCAGCCTGTCTTGCCTTCACTCTAGTTCTTGGTGTTGTGTCATCCTTTTAAATTCTATGAAGGTTTAAAGACCGTTCATGAATGGCAGAGGCGAGGGACAGTGATCTTGCCATAGCTAGACAATGCCCAAGCCCCCCTCTCCACTCAAGATAGGACGAGGGATGGCCAGGAAATGGCTTCTGGTGACTCAACGGGTGGCTGTTAATTTATGGTAATTTATCACTAACAATATATATGTGGTAATTTATCACTACACTCGTGATTTTCATTCTTTTACAATGAAGCCACAAACACACTTTAATATCGAGTTCGCTCTTGCGTGGGATCCTAGACCCATAGGGAAATTCCTTAAGTGATAAATATTTCTGCCCAGCCGAGGATTCGAACCCCCACCACCGATAGAAATAAGTGTGAACAGAAGGATGTTTACCATTCGGAATCGGTTCTCTTTTTTTCTATTTGCCATTTTCACCATATTTTCCAGTATCGTGTGTTTTGCTTGACGCTGGAGCAACGTGAGATACCGTTTGGGAATTAATATCAAGAATCTATAAAGTGAGGGTGAGATAGAGTTTGGTGGTCGTAACCCTTATGGAATTCATGGAATTAGTTGTTAGACTTGTAAAGGAAATTGTTGCCAAATTACACAAGCACTGGACTCAAATTTAACTCTTTGTAGCTGCAATGAATAATCGATATTGAATCCTTTGCACTTGCAGATTGGATACCATTGACTATGTTAATGCAGTCAACCTATCTGGGTCCAGTTATCGCTACTCTGGGAAGATAAGGGACGAACATTCGTGACTTGAAAGAAAGCAATTAAGGGGCGCATAAGTTTACTTTTGTGGTTCTCTGGCACAGTCACATCAGCAGTCAGGACTTGAACTTGTTTTTTTTTTTTTTTTTTTTTTTTTTTTTTTCCTACATGGCTGACTGGCAACTCGGGTAAGTGATTGTCTTGTTTACTTGGTCATCCACAAAACCAAGTTTGCAAGGTAATTCGTCACGCGAAAGATCACCAGTAATACTAATCTAAATTCTTTATATATTTCTTTTTTACGCTGCCGCAGTTATGCTTTATTAATATTACGGATAAATATTCGAGTGAATATATTTACCTTCGATATTTTTATTACGAAGATGTCTTGTAGATGAGTTTCTATAGCATTTTCCGGGTATTTCATTTTTGCATGAATTGATGTGCACTTTTTTATTTTTCTTACCAAAAAGTATAGTTGTAAAGTGCAATTGAATCTGATAGCTTAATTGAATAAAAGAAACTTGTAACCCCTTTCCGCCTTTCCCTTTCTCTTGAAAATAGTGCAACCCATTCTCCCAAGATCCTTACCTTTTTGCCTGTCTTTCTAGATTTGTGGCTCCATTATATGTAAGAATCATTAGAGGCCATTCCAATTCCTTGGAAAGTCATAGGGCATAGTAAATTTAGATCCAATTTAGCAAATTGGAACCCTCCGTATTATGGAGAGGAAACGCCATTTCTCCCTTAACCACCACCGTCGCCACCTCCTCCCTTCGGGAAACGAAGAAGGAACTCCAAGAACCAGATTTCGGAACTAAGAAGGCTTCTTCGGTACTTGTTCAACATGTATTTCGACGTAAGCAATCTAATGATGAAGTAAAACGTTACCTATAGTAGACACAGCAAAAATCAACGGTTTTTTGTAAAATATATATACTGTTTGACTTACAGGAGTCATTGGCACTGGCAAATGAAATTTACACGTCAATTGGATAGATGAAACCACAAAATACTGAAATTCATAGGTTGAGCGTGGTGAGAAGAACTTGTGGCAATTGCAAAGGATGTGAAGAGATAAGGGGGCCAAAGATAGTTATCTCAAAAGTTCAGATGGTTTGGACATGTGATGAGACGGGGAGAGGAGCAGTTTGATAGAAAAATTATAGCTTCAAGGCCGATGGAAATATACGCTGCCACCTGCGGCAATTGCACACAATGACACACACACTCTCTCTCTCTCTCTCTCTCTCTCTCTCTCTCTCTCTCTCTCTCTCTCTCTCTCTCTCTCTCTCTCTCTCTCTCTGTATATATATATATATATATATATATATATATATATATATATATATATATGTGTGTGTGTGTGTGTGTGTGTGTGTGCTTTGCCGTTGCAGATAATAGTAAAATTAATGAATTAGTTGAATGAAAGGAAAAAACTGGTTTTGATTTGTCTTTTTTCGCGAAGATTTAACAAGAAATTCTTTCTAAGTTATTTAGTTATTTATGTGGAAGCAAAAATAAACCTCTCTCTCTCTCTCTCTCTCTCTCTCTCTCTCTCTCTCTCTCTCTCTCTCTCTCTCTCTCTCTCTCTCTCTCTCCCTCTCTCTCTCTTACGCACACACAATTCTACTCGGACTGGGGTGGATATTAACAATTCAGGATTTTCCTTTGTTGATGGAACGAATGAAAACTCAAGAAAAACAACAAAATTCGAAGGGTGAGGATTGAACTGAAAGGAAGTTTAAAGGGAGACGTTGATGGTTTCATTGATCCTTTTGTTGTCTTGCAAGATGGGGCTTGGATTATTGCAAACCACAATAATACCTTGAAGAATATGCTAAAATATTTCAATTAGTGTCCTGACGGTAACATAGGCCTATGATGTAAGTTTTTTTTTTTTTTATTTTTTTTTTTTTTGTAGACGTTTAGATTTCATTAATAGCAATATTTTTGGTTTGAGGATGCTGTAGTGTTGTATAAATTGCAAAATAACCCTAATTAGACGAATTCATAATTTTACTGCCTCCTTCCTTCTTTGGTGTTTGACAATACATCACCGCAATTTTCACCAATATCGAGTTTTATTAATTCCACGTTTTTAGTACATTCTGGTATTCAAAGAAAATTTATAACATGTTTTTCTTATGCTTAGTGTCATTTATCCCAATTTCTGTTAAAATATGTGAAAAGTGGCAAATGTATGCAGCGTGCATCCGAAAACAAACTCCTGTCGTTGACTTGTGTGTGTGTGTGTGTGTGTGTGGTCGGGAGGGGGGGGGGGGGGGGGGCGGTATTAAATTAAGACTTAATAACATTATTTATTGACACAACCTATATCTGAATGAGAAATTTAGGTTAGTAAATAAGTTTCGATTCACATTACTTGGTAATTATTTTGAAACATGGATGATATTCGGACAAAAGTACTTCCGACCAATCAGCTATGAGGAAACTTTTCCGAGCTAAAAAGGCATCCGTGCGAGTCTGTGCAAATCTACCTCACTAAAAAAATGACTATAGTTTCTATATGACTTTACTTACATTTTTGTAAGTCACTATAATATTTTGTTGTGGGAAATAAATTATATTGTTACAATATAAAAGAACATATGTCCCATCCCAATTAATTTCCGTACCAAGACGCTGATATGTAAAATTAAAGCATTTGACATGTATCCTGTCCTAACACAGTATTTTTTTTTTTTTTTATTATTCTGGTTGCAAGTCCCTCACCAGATTATCCCTCAAAAATAAAAAAAAAAAGTAAACCTGGAAGGAACCTCATAAATGGAGCCAGAAGAAATTACTGGAGATTCTTTAATTGTAATATTTTTTCAGTTTGAAAATTTAAAAACAACATTGATATCAAAATTCACATAAAAACTTTTAATCAGTCTTAAGTAATATAACAGCATATATATATATATATATATATATATATATATATATATATATATACATATATATATATATATATATATATATATATATATATATATATATATATATATATATATATATATAAACAGTTTATCGCTAACACTCGTAATTTGACCATTTTCAAATAAGCCACAAGTACTATTTAGTATCGAATTCTCTCTGCCATGGGATGTCAGATCCATAGGGTAATTACTTTAATGATGAATATTTCTACCCGGTCAAGGATTCGAGCCTGTGACGATAAAAATAAAATGGTGTAATTACACTTCAGCCTATTCAGCTGTATTATTATTATTATTATTATTATTATTATTATTATTATTTTTATTATTATTACTTGCTAAGCTTCAAAACTATTTGGAAAAACAAGATGCTATAAGCCCAGAGCCTCCAACAGGGAAATTAGCCCAATGAGGAAAGGAAATAAATAAATATTTCATATATAAAACTTCAAGAAAATAAGAGGAAGAGAAATAAGATAGAATAGTGTGCCCGAGTGTACCCTCAAGCAAGAGAACTCTAATCCAAGACAGCAGAACACCATGGTACAGAGGCAATGGTGCTACCCAAGACTAAAGAATAATGGTTTGATTTTGGAGTGTCCTTCTCCTAGAAGAACTGCTTACCATTGCTAAAGAGTCTCTTTTAATTCTTACCAAGAGGAAAGTAGCCACTGAACAATTACAGTGCATTAGGTAATCCCTTTATGGAAGAATTGTTTGGTAATCTCAGTGTTGTCAGGTGTATGAGGACAGAGGAGAATATGTAAAGAATAGGCTAGACTATTCGGTGTATGTTTAGGCAAAAGAAAATGAACCATAACTAAAGAGAACGATCCTATGTAGTACCGTTTAAGCCAAAGGACCCAATAACTCTTTAGCGGTAATATCTCAACGGCTGGCTGGTGCCCTCGCCCACCTACTACCTATAAAGAGAGATAAGAATTGATTCTGATTCTGATGTATTTGAATCGACAATTTTTATAAACAGACTGGGGCAAAGTGCTGTTTTTTTAGGTGGCGTTCCAGTCTAGTGTATGGGCGGCAGTTGGAGTATCTTAGAACTGCATTTTCCCAAGAGAATGGTCGCCTAGCAGGAAGCTGAGCTTGGTTGGATTTTTATGTTGTAAATAAAATTTTTATTTAGGTTTGGGTATTGTTAGTGTATGGTATATTCTTTATTTGAATGTTTTATGTAAAAGGTATAAATATTTACATATTTTGGTGTATATTTTTATGTCTGTTTTGAATAGTTTCAGTATAGGTTTAGGTTAATAGTTATTTTGAATATCCTTTATGTTTGCTGAGGATTCCAGTTGTAAAGATAATGAAGGGAAAAGGTTTTATTGTATAGATCTTTTAGTGGAGTGGGTAACTTTAAGCCCCTATTACACGTATCCGGTTTTCTATGGCGCCGTCGGTCGCGACGCTAGCATATGTTCAAACCGGAGCGTGTGATAGCAAATCGGCCATATGAACGCTCACCCATGGCCGGCCGGATAAACTTTCGCCAGTACCAAAGTTGGCCGTACGGCCGTCGTACATCAGCACTGAGGACGTAGCGTGTACTTGCTCACCGTATGCAAGAAATCTCAAAGTGGCTGAAAGACGCTCATGAGGATTAATTGCTTCTCTCATGCAAGAGTCCTTTTTTCTATTAAAGGTGGTATGTGACTTGAGAGTTCCAAATATGTGTCGTGATCCATTCGCATGTAGTTAAACCAGTCATCTTTTTCTAGTGCTAGTTCCTTCATTACGTTAACATGAGAGTATTTTTGTCGTTTATGCAGCCATTGTTTGGACCAAATCTTCCTTTTTCTTGTTTTCACCTTCAAGTAGCAGGCTAGAGCAATAGGAACGAGATTGTTGTTGAGAGAAGACATGTCACTCCTCCACCACAAACAGTGTCATACTGACCCACTTGCCTTCGGCTGTTCAAATACATATAATAGCTCTAGCCTTAGGCCAGAATTCTCCTATGGCGCTGTAGACCAGGTTGGCCGTAGGAAACCGGATACGTGTAATAGGGGCTTTGAAGTAATAGGGGTAAAGTGCAAATGGGTAATACAAGCGTGAAATGGTCAGCAACCTCTGGCCACACAAAATTTTGTAATTTTCCAAGATGGCTGGCTGGTTTTCACTTTGACTTCTTGTGGATATTTGAATATTGAATTATAATTGGTTAATCACGTTTGAATTCCTTAATCACTCCCACTTTATGTTAAAATATTGAAAGCCACCCGTTACATACTTTGGTACATAATCTGCTGCCTATAAATATCCAAGATAGCTGTCACTATATAAAGAATGTCCGCCAAAAAGCCAAAAATTGTTATGTAAGTTCATAATCAAGGTAAAAGGTCATGTAATATATGGATGCTGGGTAAATTTAGCTTGATCAGCTAATTTTGTGTAGGTTTGAAGTCAATTAAGCCCCACTTAATTCATTTTCATTGTTATTTAGAATTATCCCAATGTAATTGTGTAGTGTCAGTGCACCACCAAGGCACACTGGTTTTAAACTATAGCTTATAGACTTAGTGGTACCTAATGGTAGACATTTTTCATTAATTTCCAAAATGCTGTTTAGCTAGCCCCAGTTCAAAGTTAAAAGATTCACCTAAATTGACAGGATGTTCCAGCATAGGAAAGTTGAGGCAAGGAAGAGGGGACTTTAGTCTTCTAGAAGGTGTACAGATCTCATGGGAATTGAATAGCATTGGATGAGTGATTGGGCTAGGGGCAGGATTATGACATATCTGAGCCTAGGTGTGTCCCATATCTGAAAGTGCTTGTATATTGTATATGTGGTAAATGGATAAACCCTCAGCTTATAGAATGAAATCAATTGCAGCCCAATCTTGGAAGTTGACGTCTCTCCTGAAGGAAGATAGTATGACTATCTGTAAGCTTTGTTGTTTGTGCTAAAAGGAAACCTGCAAAATACTAGTGGATGCAACTGTTGCGGGCTATGTTAACCTTGCCAGAAGCATCCCTGAATTTGATAAGTTGACTACAATTCTTATACCATTTTATCCCAAAAGCCTTGTTGAAGTGATGGAATTAGACAGAATTTTGAAAATAACAAAGCTGCAAATCCTGAATCATGTATGTTGAAGTTCAAAACCACAAAACCTGAAAGGAAAATGAAGTCATGTGTAAGATGAAGGAATATGATGCCCTATAGCCAGAAGACAGGTGAAGAAGATGCAAAAGAATCTGAGACTAAGCAAAAAGGAATCTGCTTTATTTGTGATAAACCAGCACCAATCAAAGATTTAGAATTGGCCATGACATTGCCTTTACACAAAAAAGCGGCAATGATGTGCCACCAATATACTAGATGAGAAACTTCTGGCTTAGTTTACCTGAGATAGTTTTCCAGGACCATATGTATCCCCCATGGTGTCTGTTAGACATCTACAACAGGAAAGAGCCTGGCTAAATTCCAAGAAATTAGAGATGATTATGTGCAGTACAGAGAAAAGGCACGCTCCCATGCTTTTTCTGTGCTTGAGATATACTACAAGAAGAAAGTGGGGGAAGCCCTAACCACGATATGTGACGACAATGGGGCACTAATTTTGACCAAAGCAGCTAAGATATTGAGGAAGCAGATACATGAATATGAGAAAGAATTTGATAGAGCCCTAACAGCTGACAGTAAACGTGAATCTGTTCAACCAAGTTTGTTGGAAATTGTAAGTGTGCTGAAAAATGGTAGCAATATAAAATTCCAACTTAGATATGGAATGATATCTACTGATCTAGCTTTAGCACAACCTCTGCACTTCAACTGTCAGAAGACTCCAGGATCTTCAACATTTACATTTTCCAAGTATATTTTCCTTGAGTATAAATGGCTTGAGAAAATCAGTCTGCCGAACAGGAGTGAAAAAAATGTTGTGTCCATATTTTGGGCAGCACATCATGATTCTCAAAAGTAACAGGCCCCTCTTGAAATAAGCTTGTCATCAATGTTGTCTCTTTCATAGAGGCAGCTCATTCATTTGCAATGATGAACCATGCCCAGGATAATGCAAGAGAAGCCATACAGTTTCTTAATCCTGACCAAACCCCAGTTCTAGAAGTTTATCAGACGCTATTTGCAATTCCCAAGCAAATCTAAGGGGAACGGCCCATTGTATTATGTTGATATAGTTATCATGCTTGGATAGCTGCATCTCGAAATGGCAGCGTGCAAAATTTTGGGTAAACTCTTGAAAGACAGGGGTTGAACAGGTGCTCTTGCAGAAGCAGAAAGTTACTCCTGGAATAGCAGGTACATTTGTCATACTTGACTACAAGGCCGCTCTGCTTCAGGTAGTCGAGGATGATATGTAGGTGACATAGGTGGTCTTCTTTGGAGGGAGAGATTACCAGTATGTCATGCACGTAACATACACATAAAGGTAGGTACCCTAAGATGCCATCCATGAGTCATTGAATGTAGAACAAAGCAGGGGTAATTGAATGTATATGGGCCAAAAGGGGCGGTGATGCTAGTCTGTGGGATATTTTCTTGGTTCATGTGCACTTGATAATACCCCTTCATAGGTTGAGGGTTGAAAATACTTCAGTACTGTGTAGGTAAGTGATGATATCAGTGATATTGGAAGGCCGTATTGGTCTGGTTCCGTTTTTATGTTAAGACGCCTTTAATCCTTACAATGGTGTAGGACTCCATCCTTCTTCAAGATGATGTACGAGGGTGAGAACCACGGGCTTGAAGAATTGACAATTACCCATTTCTTTCATTTCGGCAAATGTTTATTTAGTAGCCAAACGTCTAAATCTTGCAATCACTGGGACCACCCATCATTTAAATAGGGTGATAGATACCGTGCTTAGCATGAACTGTGAGCATCTGGCGTAAGTCTTGGCAAAAAACATTGGGATATAAAGCGAGAAGGTGGGCGTAGTCATCCATGGCCATACTGATGGGGAGAGCAAGATCGGTGATAATGATTCGGAAGAGTAAGGGTGGGTGTAGATGTGTGAAGTCAACCGGGAGGTGGAAATTGGTGAGAGAAAATCTGCACTAATGAGAGGTAGCGTAACGTCGGCTACGATGAAACTCCACCTGTACTGTGTGCCCCTAAACACTAGTGTCAGCATCTTGTAACTGTAAGGGGGGATACCAGATCCATTGGCAGCCACCAGATGGACATCAGCAGTCATGGAATGACGGGGTTGAACCCTTAAGAGGCAGCATAGCAGGAGATAATGACAATCACTAGTGGTAGGTTAGCCAGGGCACCAGCCACCCATTGATATACTACCACTAGAGAGTTATGGGTTATTTGACTGGCCAGACTACTGCATTAGATCCTTCTTTCTGTTTACGGCTCATTTTCCTTTTGCCTACACATACACCGAATAGTTTGGCGTATTCCTTACATATTCTCCTCTATCTTCATACACCAGGTTACACTGAAATTACCAAACAATTCTTCATCACGCATGGAGTTAACTACTGCACAGTAATTGTTCAGTGGCTGCTTTCATCTTGGTAAGGGTAGAAGAGACTTTTAGCTATGGTAAGCAGGTCTTCCAGGATAAGGACACTCCAAAGTTTAGACCATTGTTCTCTAGTCTTGGTTAGTGTCAGAGCCTCTGTACCATTGTCTTGGGGTAGAGTTCTCTTGCTTGAGGAGGCACTCGGGCACACTGTTTTATCTTATTTTTCTTCCTCTTGTGTTTTGAAGTTTTTATAGTTTATATATGAAAGATTTGTTTAAATGTTTTTACTGTTCTTTAAATATTCTATTTTAATTGATAATTACTTCTCATGTAGTGTATTTAATTTCCTTGTTTCCTTTCCTCACTGGGCTATTTTCCCTGTTGGGGCCCTTGGGCTTATAGCATGCTGTTTTTCCAACTATGGTTGTAGTTTAGCGAGTAATGATTATAATAGTGATAATAATAATAATCTACAAGAAAGTGTACATTAGATCCTGAATCATGCAAAACGAAGAGATTGGTTAATAGGGGAGCCACTGCCACTGGCAATGGCCTACTTACACGTCTTTTTACTATTTCTTAGCAGCAGCCCAGAATTTGGAGTGGTAGTAGGACAACTGAGGGTGAGGGGTGTCATCCAGTGGATGTTGAGGGCGTTGGCACTCAATTTTGAGAAGATCCAGTTCAACTTTTTGTCATGATATTGCAGAAAGGTTAAGTTTGCGGATTTTTCCTGATTAGTAGGAGCTGATATTCTATTTTATAACTTGGTGACGTCCATAGAATTAACTTGATTTTAAAACGACAAAGCCCTTAATGTATTTCAGTTTTAAGGAGAATTTGATGTACGAAAAAATATTGAAAATATTGCTATCATCAAATTCTATACAGATTAATATAAAGTATTGGCTTTGTACTTGTGTTGGATTACACTATGGGTCAGCATTAAGGGTGTTTTTATTTGTGCTTTTTATGGGTAGTATGTTGGTCAGGTCACCAGCCACCCGTTGAGATACTACTGCTAGAATGTTATGGGGTCCTTTGACTGGCAAAACAGTACTACATTGGATCCCTCTCTATGGTTACGGTTCACTTTCCCTGTGCCTACACATACACCGAATTGTCTGGCTTATTCTCTACAGATTCTCCTCTGTCCTCATACACCTGTCAACAGTGAGATTACCAAATAATTCTTCTTCACTCAAGGGGTTAACTACTGTACTGTAATTGTTCAGTGGCTACTTTCCTCTTGGTAAGGATAGAAGAGATGCTTTAGCTATGGCAAGCAGCTCTTTTAGAAGGACACTCCAAAGTTCAAGTTTTTATAGTTTATATAGGATACATTTATTTTAATGTTGTTATTGTTCATACAATATTTTATTTTTCCTTGTTTCCTTTCCTCACTAGTCTATTTTCCCTGTTGGGGCCCCTGGGCTTATAGCATCCTGCTTTTCCAACTAGAGTTGTAGCTTAGCAAGTAATAATAATAATAATAATAATAATAATAATAATAATCAGAAATGAAGAATTGGGTGAGTTGCTGTATGCAGATGATTTGATGATTGCCATTGAAAATGAGGAAAACTTACAGAGAAGGGTTGTGGAGTGGCAGGAGACTTTGGAGAGGGGTGGCTTGAGCGTAAATCTGGATAAGATTGAGGTTATGGTGAAAAATCAGGAAGGTAGGGAAAGGATGGCTGTGCATGAAAGTAGAGGCTTGCTTATAAAACAGTTGGAACAATACAATTTAGTTACCTGGGATCTACTATAAGTCAGGAGAGAGATGTGAGGTTGAAGTTAAGAGTAGGGTAAAAGAAGCCTTGAAGAAGTGGAGAGAGATAACAGGAGTGGTATGTAATAAGAAAATTTCAATCAAACTAAAAGTCAAGATCTATAGCACAGTAATAAGACCAGTATTAATTAATATATGGATTGGAAATTTTGGCTCCAAGACGGAAAGAGGAAACAACACTGAAATGTGAAAGCTGGGGTGGATTATTGGAATCTCACTGCTTGAAATATTGGAAAATTATGAAATGAGAAGAATGGCAGGCACAGTATAGATTACAGAGGTGATGTGAGTGTCACGACTGAGATGATATTGGCACGTTTTAAGGATGGATAGTGGGGAGAGAGATAAGGTAAAGGTTAATCTGGAGAGAAGAGGTTTGGTGAAAGAGGATACCTTAATGTAGGGATAACAGTGGGAATGTAAAGTTGGTTTTGTACTTGTGATGAAATGGAAGGAGACCAATCTACCTTTGGAAATATTAAAGTGGATCAAGAGCCATGTCTGGGCTATACACGCATGATATCGACACTGCTGAGAATGGATAACAATGAAGCTTGAAGAGAAGAGACTGGCATGTGGCTAGCAACCTCGTCCTTGAAGAATTGCAGTGACCCTAATGGTAGTACCAGTCTTATACTTACTATTCTAAGAGGAAGTAATAGTTTGAGGGTAAGAGAAACCGTGTACGTTTTTATGAATAATCCTTTCCATCTCAAGCAGGAGTTGCGAGGCGTCTACTGAGCTGTAGGTGTTATCCTTCCATTTCTCAACTCGTTTTCTGAAAAGAGGTTGCTATATCCACATGCTCATTTTCGCCGTTATAATGAGTCTCATTGGACATCTACATGTAGTTACCAGTTACCTAATTCACAACTTGGGCCAACAAAGACGCAGTTGTTAAACATATCTTTGTTCTCGTTTAGGACTTGAATAAGTGTTCTATAAGTTCTAGTGTGAATGTCTTAGACTTATTTAATAGACCGCGAGATCTATGTAACTATCTGTTATACATGCATACTTTGCTGCTAGAAAATGAATATTGTGGTATTTTGTTAGGTATAATATCAGCGAAAATAAAAAATGAATATTGAAAGAGAAAAGCGTTGATAGGTGCCTTTAATGTTATTTGCGTGGTGTCCTACAGAAGGCATAAATATTGTACCAACCGTGTGTCACACGATTGTACATAAATTATTTTGTATATATTATGCTTGTATCTGCGCTCTTCCCTCGCACTAAAAAGAACCAGAACAAACATGTCTATGTGTCGCCTATGTAACATTGTCATTTCTCGAACATGTATTTTCCTGTTGCCTTGAGGTTTTGTATATAAAGGAGAGTGTTCTTTAATAATACTACTCAGTTGATTGCTTCCTGCCTTTGAGTCCTAACCTTTCTCTCGGCCCGTCACATTGGTGACCCCGGAAGTCGACTCACTTCCACCGCCTTCCACCCCCACCCCCTCGCCCCTCCATTGTTGGTACTATGACAGACTCTACGGCAGTTGGCGCTATGGCCGCTCCATTCAAACTTTCATCGTTTGCCAGCGGAGAGGCGTTTGCTTGGGTTCAGTGCGCAGAAGTCCAGTTTCGCATCAGGGGCGTGACTCCCTCAACCACCAAAGCAGATTATGTTCTTGCGGCGATACCCGAGGACACCTTCCCAGAAATATCCGACTGGCTTTGTGAACAAGGAGACACCCCAATAGCGTATGACGCCCTCAAAACATACCTTCTGCAGCAGTACTCGCCGTCGCCAGCCGCCCGTATAGCAAAGCTTTTTCAGCTCTCTCAACAACCGTTGGGGGACCAAAGGGCTTCGCTCGCCCTCAGGGAAATGACCAGTATCGCTCGGCTTCAACCTGCCGCAGACGGCTCTCCTCGTGAGGTGAACCTACTTCGTGCCCTTTGGATACGCCGTTTACCCGGACCTATACGCGCTGCCATACCCGATGTCGATAGTTTACCCATAAAGGACTTGATGACCAAAGCCGACGCCCTTATGGACAGCCACTTCAAGACCTCCATCAACGCCCCCACCCCTGACGAAGAGGATGCCTATTCAACGTCAACCGAAGCTGACATGAATGCCGTAGGGCATACACGCCTACCCCGTGACGTGCCGAAGCAGCGACAAAGCCGCCCACCACCCACCAATCGCTCGCGCCCCAACGAACGACTTCTACAGCCACTTACTACCTCCCATCCGCCGCAGTTTTGCTACTACCACTTCAGATTCGGGGCAACCGCGAAGAAATGTGCCAAGGATTGTCAGTGGCCAAAAAACGTGTAAGTAGGCCATCGCTCGTGGCGGTGGCCTCCCGTGTTTCTAATCTTTTCTCTTTACAGGATGCAGGAACAGGCGTGCGATTTTTGGTAGACACGGGTGCTTGTCGTTCTCTTTTGCCAAGGAAACTCTTCAAGGCACGACGTAGTCTGTCTACATCTGCCGACGTCCGCTTGGTAGCTGCCAACGGATCTGCGATACCCACCTACGGTTACGAGAACCTCACATTATCGTTCGGAAACGGTAAATTCAATTGGAAGTTTCTCGTTGCTGACGTCACAATGCCAATGCTCGGTGCGGATTTCCTCTCTCATTTCCACCTTCTGGTCGATGTCGCCCACCGACGATTGGTTAACGCAGACTCGTACTTGTCGACACTTCTTCAACCCGCCCCCTCTAACCTCGCTCTCCACATCAGCGCACCCACGGATGCCTACGCCCACCTCCTCACGTCGTACCCGGAAGTTTTCCGTCCAGAACTTCGCCAAACGCCCACGGTTCCTGCCAAGCACGGTATTTATCACCATATCAAGACGACGGGACCCCCAGTCTTCGCAAAATTCAGACGTCTAGCACCGGAACGATTGGCAGCCGCCAAACAGATGTTCGCTGAAATGGAGGAAATGGGCCTTTGCCAAAAGGCCTCCAGCCCATGGTCATCACCCTTACACATCGTTCTGAAGAAAGACGGCTCCCTCCGTCCGTGCGGGGATTACAGGCGCCTGAACATGCAAACAGAACCGGATCACTACCCCCTCCCAAACATCACCGACGTGACCTCCTACCTGCACAAAGCAAAGGTTTTCTCTACGCTCGACCTCCTGAAGGGGTATTATCAGGTGCCTATGAACCCAGAAGATATCCCCAAGACCGCCATCACCACTCCGTTTGGTACATACACCTTCAATTACTCCTGTTTTGGCCTTCGTAATGCTGGGGCCATGTTTCAACGTCTCAGGGATGGCATCTTAGGGGACCTCCCTTTCTGTGTATGTTATGTGGACGACATGCATGTGTTCTCCTCCTCAAAAGAGGAACACCTCCGTCACCTGCGCATCGTGCTCGACCGCCTGCAACAAAACGGCCTTGTAGTCCGGTACGACAAGTGTACCTTTGGCGCCAATGAAGTGTCGTTCTTAGGGCACCGCATCACTCCTGAAGGAGTCCATCCCCTCCCTGAGAAGGTAGCAGCCATTCAGAACTTCCCCGCGCCCTCGACTGTCAAAGCTCTGCAGGAATTCTTGGGCATGATCAACTATTATCACCGTTTTCTGCCGGCCATTGCAGCCACTCTTGCTCACCTCTACACCTCCCTCAAGGGCAAGCCAAAGGACCTGAAGTGGGGTCCCCTTCAAGATGCAGCCTTCTGCAATGCAAAGAAGACCCTATCAACTGCTGCGGCTCTCACTTTTCCTATCCCACATGCCCCTCTCCTTCTCTCCACCGATGCCAGCGACGTCGCTATTGGTGCAGTACTTGAGCAAGTGGTCAACAGCTCGCCCCGCCCATTGGCCTTCTTCAGTAGAAAACTGTCCAAGGCAGAATCGGGTTATTCTACCTTCGATCGAGAATTGCTGGCGGTGCACTTGGCTGTCCGTCACTTTCGTCATTTCTTAGAAGGTACGCCCTTCGTCATTCGCACAGACCACATGCCTCTGGTGCACCCCTTCACTCGACAGTCTGACGCCTGGTCCGCCCGTCAACGCCGACATCTCTCCGCCGTGGCTGAATACAATTGCACCCTTCAATACGTCCCTGGGAAAATGAATCACGTTGCCGATGCCCTGTCAAGAAACACGTTGGCTGCCGTTCAACTGGGATTGGATTACAACGCCCTGGCTGAAGCCCAACGACAGGATCCAGAGTATCAAGCATGTAGGACATCCTGCACGTCTCTCCGTTGGGAAGACTTTCCCCTCGAATGCTCCAACACCACCCTCCTCTGTGACGTCAGTACTGGTAGACCGCGACCTTGGATTCCTGCTCCCATGCGCCGACAGGTGTTTGATTTCATTCACGGCCTTTCACATCCATTGTGCCGTTCTACTGCACAGCTGCTGAAGGCAAAGTTCATTTGGCACGGCATTTCTAAGGATGCTAAGGATTGGGTCCGCGCCTGTACTTCTTGCCAAACTTCCAAAGTACATCGACACACGGATTCAGGAGTGGGCACCTTTCCTCAACCTCAGCGTCGTTTCGCACACATTCACGTCGACGTTGTAGGCCCCCTACCCACATCACAAGGACATCGTTACCTGTTTACCGTCATCGACCGCTCCACTCGTTGGCCTGAAGCCATTCCCATGGAAACTGCAACATCCGCCTCATGTACATCTGCCTTACTCTCTGGATGGATTTCAAGATTTGGTATCCCTGAGCATATTACTTCTGACAGGGGAACCACTTTCACCTCTCAATTGTGGACATCATTAGCGAATCTCCTGGGCATCACCCTACATCAGACAACGGCCTACAACCCCGCTGCCAATGGAATGGTTGAACGTTTTCATCGCACCCTCAAAGCAGCTTTGATGTCCCGCTGCAAGGATTGCAACTGGTTTACTCAGCTTCCCTGGGTCCTCCTGGGACTAAGGACCACTCCTAAAGACGCCCTCGACATCTCGGCAGCTGAAATGGTGTATGGCGACCCGTTGGTCGTCCCTGCCGAATTTTTTCCTTCTACAACCTTCTTCGACAATCTCCAGCGCATACGTCACGTCGTGGGAAAATTTACTCCATGCCGCCAGACTTACAAGCCCCCAGCGAAGCATCACATACCAACAGACTTGCATTCTGCAACGCACGTCTTCCTGCGCAACGACACTACCAAGCCACCGCTAACGCCCCCTTACACGGGTCCTTTCCTTGTGATCCGACGCAGTCCGAAAGCATTCCCACTAAACATTCCTGGCAAAAAAGACTGGGTCTCCATTGATCGTCTAAAACCTGCTTATCTACTGCCAGATGACCCGCCTACAGTTCGCCTCTCTAGATCAGGGCGCCCTATTTAACATGTACAGTATATCATTTTTAGGGGGGGAGCCATGTACCAACCGTGTGTCACACGATCGTACATAATTATTTTGTATATATTATGCTTGTATCTGCGCTCTTCCCTCGCACTAAAAAGAACCAGAACAAACATGTCTATGTGTCGCCTATGTAACATTGTCATTTCTCGAACATGTATTTTCCTGTTGCCTTGAGGTTTTGTATATAAAGGAGAGTGTTCTTTAATAATACTACTCAGTTGATTGCTTCCTGCCTTTGAGTCCTAACCTTTCTCTCGGAGAGGAAAGAAAGGTCTGAAAGAGTGAATAAGACCAGGCATTATTATTGGAGTAGAATACTGAGGCAAACTCGGTTGTGAAAATATTGTTATCTTTGAAAAAAGTAATCTCTTTCTATTGATGCATGGACATGACTTTCCTACTGAAAGAGCCTAGGCAAATCTTGAGCAGTAATATGGAAGTAGTTTGATATGAAATAGGTCTTTTTCAGAACATCAACAAGCTCGGAGCTGCAGCACATTTTATGGGAAGAGAATTTGGCTTAGATATGAAGCTTGAAAAAATGGCTATAGATATTCATCACATATGAAAATGATTTAGTTATTGATCGATTTGGGAAATGACTAAATAACTTGAACCAAAACCGTTGACCCCGACGAAGGAGAACGAAGAGTCGAGAGGATGGTCTTTGTAGACAAGTCGAGCAAATATTTGAGCCTTTTAAAGGGTTGGAACCAGAGTATCAGCACACCGGACATCATCTGCAACACTGACATTAGACGAATGAAATGTATATCAATAAATTATGAATAAATTTGTCGACTAGAGACAATGTAAATGGACTTCCCTTCATGCTACATGAATGGACATGAAAACTAGAAAAGAATAGATTTACATTGTAAAATAAAGAATCCTAAAAGAATTTCTGATTGAATTCGGCACTATAAAACAATTATATACTTTAATAATGATATTGAGAAGGTGAAGAAAACGAATAGTTAATAAGAAACAGGACGAACAACGTTAAAATAAAAACTAATTTTAGATAAAATAGGAAACTTTTGTTTTTTTCGATTAATTTTTCATCAGTGGCTGAATTACAAAAAAAAAAAAAAAGATACTGAGTACCAATATGCTAAGAGACGTAAGATCGAATCATATAAGTCAGAATGGGGAACTGGAGAGCAGAAAGAAGAAACAGTTGATAGATGGCAAAGAAAGACGGAGAAGGAAAAACAAATAAAGAACGCTTGAAGCAATGAGGATGAAAATGAATCCTTGCTAATGATCCAAGAGGATCTATTTCCACAGGCAAGTGCCACACGGGAGAGGGATTTTACTGAACGAGTCAAGGCAAACTTTAAAAAAAGAAAATTCTTCTCTCGCCATATAAGGGCAATGAGAAGTAAAGGACTTAGAACCTCCCTGTTGAAGTAAATCGCATTTGCTCGTAAGGGAGAGGGAGAAGAGCTGTTATGAAAGCGAGAACGAAGTTAACAAGATTGTAGAGAGAGAGAGAGAGAGAGAGAGAGAGAGAGAGAGAGAGAGAGAGAGAGAGAGAGAGAGAGAGAGAGAGAAACTCATATACGGTAATGGTAATTGTTATGAAGCTCATCCCTTGGAAGGGTTATAGCGTGAAGTATATATAGGCGTACGGATGCTTTAATGGGGAATGGTCACATATGAAAGAAGAAGAAACATTGAAAATGTCATCCTTACGGTCAGCCAATGATTGCGTACGAAAAGGGAAATAAAGGAATATCATTGTAAGGTTTTAGTAGAATGAAACGGGCGTTTGTGTTGGAACTTTCGAGAGGGCTAATGACATGGAACAGTAATAAGGAAAGAAGGGAGGGGATGAGAATTGGGTCCAATTTGGGTGAAAAAAATGTTGAAGCAAATTTGGAAATAGCAATGCCAGGATTTCTTTACGAATATGGTTCTCATGCCCTTCTGCACTCATGCGTATTCTTATTTGGCGCAGTTGTGGTGCTTCCTCTCTTAGTAGTACTGGGGAAATGGGCTGGAGAAGAGTTCTTTATTTCTACAATCCAATCTTCCTTTCCTCCCTCCCCATACTCCTTAATCTTCCTTCCCTCCCACACCATACTTTTAGCTACGTCCTTCCCCTTGACTTTGAGCAACAAACGCTCCATGAAAACAAGTGTATTGTGTACTTTTAATTCATTTTGAGCGTATAATTCACGTTATGTAACGGAAGGATTCTCCTCTTACAGCTGCCGTATGTCGGCTGGGACTGGGTGTAGTCCAAAATCTTTAACATGCTCCGCCCTCAAGTATTGTGATTGGCTGCCGGTCTTTGCATAGCTGTGGCTCACTTCGCTCATAAATTAATATTATCTCGTTGATTCTCTGTTCTGGCAAGCGGGACATGGAGGTGCTATGAACGCCTGGGACTTTGGTCACAATTATTATTGTAATGCTTAAGTGACACGGTTGTGAGAAGGCGGCTGTCAATCACGGTGCTTTTGGGCAGAGCATGTTATAGATTTTGGGCTGCACTCAGAAACTTCTGTTGCTGGTCCCATTGCAACTACAGCTGCAATCACACATTCCCCTGTATATTACTCGTGATAGTCAGATTCGCCTTTTATTTTGTTCTGTCAGGCATAATCAGGCAGTATATGCCAGGACACCCACCAATTATTGTAACTTCCCAACGGACGTACCTTTGACAGGGCCATTGTTATGTCAATTTTAGGGTAGTCGCATTACACTATACTACTTAGGTGTTTAGGACTTAGGTAAGCATGTTCCAGCTGGTCCGCAATGGCGGCCATATTTTTGGGAACATAGGCCATGCTAACACAAAACCTAAGTCACTGAGGCCTTATATCTTGGGTCTTATTACAACCATATCCGGACAATCGGTGGTGGCAACCTGTCTGTCTTAACGCAGACAGAAGCAGTCTTTGTCAACCCCCTCTTAATGAGAGAATGCTTTGATGAAGTCATTGAGCTTCAGCACGGCATTCTATTCCTGTCCTGAAACTTGGTGACGGGCAAGAGGGCTCTCGAACTTGGGGAAAATGTTCCCCTAGTTCGAATCTAAATTTCTCTCTTTCTTATCTTTTTCTTCCTCTTTATATTGCTTCAACCTTCTGCTAATATAAACTTTCTTTCATGTTGCTGTCCCAACCTTATGAGTAAAATTTCCCATATGTATATGTGTATATATTTACATATACAGTATATGTATGTTTATTATTTTTTTATGGCATGAATGTTTCTACATCTGTTATTGCCGCTTGGGCGGATGTTTCTACATCCGGTATTGCTGCCTGCTTTGATGAATGGGAAAGGTGTCACGGTTGTGAGGTGTTTGTTGTCAAAGCTATATGTGAGAGTATTGGATGATCTCAGCCATCCCGAAGATGGTTTTGACCTTTTGAGTGGAACTATTCTCAAGTGTTGGGTCTTCGGAATCCAGGGGGATCCAATGCTTGGGGTAGGACTCTCGGCTTTTGGCTGGAAGCCCGTCATTACAGATATGGGGAGGATGATTCCATAGTTTCTTGGTCTCAGTCCTAACAGGTGGGTTCAGCTTACACCTGGAGAGTGCAAATTTCCTTCCCAACATGTGATGCCTTAATGTTCTCAAGCAGGTAAATCAAACTATTCAAAATATCACTCTTCTCTTTTCTTTATTCTAATGGATTCTTGTGACAACGACCCCACCTCCCCTGGATATGCTGACTCGCCCCTGGCACTGTTGACAACCTCTGGCAATTTAGTTAATGAAAATTCCGTTGACGACGTAGGAACTAAAAAAGGACTATTCTTTAAACATTCGAAAAAAAGGTAATCATATTGTCCAATTTGAAGACAGTAAATGATGATATAAAATTGGACATCAAACCCCATCTAAACTTTAGCTATGGAAGGGGAGTGGTTTTCAATAGGGGTCTATATGAATTTACCGAAGAGGAGATATTGGCTATGTGTCCACTATCAGTGTGGAAAGTACATAAAGTACCTGGAACATCAATGATTGTTCTTACTTTCCAGGATGCTGATGTACCTTTCCACATAGACATAGAAAATGAAAGGATTAGAGTTCAACCTTTTAAGCAGAAGCCACTGCAATATTATAATTACTTCAAATTTGGACATCCTTCCAAAGTTTGCAAGAATGATAAAATTTGTAATACTTGCTCCAATATTTACCATGGGGAATGTACACTTGAGGCAAGGTGCTTAAACTGCAACTCTAATCATAAATCTAATGATAGGAACTGCCAGTTTTAGAAGTTAGAAGAGGCTGCCCTCAATAAATCAATTATTGAACATGTAAGCGTGGGGCATGCCAAGAGATTATTAAATAAATCTAATACCCATGCAAAGACATTAAAAACAGGAGAAAAAGTTCCTCGGGAATCATCTCACCTACCTACTACTGTAGGTAGTTCTCGAAAAAGGAATTCACCATCTATTGATAAAGTGCTGCATAAGACAAGAATATCTCTTACAGATTTACCATTGAGTATCAACAAAAAGACATTGCCCACCACTATCAAACCTTTGTCCCCCATTACAAAGGATAGTACTAACCTCTCCCAGGCCATATTTTTGCCTGATTTAATGGAGATTCCACCTGAAACCAAGTTATCAGGTGTACCTGTAGTGGGAAAGGTACAAAAACCTGGTAACTCACAACCTATTAATCGTAAAAGAGAGAGACCTCCATCTCTCTCACCCCCTTCCATAAAAATATTAGAGTTATGACATCAAATAAATATGATGTTTTGTCTGTAGATGTTTCCGATCAACCAGAAGACAATTTAAATAAATCAGAAATTCAAGTTGAGGTCCACCATCCACCTCAACAAATAGATCAAAAGGATACAAAGAAAAGCACAATCGTAAAACCCAACATAACAAGACCATCTCTGAAGAAACCTACAGGAAATAATGTTAGATTAAAAACTGCTAATGGGAAGACCTCGTCCAAGATGTCTTCCAGAAATAATCCATAGTTTTTTCCTCCATTTTGCAATGGAACTGTCAGGGTTTAAGGGCGAAATTTGAGGAACTTAAGCTTCTAATTCATGAACATTCCCCCATAATTGTATGTCTACAGGAAAGTATGCCCGATGCTATCTTTCCTAGTCCTCGAGAGTATGTTAGCTATAGAACACCATATAATCATCAAGCAGGGAGCCATGGTGGAAGTCTCATGTACGTTCGTCAAAATGTTCCCCAAATACCTATGTCTATACGTACAATCCTGTAGGCAGTGGTTGTAAAAATTGATATAGGGAGAAAATATACAATATGCTCTCTGTACTTGCCTCCAAATGATAATATTTTATATGATGACTTAGCAGAGGTCATTCAACAACTCCCTCAACCATTTCTCTTACTGGGAGATATGAATGGTAGACATCCTTTGTGTGGTGATGTTTTGGCAAACACAAGGAGCAATATTATCTCATCAGTTGTGGAGAATGAGGATGTGCGACTCCTTAATACAGGAGAGCCCACGCACTTCCATGTTCAGACAGGTACCTTGTGATGCATTGACCTTTCAATTGCAAGCTCTAACTGCCTTCTTGATTTTGATTGGAGGACATTAGATGATTGGCATACTAGTGATCATGCACCAATCATTATAAACACCAACAAGGGTCCGCCTTTACAAAGATCGCCACGATGGAATCTTGACAAGGCAGACTGGGTTAAATTTTGTGAGCTAAGTGAAATCGAAGGGAGTGCAGAACAGTATGAAAATATTGATGATGCCATAGACCTACTGAATGGAACTTTCTATACAGCAGGAATCAATTCGATTCCCAAAACCACAGGACTATTCAAAAGACGACCAGTCCCGTGGTGGTCTTCAGAATTAACAGCCTTGCACAGAGCCACCAGAAAATCTCTGACTAGATTGCGTAGACGCAGTACGGATGAAAATTTGATAACGTACTAAAAGTATAGAGCACAGTTCCGTCGTGCCATGAAAGAAGCTCGACGCCAATCTTGGGTGGCTTTTGTTTCCTCCATTAATAGTAGAACACCATCTTCTGTATGGAGGAAAGTAAAAAAGATTGCAGGCAAATTCACCCCAAACCTACCACCAGTGTTGTAAGTGAATGGTCAGTATGTGATTGAAGGAAATGAAGTTAGCAATGCCCTGGCTGACCATTTTTCAAATGTATCGTGCAAGAGTGTAGCAGCTCCTGGTCACCAGTACAGGAGCATTGAAGAAAAGAAAATTTTAATTTTGCAACAGGAAGGGAAGAGTCATACAATTCTCCTTTCACTGAAAGAGAATATGATTCGGCACTTTCCACTTGTAATGATACACCCCTGGACCCGATGGAATTCCATATGCAATGATTAAACATGTACATTTTAATACAAAGTTATTTATTAATAGAATATGGCATGATCATAGTTATCCAAGTGTTTGGGAACTAGCCATTATTTTAGCCTTTTTAAAACCCGGTAAGGACAAGTTTTTAGCAGCAAACTACCGACCTATTGCATTGACATCTTGTTTATGTAAAATTATGGAGAAGATGGTCAATGCAAGACTGATGTGGTACCTTCAAAAGAAGGGTATTTTATCACCGACTCAATGTGGATTCAGAAAAATGCACTCAATGACTGATGTGTTGATAAGACTTGAGTCCTCTATTTGTGAAGCATTTGCTTCCAAACAGCACCACGTGACAGTCTTTTTTGAGCTTGAAAAGGCATATGATACCACTTGGAGATATGGTATACTTAAAACAATTCATGAATTGGGATTGAGAGGAAAGCTGCCAATATTTATTTAGGCATTTCTTTCAAATATAGTTTTTCAAGTGAGAGTGGGGGAAGGTCTATCAGAGAGTAAGTGTCAGGAAGAAGGAGTTCCTCAGGGCAGTGTGTTGAGTGTAACCCTTTTTGCACTAGCAATTAATGGGATATCCTCAGTTATTCCCTGGGATGTTCTCTCAACATTATTTGTGGATGATCTCTCAATATCATTTGCTGGAGCTAGAATGGCAATGGCTGAGAGAAAAATACAACTCTCAATTGACAAAATTATCCAGTGGGCTGATATGAATCGATTTATGTTGTCGACAAGTAAAACTACTATTGTCCATTTTTGTTGTATCCGGGAAGTACATCCAGACCCGGAAATATACATTAAAGGTCAACGGATACCATTTGCAAGTGAAGCTAAATTTTTAGGTTTGATATTTGATTGTAGGCTTACATGGGTTTCTCAGTTAAAAGTGTTAAAAACTAAATGTCTCGAGGCTCTGAATATTTTAAAAGTATTGTCCCATACATCATGGGGGCAGACCGCAATACCATTTTGAAATTATGCAAGGCCTTGATTTTTTCCAAAATCAGCTACGGATGTGAAATATACTCATCAGTCACCCCAAGCTGGTTAAAGATATTAGATTCAATACATCATGGTGGGATTAGAGTGTCCACAGGAGCGTTTAAAACCTCGCCTATCCCAAGTCTCCTTGTTGATGCTGGAGAGTTACCTCTTTACTGAATTTCTGCTATTATTCGGTATTGGTTTAGATTGCAAAGACTCCCTAATTCTTTAGCCTTTCAGACTGCAAGCCATGTAAGTCACTCAACATACTTTGAGTTGTATCCAAAATCTCCTCAACCTTATGGGTTTCGGGTGAAACAATTTTTAAACAGTCTTGATATAATTAGAATTAAGGTGCTTCCATTTAAGGTATCACCAATGCCTCCATGGAAATTACCAGAGATATCTTTTTGTAAATATTTTATTGGAGTGAAGAAGAATATGACTGACTTAGAATCCAGGTCTCTGTTTATGGAACATGTTGAAGAACATCGGGGATCGACTTTTATATATACTGATGGCCCCAAATCTGATGCTGGCGTTGGATTTGGAGTACATAGTATTGGTTTTAATTGTAGAGGTGCACTTCCTCTAACAGCTTCAATATTTACTGCCGAACTGTATGGCATACTAACTGCTGTTGAGAAAATAGCGTTTGAAAAGGAGGGTAATTTTACCATTTTTAGTGATGCAAGGAGTGTCCTTCAAGCTTTAGAAGTTTTTAATTCCAGTAACCCTCTAGTTTTAAAGATTTTAGAATGGTTTTTTATTATTGGAAGGAGAGGTATAATGGTTCGATTTTGTTGGGTTCCAGCACATGTAGGTGTGTGTGGGAATGAGAAGGCAGATTCATTGGCGAAGAATGCAGCATCAGAGTTGGTGCCAAGAAGGTATCCCATTCCCTGTAATGACTTCTTACATAATATCAAGAAATTGGTTTGCAATAAATGGCAACAGGACTGGGATAGTCTAGATGGGAATAAAATGAGAAAAGTAACAAATGTCATATCTCCTTGGAGGTATGACATGATGCCCCGAAAATGGGAGAAGTCTCTTTGTTGTCTCCGTATTGGTCACACTCGGTTGACACACGAGTTTCTGCTGAAGGGCCAACACCAACCATATTGTGACTACTGTTTGGTACCTCGAATGCCCCAATCATAATAACTTAAGGAATAGATATTTATTTGAGGCTCGAGGTGAGGGTGGCAGGTTCATCCTTGCCAAGATTCTTTCACATGATGTGTCCTACTATGCAAGTAGCATTTTTAGATTTATTTCAAAAGCAGGTCTTCTGAAAACAATTTAACTTTTACAATGACATTAAACTTTTATGGTTTTAATTGAATATTCTTTTATATATATATATATATATATATATATATATATATATATATATATAGACTAAATGATATCGGCGTCAATGATCTTAGATGTCAGGATGCCTGAAAACTTTAAATCAATCAATCAATCAATCAATCTTTATCAACTAGTAGATGTGGGTGCAGTCTGGGATATAAAAGGGCGGGAATTGTCACAGCATTCTCATTCATGGTTTTCCTTCGGCAATATGACCACCATGGCAAAATTGATAATGAAGGAGAAAACGTGTTACAGCAGTGAGTCTCAGGGAAGTAGGAGGTCGTGGGAAGGAAAAGGGAAGAATGGTAAGCCTGATATAAATATTATTGGGTATAAAATATCTGTTAGTAATAGCTCAAGTAATAGGAATAGTAATCGCATTGAGCATTAGCTAAGTGAAAGAGAACTAATAAATGATAAGGAAAAATCTAAAGAGAGAGAGAGAGAGAGAGAGAGAGAGAGAGAGAGAGAGAGAGAGAGAGAGAGAGAGAGAGAGAGAGAGAGAGAGAGAGAGAGTGTGTTACAAGGATTTTGGATGTCTCAAATACTCGTTAGTCCATCTGCGGAGACTCCATTTGCTATTTGGTAGAGCGAATTGGTTTAAGCATTTAGAGAGTTCAGATGATCTTGTCTAACTCATTCTTGAACTCATTTACTGTGTTACTGTTTATTACATTTGCTTGAAGTCTATTACAAGTATTTGCTATTTTGTATGTAAAGAATTTGCCACATTGAGAGGTGTTGTATCTTTTCATTTCCAGTTTGTATCTGTTACCTCTGGACTGATTTGTGCGAAGCATGAATAGATTGTTGTAATCTACATTTGTTATTACCTTAAACATTTTGAATGCCTCTATTAACTTTTCCCTTAGTTGTCGAGTTTGTAGATCAAATAAGGTCAAATGTACCACCCGTGTGTCACACGATCGTACATAGTAACGACATTTCTTTTTTGTATATGTTATCCTTATATCTTCGCTCTCCCCTTGCACTGACAGGAACTTGCATCAACCTGTCTGCCTATTTCTCATTGTTAACTGTTAACAGAACCTTTTGCTGGATGGACAAGAAATAGCATGTTGTATTTTGTGACCTTCTTGCCGGGACCTAGTGTGTATATATACTTGATGTGTCTATAATAAAGTACTCAGGATATTTCATCTCACCTTTGAGTCACAACCTACTCTTGGCCCGTCACATTGGTGACCCTGAAAGTCGACTCGCTCCTCCCGCCTTCCCCCCCCCACTTAACGTTACTATGGCGGACTCCACGGAAGTTGGCGCTGCCCCATTCAAACTTTCGTCGTTCGCCAGAGGAGGGGCGTTTGCTTGATTTCAGCGTGCGGAAGTCTAGTACCACATCAAGGGCGTGACTCGCTCAACCACCAAAGCAGATTATGTTCTCGCGGCGATACCCGAGGATACCTTCCCGGAAATCTCCAACTGGCTTTGTGAACAAGGAGACACCTCAATAGCATATGACGCTCTCAAAACATACCTTCTGCAGCAGTACTCGCCGTCGCCAGCCACCGGTATAGCAAAGCTTTTTCAGCTCTCTCAACAACCGTTGGGGGACCAAAGGGCTTCCCTCGCCCTCAGGGAAATGACCAGTATCACTCGCCTGCATCCTGCCGCAGACGGCTCTCCTCGTGAGGTGAACCTGCTTCGTGCCCTTTGGGTATGCCATTTACCCAAACCTGTACTCGCTGCCATACCCAATGTCGATAGTTTACCCATAAAGGACTTGATGACCAAAGCCGACACCCTTATGGACAGCACTTCACGACCTTTAAGACCTCCATCAATGCCTCCACTCCTGACGAAGAGGACACCTCTTCAACGTCAACCGAAGCTGACGTGAATGCCGTTGGACACGCACGCCTACCCCGTGACGTGTCGGGGCGACGACAAGGCCACCCATCACCCACCACTCGCTCGTGCCACAACCAACGACTTCTACAGCCACTTACTGCCGCCCATCGGCTTCAGTTTTGCTACTAACACTCCAGATTCGGGGCTGCCGCGAAGAAATCTGCCAAGGATTGTCAGTGGCCAAAAATGTGTAAGTAGGCCATCGCTCGGGGTGGTGGCCTCCCGTGTTTCTAATCTTTTCTTTTTACATGATGCAGAAATGGGCGTGCGATTTTTGGTAGACACGGGTGATTGTCGTTCTCTTTTGCCAAGGGAACTCTTCAGGACACGACTTAGTCTGTCTAAATCAGCCGACGTCCGCCTGGTAGCTGCCAACGGATCTGCGATACCCACCTACGGTTATGAGAACCTCGCATTATTGTTTGGAAATGGCAAATTTAATTGTAAGTTTTTCGTTGCTGACGTCACATTGCCAATCCTCGGTGCGGATTTCCTCTCTCATTTCCACCTTCTGGTCGATGTTGCCCACTGACGATTGGTCAATGCAGACTCGTATTTGTCGACACCTCTTCAACCCGGCCCCTCCAACCTCGCTCTCCATATCAGCGCACCCATGGATGCTTACACCCACTTCTTCACGTCGTACCCGGAAGTTTTCCGTCCATAAATTCACCAAACGCCCACGGCTCCTGCCAAACATGGTATTTATCACCATATCAAGACGATGGGATCCCAGTCTTCGCCAAATTTAGATTTCTGGCACCAGAACGATTGGCAGCCGCCAAACAGACGTTCGCCGGAATGGAAGAAATGGGCCCTTGCCAAAAGGCCTCCAGCCCATGGTCATCACCCTTACACATCTTCCTGAAGAAAGACGGTTCCTTCCGTCCGTGTAGGGAGTACAGGCGCCTGAACATGCAAACTGAACCGGATCACTACCCCCTCCCAAACATCACCGGCGTGACCTCCTACCTGCACAAAGCAAAGGTTTTCTCCACACTCGACCTCCTGAATGGGTATTATCAGGTGCCTATGAACCCAGAAGACATCCCCAAGACCGCCATCACCACTCCCTTCGGTACATACACCTTCAATTACTCCTGTTTTGGCCTTCGTAATCCTGGGGCCACTTTTTAACGTCTCATGGATAACATCTTAGGGAACCTCCCCTTTTGTCTATGTTTTGTGGACGACATGCATGTGTTCTCTTCCTCAAAAGAGGAACACCTTCGTCACCTGTGCATCATGCTCAACCGCCTGCAACAAAACGGCCTTGTAGTCCGGTACGATAAGTGTACCTTTGGTGCCAACGAAGTGTCATTTTTAGGGCACCGCATAACTCCTGAAGGAGTCCATCACCTCCCTAAGAAGGTAGCAGCCGTTCAAAACTTCCCCGCGCCCTCGATTGTCAAAGCACTGCAGGAATTCTTGGGCATGATCAACTATTATCACCGTTTTCTTCCAGCCATTGCCGCCACTCTTACTCCCCTCTACGCCTCCCTCATGGGCAAGCCAAAGGACCTGAAGTGGAGTCCCCTTCAAGAAGCGGCCTTCTGCAACGCAAAGAATGCCCTATCAACCGCTGCTGCTCTCACTTTTCCCATCCCACATGCCCCTCTCCTTCTCTCCACCAATGCCAGCGATGTCGCTATTGGTGCAGTACTCGAACAGGTGGTCAACGGCTCGCCGCGCCCATTGGCCTTCTTCAGCAGAAAACTGTCCAAGGCACAATCGGGTTATTCTACCTTTGATCGTGAATTGCTGGCGGTGCACTTGGCAGTCCGTCACTTTCGCTATTTCTTAGAAGGTATGCCCTTCATCATTCCCACAGACCACATGCCTCTGGTGCACGCCTTCACTCGACAGTCTGATGCCTGGTCCGCCCGTCAACGCTGACATCTCTCCGCCGTGGCTGAATATAATTGCACCCTTCAACACGTTCCTTGGAAAATGAATCACTTTGCCGATGCCCTGTCGAAAAACACGTTGGCCGCTGTTCAACTGGGATTGGTTTACAACTCCTTGGCGGATGCCCAACGACAAGATCCAGAGTATCAAGCATGTAGGACATCCTGCACATTCCTCCGTTGGGAAGACGTCCCCCTCGATGTCTCCAACATCACCCTCCTCTGTGACGTCAGTACTGGTAGACCGGGACCGTGGATTCCTGTTCCCATGCGCCGACAGGTGTTTGATTTCATTCACGGCCTTTCATATCCCTTGTGCCGTTCTACTGCACAGCTGCTGAAAACAAAGTTTATTTGGCACGGCATTACTAAGGATGCTAAGGATTGGGTCCATGCCTGTACTACTTGCCAAAATTCCAAAGTACATCGACACACAGATTCAGGAGTGGGTACTTTTCCTCAACCTCAGCGTTGTTTCACCCACATTCACGTTGACGTTGTAGGCCCCTTACCCACATCACAAGGACACCGTTTCCTATTTACCGTCATCGACCGCTCCACTCGTTGGCCTGAAGCCATTCCCATGGAAACTGCAACGTCCACTTCATGTACATCTGCCTTATTCTCAAGATGGATAGCAAGATTTGGTATCCCTGAGCATATTACTTCTGACAGGGTTACCACTTTCACCTCTCAACTGTGGACATCATTAGCGAATCTCCTGGGCATCACCCTACATCAGACAACTGCCTACAATCCCGCTGCCAATGGAATGGTTAAACGTTTTCATTGCACCCTCAAAGCAGCTTTGATGTCATGTCATGACGTCATGTCGTGGGAAAATTTACTCCATGCCGCCAGACTTACAAGCCCCCAGCGAAGCATCACATACTGACAGACTTATGCTCTGCAACGTACGTCTTCCTATGCAACGACACGGGCCCTTTCCTTGTAATGCAATGCAATCCGAAAGCATTCCTACTAAACATTCAATGCAAAGAAGTCTGGGTCTCCATTGATCGTCTAAAACTTGCTTATCTCCTGCCAGATGACCCGCCTACAGTTTGCCTCTCTAGATCAGGGTGCCCTATTTAACATGTAAAGTATGTCATTATTAGAGGGGTGGGGGAGCCATGTACCTCCCATGTGTCACACGATCGTACATGGTAACGAAATTTCTCTTTTTTGTATACATTATCCTTTGTATCTTCGCTCTCTCCTCACACTGACAGCAACTTGCATCAACCTGTCTGCCTATTTCTCATTGTTAACAAGAAATAGCATGTTGTATTTTGTGACCTTCTTGCCGGGATGTATTGTGTATATATACTCGATGTGTCTATAATAAAGTACTCTGTTGCTTTCATCTCGCCTTTGAGTCACAACCTACTCTTGGCCCGTCACACCAACGTTCCATTCTTCGTCTATATCCAAATTGCCTCAGAGATGGAACCAGTTTGGAGGCCTTAGCTCGTACTGCTTCCAGTCCATCTATATCCTTCTGAATACTTGTAGCCCAGAATTGGACTCCATATTCTAAAGGGGGTCTTACTGGTGATGTGTACAGCTGTAGTGCAGTGTCTTTGTTTCTGCATTTGAATTGTCTCTTTATGTAACCTGTTAGATTATGTGTTTTTTTCAGTTTTTATGATCTGTGTAGTGAACTTCAAACCCTTGCTGATAATAATACTGAGATCTTTCTCCTGGTCCACACTTTCTATTTCATTACCCAGCAGTGAGTAATCTGATTCAGGGTTACTATAACTATGTGCATGACTTTACATTTCCGACAGTTGAAAGGCATTTGCCATTTTCTGGACCATTCTCCTGTTTCATCAGATCCTCTCTTAAGGCTTCTACGTCTTCTGAGTTCGCAGCATATATGCCTTGTTTAGTATCGTCGGCAAATATGTCGATAATGTTGATCAGAAATACCAATGGGCCAAGGACGGATCATTGAGGTACTCCGCTTGTAACAGCTTCCCACTCTGAAGCTTTTCCATTGATTACTACTCTCTTTTTTCTGTTTGTTAACCAATCTTCGATCCATGTAGCTGGCTCGTCAATGATGCTAGTGCTCTAATTTTGACCATTAAATTATTTTTATGAAGAACTTTGTCAAAGCCTTTGGAAAGTCTAGATATATGATGTTTATTTCCTTGCTTTTATCATAAATGTGGAAAAATTATAAAAGATTTGTCACACATGATCTCCTTTGTCTATAACCATGTTGGCTGTCTATCAGAAAAAAAAAATTTTCTTTGTATGTTCTGCTAATGAACCTGCTATAATTAATTCAGAAATTTATCAAGGCTCTGAAGTTGGACACACAATTCTTAGTTGCCAGGAGAGAGAGAGAGAGAGAGAGAGAGAGAGAGAGAGAGAGAGAGAGAGAGAGAGAGAGAGATTTTTAGAATTGGGAACAGAAAGAAGTTTTAGCTTTAGCTGGAGAAAAACTTAAAAAGAAAATGGAAAAATAAAATGAAGAGTAAACATGTAAAGGATATAGTGAAGGTAACTCTCTCTCTCTCTCTCTCTCTCTCTCTCTCTCTCTCTCTCTCTCTCTCTCTCTCTCATGAAAAATACAACCTTGCAGAGTCGAAGAATAAATTTATTTTAGTTAGCGATTAATGAAACAGGATTAAGAGAGGATAGAAGTTCAAATCTCTCTCTCTCTCTCTCTCTCTCTCTCTCTCTCTCTCTCTCTCTCTCTGAAGTCGTGTCACTTCAAAATGTCGTGGCCCACTAGCGAATTGGAACATTGTTAATACTGAATTATGCATAATTCCTTATTCAATAAGAGTGTATTAATTGGTAAAAAATCTCCTTAAATGAATACTCTTCAGTTAAAAGAAAACAAGAATGCAGAACAAAGAAACTAAAACAAACTAGTGCCTATAATTTGAGCAGTAATACCTGGGTAGTAATGCTGGACAATTCTGCATATGCTCAAATTCAACAATCACAATTCATTGGTTAGGTTTTTGACCTCGGCTCTTGAATGTTTGTATGGAGAAAGTGAAAACCGTCATTTCATTATTTTGTATTTACCAAACTGTGGTTAAATGAATCAATGCCCCCTAAACAAATTTTAATTTTAAGAATGTTAGTTAGAATCAAAATACCACACTCCCATGCACACCCTCATACTCAGGAGAGAGAGAGAGAGAGAGAGAGAGAGAGAGAGAGAGAGAGAGAGAGAGAGAGGGGCAATGTAATTGCGAATATCTAGTATTGTAACTAACTGTGTTATGAACCTTTGTATGTTATTTAAATATCCTGTATATAATAGAAATGCAAATTTGTGAACTTTATTCAGAAATATAGTTATATTAGCAATAATAAAAGATACTACGATAATTCACTAGCAAATGTAATGTGCGACGAAGCTACGGCATTTCTTGAATATTTATTAATATAAAAATTTGAAATCTTTGGACAGCATAACACATTTGTATTTTAGAAACCACAACTCTCATATACAAACACTTTGGCACGAAGGAATTAGTAACCTTGGTTTAGAGGTGAAGCCTAGCATTCAATAGATTATGCACTACCTGGGTTTAGCAGGGAAGCACAGCATTGAGAAGATTAGGCACTACCTGGGTTTAGCAGGGAAGCCTAGCATTCAAGAGTGCATGCACTACCTGGGATTAGCAGGGAATCCAAGCATTCAATAGATTATGTACTACCTGGGTTTAGCAGGGAAGCACAGCATTCAAGAGATTATGCACTAACTGGGTTTAGCAGGGAATCCAAGCATTCAATAGATTATGTACTACCTGGGTTTAGCAGGGAAGCACAGCATTCAAGAGATTATGCACTAACTGGGTTTAGCAGGGAATCCAAGCATTCAATAGATTATGTACTACCTGGGTTTAGTAGGGAAGCACAGCATTCAGTAGATTATGCACTACCTGGGTTTAGCAGGAAAGCACAGCATTCAAGAGATTATGCACTAACTGGGTTTAGCAAGGAAGCCTAGCATTCAAGAGATAATGCACTACCTGGGATTTGCAGGGAATCCAAGCATTCAATAGATTATGCACTACCTGGGTTTAGTAGGGAAGCACAGCATTCAAGAGATTATCCACTACCAGGGTTTAGCAGGGAAGCACAGCATTCAAGAGATTATGCACTAACTAGGTTTAGCAGGGAAGCGTAGCATTCAAGAGTGGATGAACTACCTGGGATTAGCAGGGAATCCAAGCATTCAATAGATTATGCACTACCTGGGTTTAGCAGGGAAGCACAGCATTCAAGAGATTATGCATTAACTGGGTTTAGCAAGGAATCCAAGCATTCAATAGATTATGCACTACTTAGGTTTAGCAAGGAAACACAGCATTCAAGAGATTATGCACTACCTGGATTTAGCAGGAAAGCACAGCATTTAAGAGATTATGCACTAAGTGGGTTTAGCAGGGAAGCCTAGCATTCAAGAGAGCATGCACTACCTGGGATTAGCAGGGAATCCAAGCATTTAGCAGATTATGCACTACCTGGGTTTAGCAGGGAAGCCTAGCATTCAAGAGAGCATGCACTACCTGGGATTAGCAGGGAATCCAAAAATTCAATAGATTATGCACTTCCTGGGTTTAGCAAGGAAGCACAACATTCAATAGATTATGCATTACCTGGGTTTAGCAGGGAAGCCTAGCATTCAAGAGATTATGCACTACCTGGGACTAGCAGGGAATCCAAAAATTCAATAGATTATGCACTTGCTGGGTTTAGCAGGGAAGCACAGCATTCAATAGATTATGCACTAACTGGGTTTAGCAGGGAAGTCTAGCATTCAAGAGAGCATGCACTACCTGGGATTAGCAGGGAATCCAAAAATTCAATAGATTATGCACTTGCTGGGTTTAGCAAGGAAGCACAACATTCAATAGATTATGCACTACCTGGGTTTAGCAGGAAAGCACAACATTCAAGAGATTATACACTAACTGGGTATAGCAGGGAAGCGTAGCATTCAAGAGTGGATGCACTACCTGGGATTAGCAGGGAATCCAAAAATTCAATAGATTATGCACTTCCTGGGTTTAGCAGGGAAGCACAGCATTCAAGAGATAATGCACTACCGGGGTATAGCAGGGAATCCAAGCATTCAGGAAATTAGGCACTACCTGGGTTTAGCAGGGAAGCCTAGCAGTCAAGATAGTATGCACTACCTGGGATTGGCAAGGGATCCAAGCATTTAAGAGATTATGCACTACCTGGGATTGGCAAGGGATCCAAGCATTCAAGAGATTATGCACTAACTGGGTTTAGCAAGGAAGCCTAGCATTAAAGAGAGCATGCACTACCTGGGATTAGCAGGAAAGCCTAGCATTCAAGAGAGCATGCACTACTTGGGATTAGTAGGGAAGCCTAGCATTCAAGAAAGCATGTACTACCTGAAATTAGCAGGAAAGCCTAGCAGTCAAGAGAGTATGCACTACCTGGGATTAGCAGGGAAGCCTAGCATTCAAGAGACCATGGACTACCTAGGACTAGCAGGGAAGCCTAGCATTCAAGAGAGCATGCACTACCTGGGATTAGCAGGGAAGCCTAGCATTAAAGAGATCATGCACTACCTGGAATTAGCAGGGAAGCCTAGCATTCAAGAGAGCATGCACTACCTGGGATTAGCAGGGAAGCCTAGCATTCAAGAGACCATGGACTACCTAGGACTAGCAGGGAAGCCTAGCATTCAAGAGAGCATGCACTACTTGGGATTAGCAGGGAAGCCTATCATTAAAGAGATGATGCACTACCTGGAATTAGCAGGGAAGCCAAGCATTCAAGAGAGCATGCACTACCTGGGATTAGCAGGGAAGCCTAGCATTAAAGAGGGCATTTACTACCTAGGATTAGCAGGGAAGCCTATCATTAAAGAGATCATGCACTACCTGGAATTAGCAGGGAAGCCTAGCATTAAAGAGGGCATTTACTACCTAGGATTAGCAGGGAAGCCTATCATTAAAGAGATGATGCACTACCTGGAATTAGCAGGGAAGCCAAGCATTCAAGAGAGCATGCACTACCTGGGATTAGCAGGGAAGCCTAGCATTAAAGAGGTCATTTACTACCTAGGATTAGCAGGGAAGCCTATCATTAAAGAGATGATGCACTACCTGGAATCAGCAGGGAAGCCAAGCATTCAAGAGAGCATGCACTACCTGGGATTAGCAGGGAAGCCTAGCATTAAAGAGGGCATTTACTACCTAGGATTAGCAGGGAAGCCTATCATTAAAGAGATGATGCACTACCTGGAATCAGCAGGGAAGCCAAGCATTCAAGAGAGCATGCACTACCTGGGATTAGCAGGGAAGCCTAGCATTAAAGAGGGCATTTACTACCTAGGATTAGCAGGGAAGCCTATCATTAAAGAGATGATGCACTACCTGGAATTAGCAGGGAAGCCAAGCATTCAAGAGAGCATACACTACCTGGGATCATCAGGGAAGCCTAGCATTCAAGAGATGATGCAGTGTCATTCCGGGTAATTTAGTTTTTTGGAAGATAGATGCATTGCCTTCCCAGTTTATTTGTCTGTTTTGACAACGCAATCGATATGAAGGTTTGGGTGAGGCATGCCACACTCATGGGATTTTTATCTTCTCTTACTCTGTTTTAATTTTTATTACACACTAAAGGCCTGTTGAGTCGCTACTCATATTGTTCTTGTACTTATACTTGGTGTATGCACTAACATTGTTTTGCCTACTCCTTCCTTATTCATGAACTGCTCATGGAACTGGGTAGGTACATTTTATAGAGCAGTAGCTATAGGTCCTTTACGAATTTTATTCTAAAATTCCATCCCATTAATTAGTAATTGTTAATACGGGAGTAAAAACTATTAAGTTTTGACAATTCATTATTTAGACTCTAGAAGAGAGTTCTTATTGAACTCTGAACATTTATTATTTATTTATTAAGCAATAATGAATTATGTTTGAGGTACTAATTTCAAAAGTCTTCGTCTCCTTTAATATCCAGCCGCTCTGTCTGAAATTTGATTTGGGGATACTAGAAGGATACCCGCATCGATGCTCAGAGCCGGATTTGTACTTTTTTTTTGGTTTGTTTATTAGCAATTAACAAAAAACTATCAACTCTCCAATTTCACAGAAAACGGCCGTGTTTGGTGTCAAGTAAAAGAGGAGGGACAGGAGATTACAATGACTCACTTGATTGAATGATTCTGAACTTTATTTATTTGTAATTAACGATTAATTTAAGAAAACAAAGGTTTTTACAAGTTGACAGAAATAAGTCGGCATGTCTAAGTATAGGGTGAAGACGGGAACACAACGGTGCAGTATAAAGAACGATTTATCGCCAGCATTGGTGAGTAATTAACGATTACATCTTTAGGCTTTAGCAGCTCATTCGAAAATATTATCATGGAAAAGGATAAATGGTGACTCATATATATATATATATATATATATATATATATATATATATATATATGCATGTATGCATGAGCGTTTGTTTGTGTATATATATATATATATATATATATATATATATATATATATATTATTTTGAACAGGCTTTTCATTATGAGTAAGACAAAAGTATCTTAGCAATTTAAAGTTTAATAAAGTATCATGATGAATGTTAATCTGTTTTTGGCATCTAATTAAATGTCACTTGTCAAAAGTTTTAGAAAGAATTTTGTATTTAAAGGTAACACACCAATTCCTTTTTTTTTTTTTTATGAGAAATGAAAAATTTGAAGACAGATTTTTGTTTTGTAAATATTGTGGATAGGAGTGATTGTTTATGTCTGGATTGCAAATTGAGTATGTTTACATGGAAGAGTAGAATGCTTTGGTCCAGATTTATGGTAAGTTAGTGTTAATGGAAAAACGAATTGAGTTTGGGTTTCGTTACCAATGGGAGCATCGATGGGATGACTTAATTATACGCTAGGTGAGAAATATTCCCACTTAAAGGATTTTCCAACTCTATAAGCATTCGTGAATAGCGGCACCTTACTTATAAGGTAAGCTCCCTGATTAATGATTAGAAGCGTTAGTAGTAATTTTAATCTCATCAGTAGCAGTAACAGCTATGATAGTATCTGTATGAACAGCAATGATTAAAGAAATTTTTAATGATAAGAAAATTTATGGAGATAGTAATACCCATCAATTAGGCTAACAATTATTCAAACGTTTAAAGTTGGCCTGACAAACAAATCAAGGAAATGAAAAGGGGGAATCTTATATGTGTAAGTGATTGCTAAGAAATGATGAACATGAAAAAAAATACTAGGGAAAAACCAGACAAATCAATTCATTTTACAGGATATTACTTGAAAACTGAACCCATCAAGTAACAATTATAGGAAAAAAAAAAGTGGAGAAATATGACGAAAAGTTTTTTCGAGGGAAAGGAGTGCGGAGGGGCGGTCGCTCTCGTGTGAGTCAGCACCTGTTGGGCCGAGAAGCTGAGAGCAATTTGAGGGGAAAGTAGCAGCACCTGATAATCCAAGCTCACACGAAAACCTCAACTAAAGCGGGAGAAGGGGTCGCCAAGCCTGGCTTAGGTTAAAGGTTTGATTTGTCTACAACTCAGGAAACAAAAAGATGTCATTTGAAAAGAAATAAGGGTGTGCCCCCAACTATTTGTGTTTCACACACACATACGCACTCGAGAGAGAGAGAGAGAGAGAGAGAGAGAGAGAGAGAGAGAGAGAGAGAGAGAGAGAGAGAGAGAGAGAGAGAAGGGGGTGGGGAGAAGGCGGGCTTGAGCTGCAGTGAAATTCTGGGGATCTTGGACCACCAAAACGCCGCTGGTTGGAAATTCCCAGGATAGATTTTGGGAAAGCTCCCAAGTCACTTTCAATTCATTTCTCTTTCCCTGGAAAGAAAAGAGTTGTCTTTGCTGTTATGTTCTCAGAATCTACTTTTGTCACCGTGACTAATAGATATTCACTGTAAATAAAAGCACGCTTTGTCCCTACTGACAATTATTATTATTATTATTATTATTATTATTATTATTATTATTATCATTATTATTATTATTATTATTATTATTCGCTGAGCATCAAACCTAGTTGGAAAAGCACGAGGCTACAAGCCTAAGGACTCCATCAGGAAAAGCCACCCAGTGTGGAAAGGAAATAAAGAAATTGTGAATAAACTCCTTATGAAAAATAAGAAAAATACATAAAATAATTTATGATCGGTAACCACACAAAATAGATTAATCATATATAAACTATGGAAAGAGACTTATGTCAACCTGCCCAACAGGAGAGCATTTGCAGCAAGTTGGAATTTCTGAGTGCTTAGCTCCTAAGTTACTTATTATCCTTAATTTAGCAAGAAAGGCTTCTTTTAGCTCTTGTTGTAGAATTGGTAATCATCACGCCATTAAGTAAATGTGTTTGCAATAACTCTAGCTCATCTGATTACCGCCCAATTTCAACACCTCCCATATTATCTAATGTTTTTTAATGTCTTTGCCAAAACGTCTAAAAAGGTATGCTGAAGGTTATGATCTGTACCCTAGTTTGAAATTTAGCTTTCGTAAAGGCCGTGGAGCATGTGAGGCCCTTTTGACAATCACCAATGCTGTACAAAAATCCCTTGATTTGGGTCAGGAAGTTCCTATGATTGGCCTAGATTTTAGGGCTGCCTTTGACTGTTAATCATATGGCCCCTGTTCTCAAACTCAAACAGTTGGGAGTGGGTGGGGGTTGTCTTTCTTATTATCCTTATGGAAATTTTAAGTAAGAGATTGCAGAGTTGTTGATAGGCATCATATTGAGTATCATTATCATCTTCTCCTCCTACGCCTATTGACGCAAAGGTCCTCTGTTAGATTTCGCCAGTAGTCTCTATCTTTAGCTGGGTCTTCTAACTCTTCTAGTGCCTTGTGGAGCCCAGCTGAAAGTTTGGTGAACTAATCTCTCTTGGGGAGTGCGAAGAGCATGCCCAAACCATCTCCTTCTACCTCTCACCATGATCTCATCCATATATGGAACCTGAGAAATCTCTCTTAGAGTTTCATTTTTAATCCTGTCCTGCCATTTAGCTCCCAATATCCTTCTTAGGGCTTTGTTCTCAAATCTACTAAATCTATTGGAGATTGTTTCATTGTCATACCATGACTCATGTCCATAGAGTAACACAGATCTCACTAAACTGATATATACTGTAGTCTGATTTTTATATGAAATTTCAGGCGATTTGATTTTCAAATTTTACTGAACCTAGCCATTGTCTGATTCGCTCTTTTTCAATCTTTCAGCAAACTCTAATTTTAAAGACGTCCTGTATTGGAGATCATGATTCCTAAATACTTGAATGATTTTACCTCATTAATCCTTTCTCCTTCCAATGATATTTCATCTTCCACTGCATACTCCGTTCTCATCATGTCTTTCTTCTATTTATCTTCAGCCCAACTTCGTGTGATATTTCATGCATTCTGGTAAGCAAGCATTGCAAGTCTTGTGGTGTTCTGCTAACAAGACTGCATCGTCAGCATACTCTAGGTCTGCTAAATTCCTATCACCAATCCAGTCCAATCCTTCTCCACCATCTCCAACTGTTCTACTTATTACAAAATTCATGAGGTGGATAAACAACATAGGTGACAACACATTCCCTTGGAGTACTCCGCTGTTCAATGGAAATTCATTTGATAGGACTCCATTAACATTAATTTTGCACTTGCTATGCTCATGAACAGACTTAATCAAATTTACATATTTAAGAGGAATTCCATAATAACACAAGACTCATCAAAAAACTGGTCGGTACAGGCTATCAAAGGCGTTTTCATAGTCCTATATACAGTTTATATATATATATATATATATATATATATATATATATATATATATATAGAGAGAGAGAGAGAGAGAGAGAGAGAGAGAGAGAGAGAGAGAGAGAGAGAGAGAGAGAGAATGGTGTGTTTATTTATATGTATATATATATATATATATATATATATATATATATATGTATATATATATATATATATGTATATATATGTATATATATATATGTATATATATATATATATATATTTATATATATATATATATATATATATTTAATTATATATATATATATTTATGTATACATTATATATGTTATTAAAGTCTTAAAACATAAGCTAGTTACAACACAAAAACCTATGGAAAGAATAATGATGAGAATAACATTAAGAGACAGAAATATGAAGTAGAGGGATTCTAACATGTAAGTAAAAAAATGGATATGGGTAGGACATATAAGAATGACAGATAGTAGGTGGACATTAAGAATAACAAAAGGAAGAGTTGAGGATGAATTGACGAACTAAGAAAGTTTGCGGGTGTGGACTGGCATAGAAAGACCATAAACAGACGCAAGTGGAAGAACATGTGAGGCCTTTCTTCTGCAGTGGACTAAAACCTTTTTTATGTCTTTTTTTTTCTCATATATTTGTATATACAGTAGGTCCATACGTAATATTTGAATATAATTAAGCAGTTTTGTTTTCATTTTTGATGGAAGCAATGTAATAGAGAGAGAGAGAGAGAGAGAGAGAGAGAGAGAGAGAGAGAGAGAGAGAGAGAGAGAGAGAGAGAGAGAGTACCAGTGCAAGACTGTTGCAGCCACAGCTTTTGAAGGTCTTCTTACCAGATCCTATTTCTCCTTTGTTGGCGCATCGACCGACCTCTGTTTGCCGAACTCTGCTTTTGGAAATATAGGAAGAAAGTCACTTTTCATGGAGAAGTTCAGCTTCATTGCATTAATAATAATAATAATAATAATAATAATAATAATAATAATAATAATACAATGAGGACATGTGAATGAAATATTATGGCGCGGCGACATTTGCGATACCAGAACATTGATGAACTCCGAGACTTGTTGAACAATATGATATAAATGATATTCCCGCAGAGTAACCCCCATGAAAACTGTGCGAAAATGAACACAGTTTATACTGGATCAAAAATGTGTGTAAACAGAAAATTAGTGTGGAATAATCAGGTCGGATTTTGTAGATTTACAAAGTTCATATAATCGACCCCGGAATCGGTCCGGAAGTAAATCAGAGTTTGTTAGGTAAAAGTTCGAAAATTGTGACAGCGATACTTTAATCAATGAACAAAAATTTCAGAGGTTCATTTATGTGCTAGAGCCACCTTGTCTTCCCTATTAAGAGTAAAAGTTGTAATAGTTTACTAGTGAACTAGTTGCCTTTAGCTGTTTAGCTGAGATGCCTAGAGTTGAGCTTTGATGAACGTTGATCTTTATGGGGAGAGTAAAGTATGTTCTAGATTTTGACCTTGATTTTGACCTACACTGTAGCTCTCCTTTACCCCGCAATAGAAAAAGAAAATATTTGTAATCTTTATATTTCCTGGCGTGCCTTAAATTCAGTTCTACAATTGTATAGTCACACACTCATTTCTATCGGATCAACGTTTTGTTCATGAAACGACGTCGGCGTCAATGACCCTCGATGTCAGGATGCCAGAAAACTTCAAATCAATTAATCAATCATGAAACTACTCTGAAGTGTTCTATTGGAACCTTCGATGGAAAAATGTGATTTTTAAAGAGAATGTCAGTGACAAATTTAAATTTTTTAGGCTATGATATCATCATCATCATCATCATTATTATTATTGTTATTATTATTATTATTATTGTTAGTATAAATTCTGATTATTGATAATAATCAAATGTTCATATTATAAAAGTTTAAGGTCAATAAATAGTATGCATGAATAAGGAATACATTAACAAAAAGTATAAAGAGCAATCAGGGATTTCAAATGAACACCAATGAAGAGTGTCAAAATTTAACTAAAGTCTACGGACCAAACTTTCCCTTTTTGACCGTGAATGAATCTACTGTATAATAATAAAGAAAAATAACCTAAATCATAATCTTAATCCGATCACCTTCAAAATTTGGTAAAAATCAGGCAAGAAGTTTTGACGTAATCCAGCTAACAGACAAACTGATGAAATAAATAAAGGCAGGTTAGTTCATATAAAAACAATACCTACGACTGGCCAAGAAATTAGAGTCTATATCCCTATTGGAGGATTAAAAGAGAAGTCTAGTAGAAAATTTATTCATTAAATATAATAGTCTCCAGATGTGTTTCCTTTTCTTCTTTAATCTTCTGACGGTTTTTTTGTTTTGCTTAAGAAGGATCCGTTACTCTGGTTGTGTGGTTAAACGGTCGGTCGTCTCACTTGTTTAATGTATGCCCTCTGTGCTATATTTCTGTTTGGCAAAAATCTATTGCTGTCATTATAATGCCTATGTTAAAAGATAATGATAATCGTTGACAAACACAGTGAAATGAAGTATATCTTATTGAAAGTGGTCTAAAAGGATATGATGCCCGAAAAGGAGGAATGATAAAAGACAAAAGAAGCGAATGAAGGAGAAGACATTTCATAACTGCCTTTTCATCTCGGGTACACTGCAGTGTTATTATTATTATTATTATTATTATTATTATTATTATTATTATTAGAAGCTAAGTTACAACTCTACTTGGAAAAGCAAGATGGTATAAGCCCAAGGGCTCTAACAAGAAAAAATAGCCCAGTGAGGAAAGGAAACAAGGAAATGAATAAACTACAAGAGAAGTAATGAACATTTAAAATGTAATATTTTAAGAACGGTAACAACAGTAAAATAGATCTTTCGTATATAAACAATAAAAAACTAAAAAAAAACAAGAGGAAGAGAAATAAGATATTACAGCGTGTTCCAGTGTACCCTCAAGCCAAAGAACTCTTCCCCAAGACAGTGGAAATCATGGTACACAGGCTATGACACTACCCAAGACTAGAGAACAATGGTTTGGTTTTAGAGTGTCCTTCTCCAAGAAGAGCTGCTTACCATAACTGAAGAGTATCTTCTACCTTACCAAGAAGTAGCCACTGAATAATTACAGTGCAGTAGTTACCACATGAGAGAAGAATTGTTTGGTAATCTCATTATTGTCAGGTGT
The DNA here is from genome assembly GCF_036898095.1 of Palaemon carinicauda. NCBI lineage: Eukaryota > Metazoa > Arthropoda > Malacostraca > Decapoda > Palaemonidae > Palaemon > Palaemon carinicauda. The sequence continues at coordinate 75,402,996 of NC_090729.1, forward strand.
TTGAAGACTAGGAGAATGTAGAAAGAATAGGCCAGACTATTCGGTGAATGTGTAGGCAAAGCAAAAATGAGCCGTAACCAGAGGTAGGGATCCAATGTAGTACTACATGGCCACTCAAAGGATCCAATAACTCTCTAGCGGTAGTATCACCACGGATTGGTGGTCTTTGCTTTTGTGTGTGAAAGTTATTTCTTCATTTACATATTTTTACTTTCTTGCGATTGGCGCAAACATCTATGTTTGATAATGAGAAGAAAACTGAAAACTGTTCATCTCGTCATGGCTTCCTTTTGTTGCTGCCTAAGGTCGATCTAACGAGGAGAGAATCATCCGCCAGAACTGGAGTACGGAGAGGCAGAGCAAGAAGCAAATCATTCACCCCTAAGTCATGTTCGCTGGATCCTATTTTTTTCTTTTTTAAACTATCTGCAATAGTCGGGGATCGATGTGACGCGTTTCGCCCTATGAGCTTTATTCGTTTTGACAATCTTAGTGCACGGATTAATATCACTAAATCAGCGAGGCTCTTTGCCCATGGGTTCCAGAAGACAGATATCTTGAACTTTTTCTACACACGGTAACCGCATTCATTTATTCATTTACTGAAAGATACGCACTAGTTTTGCAACGATTTTGGCCATGAGGAAAAAAAGCTAGAAAAACATAGAGCAACGGCGGGGAAAGTCACTGGTTACTTGATTTTGTGTAAAATAAATATTCATCAAGAATATAATGAGACTTAAAATGCAATAAACAAGTGTCAGGGGAAACTGAAATCTATGAGAGAGAGAGAGAGAGAGAGAGAGAGAGAGAGAGAGAGAGAGAGAGAGAGAGAGAGAGAGAGAGAGACGCTCCTTTTATCTTAAAGTGTTATTCTATATATATATATATATATATATATATATATATATATATATATATATATATATATATATATATATTATTACGACTAGCAAATTACAGTACGTAAATTCCTGAGCTCACACACTCACCTGCTTTATATTACATAATCTGATGTACAAGTGAATACCTCTGACCTGTGAGAATAATATGCAACTCCCAGACGTTAATATACATAAACTCTGAATATCTAAAAGGTCTCTTTACTTTACACCCAAAACAAAACTAGGTGATTACATTACTTTTAACGGGAACTATTCTAAAACCAACCTCTTCGGTTCTTAGTTAGGGGATACGAGCAAACCACTGAAATAATTATTGGTGTTCGAAATAATACACACTTTACAAAAATAAATATATTCTATAAAAATACCAATTCAACAGTAATAATAAAAAATAAATCACTCAATTTAAATCTGAACTAGACCTTAGACTAAGACAAAAATAACACTTCAAAAAATTATAGTCGCTTGTTTCACTAGAAATTGATTTATGAAAATATTTAATTTAGATAATTAATAAAAAAAAGTTGACCCTTTAACACTAGTAGATAAACAGTAATTACACTTACATATACATTACTGTTACTCGTACGTCCTTTTGGGCTCACTCTAGGTTACAGAACAGTTAAGCATAAATGAATACACTTCACTTTTTAACCAAATCTCACAGGGCCAGTCGCAAAAAATTTACCATTCAAAATGTACTTACATTAACACACTTCACTTTTAGATTAAACACACAATAATATCAGCAATGTTTGAACAACACTATACATGGTATACGTTGGAGAGAAATTACTATTCATGTTTGAGAGGAAAAATGCAGTGGCTGGATAGATCCTAGTGAGAGGGCTGTTGGACGTTGGCTCTTTTGGATGGTCAGGCTGGATCTCTGGTTCCTATGCATTGCTAGGACCTAATATAACATCCTAATTCATTCTGTAATCTTCTAATTCTGCCTTTTCGTAGCTTGGAGGCATGGTCTGGATGGCTTCTCATGATGTCAGGTTGCCAACTTGGAAGATTTGAAGTATGGTTCATTCGTTGCTCTACGAGGCAACACACTCGGCTAACTCCGCCCACCTCCTCTCATAACATTGAAAAAAGAATAATTTTTAGTCTAGTACCTTCATGCAACTTCCAACCACATGGAAACAAGATACAATCCCTAGCGTTTGTCATACAGCATACCATTTAACAAAATTTCACAAAACTTTGCAACCAAACTACGTGAAATGAAGATTTAATTCTTTAAAATAACAAAAATTTACATATACGGAACTGAATGAAAATATAACTAAATGAATGACAACAGTCTTATGTAATTTACATACATTTACTTAATTCTACGTTAATGGAACTCACCTTACAAGCTGGCTATACACCTCTTAAATACACAAATGAAATATGTGAATAAAATAATCTACTCTTATGTTAGACCAGCTACGTAAGTTTGTATATATATGTGTATATATATATATATATATATATATATATACCGAATAGTCTGGCTTATTCTTTCCACATTCTCCTCTGTCCTCACACACCTGACAACACTAGGAATACCAAAAATTTTTCTTTGCACAAGGGGGTTAACTACTGCAATGTCATTTTTCAGTGGCTACTTTCCTCTTGGAAAGGGTAGAAGAGACTCTTTTAGCTATGGTAAGCAGCTCTTCTTGGAGAAGGACACTCCAAAATCAAACCATTGTTCTCTAATCTTGGGTAGTGCTCTAGTGGCTCACTCACCAGATGCCCTCCAAGGCAGCCTTACCATTGTCTCATCAATTTACCGAGCCATGGGGCTCAAAGTTAACATCAACAAAACTGAAATCCTATCCCAGCAAATAATTGAAGGAGATCCCCAGTATTTCATCTGAATGGGGAAGCCATCAAACAAGCTGATAGCTTCATCTACCTTGGAAGCATCTTCACTTAAAAACACAATATTGATGAGGAAATAGTTGCCCGGATAAATCAAGCCTCCGCATCTTTCGGCCGACTCAGGTCCAGAGTCTTCCTAAATCACCACCTCAAGACAGAAACAAAAGTAGCTGTGTACAGAGCTGTCTGCATGTCCACCTTGCTATATGGAGCAGAATTCTGGAAGGCTTACCGTCGACATGTAAAACAACTTGAGGCATTCCATATTTGCTGTTTTCAGCGTATATTAGGGCTCACATGGCAAGACAAAGTACCTCATTCTGAAATTCTCCACTGTTCAAACCTGCTGAGTATAGAATCCACATTAGCAGAAAAACAACTCAGGTGGATCGGCCACGTCATCCGTATGCCAGAACATCTTCCTCGCCAGGTCCTCTACAGTCAGCTCCCTGAAGCTCAGCGTAATCCAGGGGGTCAGAAAAAGAGGTACAAGGACAACATCAAAGCTACGCTCAAGAAGTGCAACATACAACCTGAGCAACTAGAAATGAACGCCTCTGACAGACCACTATGGCGCTCACTCTGTAAAGCTGGAGTCAGTCAACTTGAAGACACCCGGAACCAGGCAAGACAACAGTGCAGGGAGAGAAGACAAAACCGTCGAGATCGGATACCCCCGGTCAACCCAGACCTGACTTTCCAGTTGTGTGGCAGAGTGTGTGGATCCAGAATTGGTCTTCACAGCCATGCAAGATGGCACCAACGACAACAGATCTAACTTCATCCCCATCACAGAGAAGCAGAAGTCGTCTTCGATTCGAAGGACAGCAATAAGCAAGTAAGAATACCATGGTCTTCCACTGTCTTGGATTAGAGTTCTCTTGCTTGAGGGTACACTTGGGCACGCTGTTCTATCTTATTTCTCTTACTCTTGTTTGTTACTGTTCTTAAAATATTTTATTTTGATTATTTATTACTTCTCTTGTAGCTTATCTATTTCCTTGTTCCCTTTCGCCACTGGGTTTATAGCATCTTGCTTTTCCAACTAAGGTTGTAGATTGGCTTTTTAATATATATATATATATATATATATATATATATATATATATATATATATATATATATATATATATATATACTAGTCCACTGCAAAACAAAGTACTCAGATGTGCCCTTCCATTTGTGTCTTTTTATGGTCTCTCTGTAGTTCGTCGATCCATCGTCTTCTCTCCCTTCCTCTGCTTCTTTTACAATCTCCAAGGACCCATTCTTCTATTGTCTGTCATTCTCATTATATGTCGTGCCCATGCCAATTTCTTTTCCTACGAGTTGTTAGAAATTAGAATAATCTCTACTTTAGTTTGCTCTCGTATTCTTGTTATTCTTTTTATGTCTCTTTATTGTTATTCCCATAATTATTCTTCCCATAGCTCTTTGAGTTGTAACTAGCTTACAGTATGTTCTAAGGATTTAGTAAGGCTCCAAGTTTCTGATGCATAAGTTATCACTGATAGGATCATCTGATTAAATACTTTTCTTTTTAGCGAAAGTGGCATTTCATTTTTCATTATCTCGTTGTGTTTACCAAATGCTCTCCATCCCATACTTATCCTTCTTTTAGTTTCGGTCTCGTGTCCTGTTGAAACACTTACTGTCTTTCCTAAGTACGTATTTTCCTTAATAATCTCTAGAGGTTCCTCAATAACTCTTATTTGTTATCTCTGCATTTTAAATTAATAATATCTTAGTTTTACTCATATTCATTTTCAGTCCTACATTTCTATTTTCTCTTTTCAAATATTCTGTCACCATTTGTAATTCTTCCCATGATTCACTAAACGCTACTATGTCATCTGCAAATCTCAAGTTATATATATGTATATATATATATATATATATATATATATATATATGTATATATATATGTATATATATATATATATATATATATATATATATATATATATATATACATATATATATATGTGTGTGTGTATTTATATATATATATATATATATATATATATATATATATATATATATATATACATATATATATATATATATATATATATATATATATATATATATATACACAACAGTCGAGATGTCACAAGAAGAAATTCGATTTAGAATAATATCTTGTTGGGTGTTGACGTAGAAAGAATTCAATTCAGTATTTTTAGTAAAGGATTGCGTTTAGAAAGAATTTAATTCAGTATTTTTAGTAAAGAATTGCGTTTAAAAAGAATTCAATTCCGTATTTTTAGTAAAGGATTGCGTTTAGAAAGAATTTAATTCCGTATTTTTAGAAAAGGGTGCATTTGAAAAGAATTTAATTCAGTATTTTTAGTAAAGGATGCATTTGAAAAGAATTTAATTCAGTATTTTTAGTAAAGGGTGCATTTGAAAAGAATTTAAGTCAGTATTTTTAGTAAAGGGTGCATTTGAAAAGAATTTAAGTCAGTATTTTTAGTAAAGGGTGCATTTGAAAAGAATTTAAGTCAGTATTTTTAGTAAAGGGTGCATTTAAAAAGAATTTAATTCAGTATTTTAAGTAAAGGGTGCATTTGAAAAGATTTTAGGTCAGTATTTTTTAGTAAAGGGTGCATTTGAAAAGAATTTAAGTCAGTATTTTTAGTAAAGGGTGCATTTAAAAAGAATTTAATTCAGTATTTTTAGTAAAGGGTGCATTTGAAAAGAATTTAAGTCAGTATTTTTAGTAAAGGGTGCATTCAAAAAGAATTTAATTCAGTATTTTAAGTAAAGGGTGCATTTGAAAAGAATTTAATTCAGTATTTTTAGTAAAGGGTGCATTTGAAAAGAATTTAAGTCAGTATTTTTAGTAAAGGGTGCATTTGAAAAGAATTTGATTCAGTATTTTAAGTAAAGGGTGCATTTGAAAAGAATTTAATTCAGTATTTTTAGTAAAGGGTGCATTTGAAAAGAATTTAAGTCAGTATTATTAGTAAAAGATTGCATTTAGAAAGAATTTAATTCCGTATTTTTAGTAAAGGATTGCGTTTAGAAAGAATTTAATTCCGTATTTTTAGTAAAGGGTGCATTTGAAAAGAATTTAATTCAATATTTTAAGTAAAGGGTGCATTTGAAAAGAATTTAATTCAGTATTTTTAGTAAAGGGTGCATTTGAAAAGAATTTAAGTCAGTATTTTTAGTAAAAGATTGCATTTAGAAAGAATTTAATTCCGTATTTTTAGTAAAGGATTGCGTTTAGAAAGAATTTAATTCCGTATTTTTGGTAAAGGATTGCGTTTAGAAAGAATTTAATTCAGTATTTTTAGTAAAGGATTGCGTTTAGAAAGAATTTAATTCCGTATTTTTAGTAAAGGATTGCGTTTAGAAAGAATTTAATTCCGTATTTTTAGTAAAGGGTGCATTTGAAAAGAATTTAATTCAGTATTTTTAGTAAAGGGTGCATTTGAAAAGAATTTAATTCAGTATTTTTAGTAAAGGGTGCATTTGAAAAGAATTTAAGTCAGTATTTTTAGTAAAGGGTGCACTTGAAAAGAATTTAATTCAGTATTTTAAGTAAAGGGTGCATTTGAAAAGAATTTAAGTCAGTATTTTTAGTAAAGGGTGCATTTGAAAAGAATTTAAGTCAGTATTTTTAGTAAAGGGTGCATTTGAAAAGAATTTGATTCAGTATTTTAAGTAAAGGGTGCATTTGAAAAGAATTTAATTCAATATTTTTAGTAAAAGATTGCATTTAGAAAGAATTTAATTCCGTATTTTTAGTAAAGGATTGCGTTTAGAAAGAATTTAATTCCGTATTTTTAGTAAAGGGTGCATTTGAAAAGAATTTAATTCAGTGTTTTTAGTAAAGGATTGCGTTTAGAAAGAATTTAATTCCGTATTTTTAGTAAAGGGTGCATTTGAAAAGAATTCAATTCAGTATTTTTAGTAAAGGATTGCGTTTAGAAAGAATTTAATTCAGTATTTTTAGTAAAGGATTGCGTTTAGAAAGAATTTAATTCCGTATTTTTAGTGAAGGATTGCATTTAGAAAGAATTTAATTCCGTATTTTTAGTAAAGGGTGCATTTGAAAAGAATTTAATTCCGTATTTTTAGTAAAGGGTGCATTTGAAAAGAATTTAATTCCGTATTTTTAGTAAAGGATTGCGTTTAGAAAGAATTTAATTCCGTATTTTTAGTAAAGGGTGCATTTGAAAAGAATTCAATTCAGTATTTTTAGTAAAGGATTGCGTTTAGAAAGAATTCAATTCAGTATTTTTAGTAAAGGATTGCGTTTAGAAAGAATTTAATTCAGTATTTTTAGTAAAGGATTGCGTTTAGAAAGAATTTAATTCCGTATTTTCAGTAAAGGATTGCGTTTAGAAAGAATTTAATTCCGTATTTTTAGTAAAGGGTGCATTTGAAAAGAATTTAAGTCAGTATTTTTAGTAAAGGGTGCCTTTGAAAAGAATTTGATTCAGTATTTTAAGTAAAGGGTGCATTTGAAAAGAATTTAATTCAGTATTTTTAGTAAAGGATGCATTTAAAAAGAATTTAAGTCAGTATTTTTAGTAAAAGATGCATTTGAAAAGAATTTGATTCAGTATTTTAAGTAAAGGGTGCATTTGAAAAGAATTTAATTCAGTATTTTTAGTAAACGATGCATTTGAAAAGAATTTAAGTCAGTGATTTTAGTAAAGGATGCATTTGAAAAGAATTTAAGTTAGTATTATTAGTAAAGGATGCATTTGAAAAGAATTTAAGTCAGTATTTTTAGTAAAGGATGCATTTGAAAAGAATTTAAGTCAGTATTTTTAGTAAAGGATGCATTTGAAAAGAATTTAATTCAGTATTTTTAGTAAAGGATGCATTTGAAAAGAATTTAAGTCAGTATTTTTAGTAAAGGGTGCATTTAAAAAGAATTTAAGTCAGTATTTTTAGTAAAGGATGCATTTGAAAAGAATTTAAGTCAGTATTTTTAGTAAAGGATGCATTTGAAAAGAATTTAAGTCAGTATTTTTAGTAAAGGGTGCATTTGAAAAGAATTTAAGTCAGTATTTTTAGTAAAGGATGCATTTGAAAAGAATTTAAGTCAGTATTTTTAGTAAAGGATGCATTTGAAAAGAATTTAAGTCAGTATTTTTAGTAAAGGATGCATTTGAAAAGAATTTAAGTCAGTATTTTTAGTAAAGGGTGCATTTGAAAAGAATTTAAGTCAGTATTTTTAGTAAAGGATGCATTTGAAAAGAATTTAAGTCAGTATTTTTAGTAAAGGATGCATTTGAAAAGAATTTAAGTCAGTATTTTTAGTAAAGGATGCATTTGAAAAGAATTTAAGTCAGTATTTTTAGTAAAGGATGCATTTGAAAAGAATTTAATTCAGTATTTTTAGTAAAGGGTGCATTTGAAAAGAATTTAATTCCGTATTTTTATTAAAGGGTGCATTTGAAAAGAATTTAAGTCAGTATTTTTAGTAAAGGATGCATTTGAAAAGAATTTAAGTCAGTATTTTTAGTAAAGGGTGCATTTGAAAAGAATTTAATTCCGTATTTTTAGTAAAGGGTGCATTTGAAAAGAATTTAAGTCAGTATTTTTAGTAAAGGATGCATTTGAAAAGAATTTAAGTCAGTATTTTTAGTAAAGGATGCATTTGAAAAGAATTTAAGTCAGTATTTTTAGTAAAGGGTGCATTTAAAAAGAATTTAAGTCAGTATTTTTAGTAAAGGATGCATTTGAAAAGAATTTAAGTCAGTATTTTTAGTAAAGGATGCATTTGAAAAGAATTTAAGTCAGTATTTTTAGTAAAGGGTGCATTTGAAAAGAATTTAATTCCGTATTTTTAGTAAAGGGTGCATTTGAAAAGAATTTAAGTCAGTATTTTTAGTAAAGGGTGCATTTAAAAAGAATTTAATTCCGTATTTTTAGTAAAGGGTGCATTTGAAAAGAATTTAAGTCAGTATTTTTAGTAAAGGGTGCATTTAAAAAGAATTTAATTCCGTATTTTTAGTAAAGGGTGCATTTGAAAAGAATTTAAGTCAGTATTTTTAGTAAAGGGTGCATTTAAAAAGAATTTAATTCCGTATTTTTAGTAAAGGGTGCATTTGAAAAGAATTTAAGTCAGTATTTTTAGTAAAGGATGCATTTGAAAAGAATTTAAGTCAGTATTTTTAGTAAAGGATGCATTTGAAAAGAATTTAAGTCAGTATTTTTAGTAAAGGGTGCATTTGAAAAGAATTTAATTCCGTATTTTTAGTAAAGGATGCATTTGAAAAGAATTTAAGTCAGTATTTTTAGTAAAGGGTGCATTTAAAAAGAATTTAATTCCGTATTTTTAGTAAAGGATGCATTTGAAAAGAATTTAAGTCAGTATTTTTAGTAAAGGATGCATTTGAAAAGAATTTAAGTCAGTATTTTTAGTAAAGGGTGCATTTGAAAAGAATTTAATTCCGTATTTTTAGTAAAGGGTGCATTTGAAAAGAATTTAAGTCAGTATTTTTAGTAAAGGATGCATTTGAAAAGAATTTAAGTCAGTATTTTTAGTAAAGGGTGCATTTGAAAAGAATTTAATTCCGTATTTTTAGTAAAGGGTGCATTTGAAAAGAATTTAAGTCAGTATTTTTAGTAAAGGGTGCATTTAAAAAGAATTTAAGTCAGTATTTTTAGTAAAGGATGCATTTGAAAAGAATTTAAGTCAGTATTTTTAGTAAAGGGTGCATTTAAAAAGAATTTAAGTCAGTATTTTTAGTAAAGGATGCATTTGAAAAGAATTTAAGTCAGTATTTTTAGTAAAGGATGCATTTGAAAAGAATTTAAGTCAGTATTTTTAGTAAAGGATGCATTTGAAAAGAATTTAAGTCAGTATTTTTAGTAAAGGATGCATTCGAAAAGAATTTAAGTCAGTATTTTTAGTAAAGGGTGCATTTGAAAAGAATTTAATTCCGTATTTTTATTAAAGGGTGCATTTGAAAAGAATTTAAGTCAGTATTTTTAGTAAAGGATGCATTTGAAAAGAATTTAAGTCAGTATTTTTAGTAAAGGGTGCATTTGAAAAGAATTTAATTCCGTATTTTTAGTAAAGGGTGCATTTGAAAAGAATTTAAGTCAGTATTTTTAGTAAAGGATGCATTTGAAAAGAATTTAAGTCAGTATTTTTAGTAAAGGATGCATTTGAAAAGAATTTAAGTCAGTATTTTTAGTAAAGGATGCATTTGAAAAGAATTTAAGTCAGTATTTTTAGTAAAGGATGCATTTGAAAAGAATTTAAGTCAGTATTTTTAGTAAAGGGTGCATTTAAAAAGAATTTAAGTCAGTATTTTTAGTAAAGGATGCATTTGAAAAGAATTTAAGTCAGTATTTTTAGTAAAGGATGCATTTGAAAAGAATTTAAGTCAGTATTTTTAGTAAAGGATGCATTTGAAAAGAATTTAAGTCAGTATTTTTAGTAAAGGATGCATTTGAAAAGAATTTAAGTCAGTATTTTTAGTAAAGGATGCATTTGAAAAGAATTTAAGTCAGTATTTTTAGTAAAGGATGCATTTGAAAAGAATTTAAGTCAGTATTTTTAGTAAAGGATGCATTTGAAAAGAATTTAAGTCAGTATTTTTAGTAAAGGATGCATTTAAAAAGAATTTATGTCAGTATTTTTAGTAAAGGATGCATTTGAAAAGAATTTAAGTCAGTATTTTTAGTAAAGGGTGCATTTAAAAAGAATTTAAGTCAGTATTTTTAGTAAAGGATGCATTTGAAAAGAATTTAAGTCAGTATTTTTAGTAAAGGATGCATTTGAAAAGAATTTAAGTCAGTATTTTTAGTAAAGGATGCATTTGAAAAGAATTTAAGTCAGTATTTTTAGTAAAGGATGCATTTGAAAAGAATTTAAGTCAGTATTTTTAGTAAAGGATGCATTTGAAAAGAATTTAAGTCAGTATTTTTAGTAAAGGGTGCATTTAAAAAGAATTTAAGTCAGTATTTTTAGTAAAGGATGCATTTGAAAAGAATTTAAGTCAGTATTTTTAGTAAAGGATGCATTTGAAAAGAATTTAAGTCAGTATTTTTAGTAAAGGATGCATTTGAAAAGAATTTAAGTCAGTATTTTTAGTAAAGGATGCATTTGAAAAGAATTTAAGTCAGTATTTTTAGTAAAGGATGCATTTGAAAAGAATTTAAGTCAGTATTTTTAGTAAAGGATGCATTTGAAAAGAATTTAAGTCAGTATTTTTAGTAAAGGATGCATTTGAGCATAATAGAAGGCAATCGTCAAAAGTAAATTATCAAATGACTTCCTGGCGTTTGAAGTATGTCCGTATGAGAAATCAGTTTAGTTCTGCTTTAGATGTAACTACGTCCTTTGAGAGAGAGAGAGAGAGAGAGAGAGAGAGAGAGAGAGAGAGAGAGAGAGAGAGAGAGAGAGAGAGAGAGAGAGAGAGAGAGAGAAAATGAAATTCGAAATATATTTCCTATATTGCATTTTCGTACAAAAAAAGAGTAAACGAGTCTGATATTTTGATATGTAAGTGATGAAACTGTATTGGAACATTTTATTTTCTCCAAAAGTTTACTTGTTCTATATAATTGCAACAGAATAGCCGTGGAAGGCGCCAGTGAGTGAAGGGCTAGCGTTTCTACAAGGTGTGGGTGGCATCCTTCATGAAGATCATCGCCTTTTCGTGAAGAGGATACTGTGTCCGTCTGTCTTACTATTAGCAAGGATAAGAATAAGACTATAGCAAACAAAATCAGAGAAAGAAATGAAAATATATTTTACCTCCTACAATAACATAAAACATTTGAAACAGATTGCATTGAGAAAGAAATATGTCGAGGCGGTAAACCAGAAGCTGGAAAAAATTATTCGATTCCAACACCAAACTTTTGGAATAAGTGTTCCAAATGTTCTTTTCATAAATAGGGAAAACTTAAGAAAACTAAATTATATCTCTCCGTTTAGACTGGTTGACTTACGTTTTAAACATAATTGCCGTCTACTGTATGGTACGTTTCTTGCTGGAAACTTTTTAGTATAAAGACGGCGGAACTTACCGGTGCCCAGTGTTGTCATCGAACGATGCAGATAATCGGAAAGAATTATCGCCATGAAAATAAAGTCATGGTCTTTAAATTCTCTTAAAATGAAAGGAAGGTATTCGTTACAGTGCTCTCTCTCTCTCTCTCTCTCTCTCTCTCTCTCTCTCTCTCTCTCTCTCTCTCTCTCTCTCTCTCTCTCTCTCTCTCTCTCTCTCTGCTAATTGCCGAGGATGATTTATTGAGTCGTTACTGGCGCTGTGTATAGTTTTTCCTTGTAGCTTTTCACATTTCTCTATAGTTTCTTCATGATGTTCCTTGAGCTCTCCCAAATGTTAATTAACTTTCATAAAAGCATCGTATTTGGGCACGAAAACTTTTTGACGAACTTCGTCAAACTTCACACAACCTTTACTTTAAGGGTCTGGATGCACGACCCCTAGAAATGTTGCATCGCTGACGCTGTTCAGTGTTACACCTTTACTCAAGGTCAATAGAGTACTCTATAGACCTTGCCTTTACTCATACTACTCGATCGTTTTTTCCGAAGCCTATTGAGACTCACAACTTCTGTGTTTGTGCCTGTGTCCTCAACTGTACATTATCGACTGTGACCATAGCCTAGTCAGCCATCCTTTGGTCACTGCATCTAAATTTTAAAGGGATCTCTCTCTCTCTCTCTCTCTCTCTCTCTCTCTCTCTCTCTCTCTCTCTCTCTCTCTCCTTAGGTTAGAACAAGTCCAGCTTAGAACATACACAACTAGAGAATAATTTGAATTCCTATTTCAGTCCAGCACTTACATTTTATTTCTCGGTCGTTATAATCCTTTATTTTGAGATTATATAATTCTGGTCTGCTTTACACTTTACAAATAACTTTGTCATTACCAAACACATCTTGGGCTGCCTCTCGTGGTACTGGCGTAGAGTGGCATCCGGACCACAGTCTCGCCTTGTATTGACTCTGGTCTAGCTACTGTATATTTGGCGCCCCATGAATGACGTTACTATTAGGGCACAACGTTATTAACGAATTTAAAGTTGACGTCGACGGGATCATGTATACGTAAATCATTAACCCATACGATAGTACCAAAGAATAGAGTCGCAATGGTCCCCGTTTAAATTTTGGATATGTCTACCGGAAAATACAAAATTATTCGGCAGTCATCAACGTAGTATTAATCCACCTATACCCTTGGCCTTGACCTATAATATGCCCGGCAGAGAGAGAGAGAGAGAGAGAGAGAGTAATTCTCGCTGACGGGAGCCGTCTTGAGCAATATACCTGAATGTGTGGTTGGAGGCTTTACTCACGCTCTCCCCCCCCCCCCAAAAAAAAGGTCCCTGTCCGGCCAAAGGTTGGTGCCAAGGCCAATACAAAGAGGTCAGACGGAGAGAATTGTCACCTTATTAACCCCTCTATCTGACTGTGACGTCACGCCGGCCTCAACTAGCGATTCTCTGGTGGGCGGGGCCATGTGCAATATATTAAGGCATGATTGTTATTCCCCTTTGAGCAATTCTTGCTCCCTTTAAAAGGGAGGAACCGTTAATTGTGTTGAATTCTTCTCGTAGGACAATTGATTGAGAAGAAAATTCCTCTAACTTCTCATACAGGTCACCTCTGTTTACCATCCCAATCCACAATTCATTTGTATTTTTACACTTCTTTCTTTGCAATTGTGGATATTTTGTAGAAAACATTTTGACAATATAACCATCTATAAATTTAAGAGCTTCATCTTCAATTACAGTGGTAGCTATTTTTTTTTTCTTTATATAGAACCTGATTATTTATATCCTTTGTGGGGCATTCAAAATTTAAATTTTTAAACAATGAGCGGGTCAAGAATATTATTAATGCCAATTCTCTATCTTCACTGTATTTTGAATTTCACGCAGAATCATTTGTCTAAATATCCTAATTGTGGCTCTGTGCAATGATGTTTCTTTTTCACTAATTATTTTTACATCTTTTCCAAGAATCTATGACTTGAGCCTAAACTTGAATTCAACAGCATTGGTGATCGCATGTGCCCTGCATTGGCTTATGCAACCGAACAGATGCTCTAAGCAGTCTTGATTCAACTCTTGCGTCATGATGTAGTCTATTAAAAACCCCTGTAACCATATTAGAAAGATTAATAACGGACTTACTAGAAAGAATTATGCCCTTTTTTGTAATGTGTAGTCATCTTGTTTTCTGTGATTAAAGAAGTCACTACCTCGTGACTATTTCCTAAGTATTTGTTTGAAAAACTATTATTTCCAAAAGCACTCACGCTGGTATATCGCCATACATGTTTGAATTCATTATATCAAACCAGTCGTTTATCATTGACATCAAATCTAGGGTAGCTTGCCAGGTATTGGTTTCCAACAGACACCAAATACCTTGAATCACTTGCGTAAAGAAGATGAAAATAATTGCACAGCATACTTGATATGCTGCCTGTGCTGTCCATTAGCAGATGGATGAAGTTCGTTAATTTTACAAGCCAGTCCATATTTTGTACGAGATTTTGCCAACATTTAACGGATGCTTGTGTCAGAAATGAAATCACCGCCTAAATAAAATAGTGAATCAATCAAGTTATTTTAATTTCAATTTAATCAAATGGGGAACATCGGCAAAAACGTATATCTCCCTCCTGTAAGCACTTGGTTTCTTGAATACAATCCTATTGAGAAGAGGATCAAGGCTTAATTTTTTACACATGTGAAGATTGGTTGATCCCATGTCGGAAACAATAGCAACTATGGGATAACCAACAGCCTCATCATGCATTACGATTTGCAATAGTAACTGCTTCAAGTTTGCCTCATCAAAGTTGAAAGAAATTGGTTGTTTGCACTTCCCTACAACACCTTCTAAAATAAAAACCAGGAGTCTGGATAGCAGCTTATACAATACATCCATACCCTTTTCTTATCGTAGCACCATTCAGTACTAATAAACATTTCATCCAAACTTAATACCGCCGTTTTTTTCCTTTACTGTAAAAGTTTTAGCTTTAGCGCGTAATAAAGACAAAACACTTGTCAAAATCCCAGGCTCACAGAAGAATCTATTCGCTCTTTCTTTTAATGGAGTTTTACAAGCCTTCTTAAGTCTCAGATACTTATACATTTGGAACTTATGCCTCTCAGAGTTAAAACTGATGCAATGTTTTCACCCCTTTCGTTTACCTATTTCTTTGTTATAATTGTTTTTATTTGAGTTTTACTAGATAATGGCTCTAGATTGTTTTCTGTTTTTTTAATCATTTATAATTTGCTCAACATTTTCATTCAAATCACTTATATATTTCTTTAATCTTGCATTTTCTTCTTTTCTATCACACATGGCTCATGTACGTTTACTATTTTCCCTTACAGTGATTTCACTGGCACCATCTTGTTCTGCATTACATACTTGATCTTCAATAAGTATTCACCTTTCATTCTGGACTCAGTTTTTTCTTAAATGGAAATATTATAAAATCTTCTTTCTTATGGTCTTGTTGATGGTGAAAATTATATTTATTAATCGTATCTCTCTCTCTCTCTCTCTCTCTCTCTCTCTCTCTCTCTCTCTCTCTCTCTCTCTCTCTCTCTTTTGCACACACAAAATTCAACGTATTGTAAATAAGAAAAATCAGTGGTACTTCCCTCTTTTGATATACTACGAAATTTTTAAAAATATTTTTGCTACCTTAATGCTTCTAAGGTTTTTCTTCTAGTTCTTACATGATCAACAGGAAGCTGTTGCGCTCTGCAAACTTATACGTACGTTTCCTTAGATTTCAGTGCACGAAATTCCTGAGAGCCTTACCTTATTTGCCTTATTTTTTGTTTGGGTTCCCCCAGGTCCCTCAGTGTGAGGCACCTCGTATATCCACCAGAGAGTTGCTAATACATCTTCCGGTGTATTTTGCATCTTCCAGTCTTGGATGGTCTGGGATGCATCTTAGGTATTTATCGAGCTGATTTTTAAACGCATCTACGCTCACTCCTGATATGTTTCTTAGATGAGCTGGCAGCACATTAAATAGTCGCTGCATTATCGATGCTGGTGCGTAGTGGATTAATGTCCTGTGCGCCTTTCTCAGTTTACCTGGAATGCTTTTTGGTACTATTAATCTACCTCGGCTTGCTCTTTCTGATACTTTAAGCTCCATGATGTTTTCAGCAATTCCTTCTATTTGCTTCCATGCTTGTATTATCATGTAGCGTTCTCTTCTCCTTTCTAGACTGTATAGTTTTAAAAATTGCAGTCTTTCCCAGTAATCAAGGTCCTTAACTTCTTCTATTCTAGCAGTATAGGACCTTTGTACACTCTCTATTTGCGCAATATCCTTTTGGTAGTGTGGGTACCATATCACATTGCAGTACTCGAGTGTACTACGCACATAAGTTTTGTAAAGCATAATCATGTGTTCAGCTTTTCTTGTTTTAAAGTGTCTGAATAACATTCCCATTTTTGCTTTACATTTAGCCAACAGTGTTGCTATTTGGTCGTTGCATAACATATTCCTATTTAAAATTACACCAAGGTCTTTAATTGCTTCCTTGTTTGTGATTGTCTCATTATTAGGTCCCTTGTATGCATACACCATTCCTTCTCTGTTTCCATAATTTATTGATTCGAATTTATCGTAGTTAAATACCATCCTATTTATCTCCGCCCATTCATATATTTTGTTTAGATCTCTTTGTAGTGAGTTCCTATCTTCATCACAAGTAATTTCTCTACTTATTCTTGTGTCATCGGCGAAACTTCTCACTACGGAGTTTTCAACATCACAGTCTATGTCTGAGATCATAATAACAAATAGCAGTGCAGCTAATACCGTACCTTGGGGCACACCAGATATTACCTGGGCTTCATCTGATTTCTCGTCATTTGCAACCACTATCTGTTTTCTGTTTTGCAGGAATTCTTTTACCCATTTTCCTATCTTTCCCACAATATTATGCTTTCTCATTTTTTTCTCCAATATGTTATGGTCTACCTTGTCAAAGGCTTTTGCAAAATCTAGATAGATCACATCTGTGTCTTTTTCATTTATCATATTATTGTATATGTTTTCATAGTGAGCTATCAGTTGGGTCTGTGTACTTTTTCCAGGTACGAAACCGTGTTGACCCATATTAAACAAATTATTTTTGACCAAATGGTTCATTATTTTCTTTTTTATTACCCTCTCATACACTTTCATAATATGTGATGTTAGACTAACAGGTCTATAATTGCTTGCCTCTAGTCTTGATCCACTTTTGAAGATAGGGGTTATATAAGCTAATTTATGTTTAACATATATCTCGCTCATATCTATACTCTGTCTTAGCAGTATTGCAAGTGGCTTCGCGATAGTGTTTGCAGTTTTTTTTAACAAAATCGCTGGAACTCCATCTGGTCCGGCTGCCGATCCATTTTTAATTTCGTTTATAGCCGTGACAATATCTGCTTCATTAATATCTATATCCGTTAGATATTCAACATTTTCTTCTCTCATTTCTGTTTCATTATTCTCATTCGCAATTCTTGGCGTGAACTCACTCTTATATTTTTCTGCTAATATGTTGCATATTTCCTTTTTTTTCATTCGTTAGCCGTCCTTCAATTCTTAGAGGGCCTATTTCTATTCTCCTTTTATTCATCTTTTTTGCATAGGAGTAAAGTACTTTGGGGTTTCTTTTTATATTTTGAAGTGTCCTTTCTTCTAAGTCCCTTTTTTCATTTTCTTTCGACTGTATAATCTTTTGTTCTGCATTTTCTATCTTACATTTTATTTCCCTCATTTTCCACACATTTTTTTCTTTTGCAAGATTTTTCTTCCACTTTTTAATTTTCTGAAATAAGATCCTTCTGTCTCTTGGTATGCACGTCTTTTGTTTATTGTTTTTTTTCGGTACATATTTTTCAACAATTTTCTCCAGTATTTTGTACAGTATATCCGTATTTACCTGTATATTATCACTTATAAATACATTTTTCCATTCTTTATTCAGTTCTTCATTTATTTCTGACCATTTTATATTCTTACTGTAAAAGTTATATTTTCCATATCCTTCCCAAAGTTTTGTGCTTTTATTAATTCTGTGATCACTTGCTTTGGAATGAACTATCAATTCTATGACATTGTGGTCTGAAATTCCCGTGTTATACACTATTATTTCTTTAACATAATTCACCTCATTCACAAATACTAGATCTAGGACATTTTCCTTTCTTGTTGGAATGTGGTTTATTTGTTGCATATTATGTTCTAATAGCATATCTTGAAGCTTTTCAAATTGCCTCTTATCTTCTGCGCTACTATTACTATCTTTTTTATATGTATACATACAACCACTTTCTTCTATCCGTTCTTTCCAATCCACGAAAGGAAAGTTAAAATCTCCGGATAGGAGTATATTCCAGTCTTTATGGTTTCTACATATATCATCTATTTTTTCTATTATTATGTCAAACTCCTTAGTGTTTGGGGGTCTGTAAACTACAATATTCATTAGTTTTTCAAATTCAAATTCTACCGCAATCAATTCACATTCTGTGTTGCTGTATTTTTCACATACTTTTCCTTGATTTATGTCTCTTCCATATATTGCGGTTCCCCCTTGATTCCTATTTTTTCTGTCTGATCTATAAGTTTGGAAACCCTTTATCTGGTCATCACTGCCAGTCTCTTGGGAATACCATGTTTCACTTATATTTAATATATCTATTTTTTCAATTTGGGTTAGTTCTTCTAAGAACTCTATTTTCCTTTTAGAGTTACTCGTGACTAAACCCTGTGCATTCATTACTATTATGGTTTGTGTTTCATCCCCATTATTTAATATTGGTAATAATATGGATTCTCCCATGCTTCCTTCCTGTTCTGATATGATGTTCTTTTCTTCATTTCCCGGAATTCTGCCATTAAAAAATCCAACTTTTCTATTATATTTGCTCTTTCGCCTTCGTATTTATTTGTGTGTGTATACCTGCAACTGTCCCCATATCTGCACCAACCCCTGGCATTATAGATGCATTCTTTGTAGTTGGGCTCTAAATGTGCCGGTTTGGGTTGAAAGGCCTCATATCTTGGGGCTCTTGGTTCAAAGCGCGGTATATACACGGCCTGCTTTTTTGTTTCTTTTTTTGTTTCTTTTTTGCTTTCATTTTTCTTTTCAGTTTGCTGAGTTTTCTTACTTTCATTCATGGTTGCAGGATGCATATATCGACATTTTTTGTTGTAAATGCATCCTTTTCCTTCTTTTAGGTTTTTGCATATTTTTGGATGGAGATCTCTGCATTCGTCTCCATACCCGTCTAAATACGCACATTTACCATATATTTCATAATTATGGCATATCTTTGGATGCTTGTAGTAGCATCTTTCGCCAAATCTGCAATTCCCTCTTTTCAGCATATTGCAGACTATATCCTTCTTTTCTATTTTTTCTTGTTCTTGCTCTTCCCTAAAATTATGTAGGTCCGGGTAGAGTCTCTTGGGTCTATTATTTGTTTCCATCTGGTAATTTATTTCTTCATAAGTATGTTGTTGGATGGCATCATAGGTTATATCAATGATTTCTTCTGCATCCTTACACATATCCTGTTCATTGTTCTCTTCTTCTTCTTTTTCTTCTTCTTCTTCTTCTATTTCTTCTTCTTCCTCTTCTTTATCTTCAACTATTTGCAGATTTAGTCTCGACTTAATTATATTTTCTATCCAGACTAAGCATGTTGAGCAGAATACCTTTGTGTCTTTATTTTTTATTTTTTGCTGTATTTCAGCACATGTGGGATGTGTTGGGACATGACAGGCATCACATTTTCTAATCAATTGTTGAGGATCATTGATGGAATACCATATCTTACATGTATTACACCATTTTGGCATTCTTTTTCCCATTGCATCAATCAGCATATTCACCATATTGGACTTCTTATTGTTCTTTGATGGAATGTGTTGATTGATGTAGACTTTCTTTATAAGTCTCTTTAACACTTGGATTTTCTTTGGAATTTCTTCTATTATTTTGCTGATGTTTTCCGCAGATTTGCTCCAGTTTATTGGATCATATTGTTTCAATATGTCTGCGAATATTTTTCCGTCACATTGGTTGACGTTACTAGTGACCTCTGTTATCAGACGGTCGAGCTCCTGTTTCGCCAACTCATGGAATTTATTTTTGCTGAGTCCAGCGATGTCTCTCCAAGCCTTGCCCGTGTTGTACATAGCCATCTTGATTAGATTTTTAGTAATTCACAAGATAACTATTCTATGCCGACGTTTTATCCCACTTCTCCGACCTCAAACTAATCACTGACTATTCACGAAAACTTGTAGCTATATTACACTCGATAGCCTTTTGTTATCCGCGTTAAATCATGATATTTATAGGGTCGCAAAAGTGTAATCACTCACTGGCACACAGATAGAGAGAGAGAGAGAGAGAGAGAGAGAGAGAGAGAGAGAGAGAGAGAGAGAGAGAGAGAGAGAGAGAGAGAGAGAGGTCTGAAGGTCGTAGTGCCAGATATATTATTGATGTTGAACACACACATTCGTTTTGGACTTAGTTTACTCTTGTATTCAGGCACTGACAAGTGTGTCTGGAATAAAATGAAACCTTGAAGATTTGAAGGTCTGCATACTATCATAAAGAGTTTATTGAGTAATGCATTGAGAATAAACCTTTATAAGTAAATTGGTAGGATAACAGATACGTGTACTTACAGTGACACGTAAAAGGAAGTATTGAAATACCAGGCCTATATGATTATGATGAATATATCATTGTTGCCAGTGATGCCCACTTATATCTTATAAGGAATTAAGTGATTTTACAATGAAAAGCATCTTTAGTTCGGATTGGGTCGCTGTTATTGGTATGGTATCGTTGCAGAAGCAACACACACACACACACACACACACAGATATTGGTTTATACAAGAAGAAAAAAACGATGCTCCTCTCTCTCTCTCTCTCTCTCTCTCTCTCTCTCTCTCTCTCTCTCTCTCTCTCTCTCTCTCTCTCTTTAACATAACTTCAAAAAAATAATCGCTAATTGATTTTTCCCAATGATACGTTTTCTCTCCGTGTGTTATTTGTTAATTTTCTTTCGCGTGGTTCACCGACTGTTTCCGAAGTGCCACGCGAAGGAAAACGGAGAGAAGGCGTGTCATTGGAAAAAATAAATTAGCGATTATTTTTTTGAAGTTATGTTAAAGAGAGAGAGAGAGAGAGAGAGAGAGAGAGAGAGAGAGAGAGAGAGAGAGAGAGACGCAAATGGTGATAGCAGGAACGTCTCGGTTGTCCGTTGTAAGTCAAGGCAGCTGTTGGGCAGAGGAGAGGAGTGGCAGAAAGCGTGGAAATTTGAGAAGGCGGAAGGAAGGGAATGGAGAGTGAGAAGGGCCGGGGGGTGGGGGTGGGGGGTTGTTTCTTCCTACTTGCATACATATACCAAAGTGTTAAGATACATACAAGAAATCACTGTTCGTTGAAATTTATTGCATGGAAAAATGTCCCAGAACGTTTAAATTCACATTTGAAGTACCTCTGGTGCATTGAAAGAAAAATATGTTTTGGCAAAAATCAAACGATTAATCATTTCTATGTTTGGAATTCTTAAGAGAGAGAGAGAGAGAGAGAGAGAGAGAGAGAGAGAGAGAGAGAGAGAGACGTTGATGATGATGCTGTGCCTCTCTTTTTGCACTCCCTCATCTATGCTTCATTTCCTTATCCCCTATTATAACACGCGCACACTCACACACATTAGAGAAACACTGCAACACAAGTGGGACAAGCCTCAGAACCATGGTAGGTTACGTTTGTTTGTTGCTTCACTTAATTTTAGTTGTGATTATTTCGTTGTTGTGTAATTTGTCTGGTTATTTGTATGCTCTTTTAATGCCATCTTTTTATGGTGCCCTTCGAGATTCGGTTTCTATTTCAGTTAATTTACATTTGCTATAATGGATGGTGTTCATTTTCTAATTTGTCTTTCCATGAGATTACATCTTGAGCCTCTCATCTCCTCTACTTATGTATATCTTGAAGTTATTTTATAATGAATTTGTAATTAAGGAAAGAGAGAGAGAGAGAGAGAGAGAGAGAGAGAGAGAGAGAGAGAGAGAGAGAGAGAGAGAGAGAGAGAGAGAGAGAGATTATCAGGTGCTTCTATGAGAACCCAACATAATAAAAAACGTAGTAGTGTTGAGCAATAAAGCTTTTGCTAAAGATATTTGAGTGAATTCTGATGAGACACTTTCTTTTCATGTGTTGCAGATCTGGACGAGGTCGTAAAGGCAACAGAAGTCCTCCCCCTGCGAATGTTGACGTCGTTCCCTTAGACACCTCCGACAAGAAATCAGCGTCTCCGAGGTACGTACGAGTCGTGCACCAACTCTGCCAAAGGTCCCTCTCGGTATGGTGACTGCTAACTAGCACAAGACTTTCGCATCTTAAGATCACTTCTTTGTTGTCACGGTCGACTTTGAATTGGAAGTTAAAACAAAATGAATAAGTTTCATTAGTTTTTAGTTTTCGTCTTTCATTAAATTTCACCATTATCAGCGATACAAGTACAACCAGTCTTTTTACCTTATAGCCTATTGATAAACTTGAATATTTTCTTCACTATTGATTTAGCACGTACAAACTCCCGTTCCGATTAACTGTAAGTAGCAATAAACCTGAACAAGAACGGTCTCTAAATGGAAATGGATCATAGAATATCGTTATAATTTTTAAAGCATCCTACTAACGATGGAACTAATTAGGTCAGGTGACAAGTGTTTCTGAAGCTTGCTTGTTAATCACATGTGGGGTCATTCAGCACCCACAAAAGACAAAAATAATGAGATGAAAAGATATTTATCATCTATGCACTACTATTATTACGGTTGGAGAATTACATAAATTCCAGAGCTCCAAAACTCACCTCATTATATTACATAAGTCTGTTACACTTGAAAAATAATACCCGAGCTCTTAGGATATTACGCAACTCCCAGACGGCAATATATAAAACGCTGAATATCCAAAGGTCTCTTATATTACACTCAAAACAAAACTGGGTGATTATTTTATAAGAACTATTGTAAACCAACCTCTTACTTCGGTTCATAGTCATGGATTACGAGCGAAGTACTGATAGAAAATATTGGTGATCGAAATAAATACACACTTTACAAAAATAAATGTATTCTATAAAAGGTTACAACAATAATACAAAAGAATTAACACCATAATTATATCACTCGAAATATTAAATCTGAACAAAACCTTACACTAAGACAAGAAATTGTTACTCTATGGAAATTATATAATCACTTGTTTCACTGGAATTAATTCATGAAAATATTTAATGTTGGTAATTAATGAAGAGTTAACACTTTATCACCCTTATGATTAAACCATAAAGAAATTTAGTATATGTAACTGTTACCCATATGTCTTTTCTTTTACAACAAGGTTCAGAACAGTTAAGCAAAATTTTTTAATGCATGTCACTGTTTAACCTAAATCTCACAGGGCCAGTTACAAAAATTTATGTTAGATGTACTTACATTAACACACTACATTTGACTTAACATTCAATAATTTCACCAACGTTTGAACAACACTATACACAATATGTGTTGGGTAAAAAACTTATTCAAGTTTGATGGGACACACTTGAGAATAGAGAGGCCAGGCGAACTTTGGCTCTTTCGAAAGGATAGGCTTGGTCTCTGCTGCTTATGCATACCTGGGACTATATATATTGACTTAATTCGTCTAGAAAACTCTAATAGATCATTCTCGTGACGTGGGTGTTAAGGTTCTAGCGGCGTAAGGTTGCCAACTTAGTAAATTCGAAAAAGGGAGTACTAACATTGCTTGTGAGGCAACCATCTCTCAGCTAACCCCGCTCAGCTCCCTCCTGTGACAATAAAAAAATAGTGAATCTACTTCGAGAATTTTTATGCACTTTCTAACCACGTGGAAACATAAAAATTATGTAGTCCCTCGAGTTCATACCTCGTGTGGGTCATACAGCATACCTAAACGAAATTACATAAGACTTCGTGAGAAAACTACATGAAATAAAAAGTCGATTCTTAAAATTAACGTAAATTTACATATACTGAATTGAATGAAAATACAATTAAATGAATGACGAAAGTCTTATGTAATTTACATACATTACTTAAACCTACCTACATAAGTGGAAATCACCTTACGAGTTGACTATGCATCTCTTAAATACACAAATGAAATACATAAATAGAATATTTACTCTTATACTAGACCAGTTTTGTAAGAGTATGCAGTGGCAAATGTTCCCGGTCCAGAGTAGGCTACTCGTTGCAGACAATTTTTATTTGTCTCCTGAAGATACCGAATGTTCATACTTGGTCTTTGTGTGATTTCGCTGGGGGCTCTGATCCCGAGGCTGTTAAGAGAATCCAGACATTAATGTATAGAAGAATATATGGCTTATTTGGATATGAAAACATGTCTAAATGTGCAAAATTTATCATTAATCAAATGCCAAATCACAAACATACCAATTAGCTACCATGGTTGAGATGGGTTGATTTCAATTCTAAGTACAAAAGACCCGAATTCGACAGGTATAAGTACAGAAGAATTGTCATTGACTTTTATCTTTCTTCGTGGCCAAGTGGTATGTCACTGTTCGTACAAGTTTCCTGGACCAGGGTTCGATTCCCGGCTGGTCGGAAGCTATTGCCTTTGTGCGATTTCGCCTGGGGCTCTGATCCCAAGGTCGTTAAGAGAATCCAAACATTAATACATAAAAAATATATGGCTTATTTGAATATATATATATATATATATATATGTATATATATATATATACATATATATATATATATATATATATATATATATATATATATATACATATATATATTGTTATAACTAGTCAAGCTACAACCCTGGTTGGAAAAGCAAGATGCTATAAGACCAAGGGCTCCAACAGGAAAAAATAACCCAGTGGGGAAAGGAAATAAGACAATAAATAAACGATATCAGAAGTAATGAAAAAAATTAAAATATGATATTTAAGAAAACATTAACCACATTAAAACAGATGATTAATATATAGACTAAAATAGACATGTCATCCTGTTCAACATAAAAGCATTTGCTGCAAGTTTGAACTTTTGAAGTTCTACGGATTCAACTACCCGATTAGAAAGATCATTCCACAACTTGGTCACTGCTGGAATAAAACTTTTAGAATACTGTATAGTATTGAGCCTCATGATGGAGAAGGCCTGACTATTAGAATTTACTGCATGCCTAGTATTACGAACAGGAGGGAACTGTCCAGCAAGATCTGAATGTAAAGGATGGTCAGAATTATGAAAAATCTTATGCAACATGCATAATGAACTAATTGAACGACAGTGCCAAAGATTAATATCTAGATCAGGAATAAGAAATTTTATAGACCGAAAGTTACTGCCCAACAAATTAAAAGGAGAA
>NC_090729.1:75433253-75568253 GCF_036898095.1 Palaemon carinicauda
CTCGAGTTGAAGGGATTAAAAATAATACTGTTGTCAAGTAGTAAAATTAATATTGACCTTGAATTTTTCTGGTATGCTTAGATAAAGGAAAGGAGCCTAAAGAGTAGATGAGAGGAAAAGGGGTGCATTTGCATGTATAAGGTATACCCAGGGAAACCTTATAATAGAATCAGTAGGGGCAATAAGGTAATCTATGATACAGATTGTTTGAGAGCAACTTAAAGTTTCAGTGATAGAAGCAAAGCTAAAGTAAGAATTTGAAAACAGGAAAGTATTTTTTTAAGTGTAAATAGCGGTCTGAGACAAGGATGTGTTAGGTCTATGACTGTTCTATATCTTTATAGATGAATTGAGGCAAGACCTTTGAGAAATGATAATAAAAGTTTGTGTAAGGCTGAGGAAATTAGTTCTGAACTGAGTGTGGAAAAATTGATGTTTACAGAAATACAGTACTAAACACCAAGGATAGTATAGGGAAAGAACATAAGTTAGTATAAAGGTTTTGAATAATTGTGTCTACGAGTAAGGATATGATAGTAAATGAAAACCTCGAAATGGAGCAGCGAAGGTTGATATAGAATACGTAGATATTAAAGAAGTTGATTCATATAGATATTTAGGAATGAATTATTATAATATATGAAATCTGTGTGCTGGGTACTTACTGAGTATTATTATTATGTGTGTTACACTCAAGTGTATATGGATTAGTATAGGCGTTTGTATGTAATATGTAGATTGAATTATATTTCAAAAGGGCTTATTTTCGTGCAAATGTATACATATATGTTTAGACACAGTACACACGCAGTGTTAACATGTAATGTCAATAAAGTTAACTAAATTACCTCACTAAGTGAAGCAAGGAAAAAATGAGTTTTCGGAATGTTTTACAGTTTTAATCCTAAATAATTACTGACGATCCCTACCATAATTGCTAATGGCGACAGTGCTGAAGCATTCCTCAAAGGGTACCATGTTTTTTTCTTGCATTTTCATAAATTTTTACCGGCTGATTTCGACCCTTTTAGGCATCCATTTTTTTCGGTTTGTGCGTGTGGTTACTAACGCTGCAGAATCATCGGCTCTTTTTAAACGTCATTTGTGTATTTTTACCGACACTTATTTTTTAGGAGGAAATGACAGTGTCCTTTTCAGAACATTGGTAATAAGTCCTCCACCCAAGTAGTCATCTGAGTGTATCCCTTGATATAACCCAGAGCTACAATGTAGTAGATACATGGGCACTTTATTTCAAGCTGATCCCAACCTGCCCACCCTCAATCACGAGTTAAGGGTTGTGGCAGCCTATTGGTAACGTCCCTACTTGGCGATCTGTTGAACGGGCGTTCATGGGACGCTCAGCCAGCTCGATAGGTTCTACATGTAGTGTTTGTAACCTCACCATCCTTGTGAGCTGGGATTGTGGGGAACGAGCTTGGGGGGAACTCTACAGGTCTACCTACGGAGTTATCAGCAGCCATGGCCTGACCCTTTCTGATCCTAACTTGTTGGAGAGGTGCAATTTGCGCTGAGCGTATGTATACTGTTTATGGTCAGTCTAGGTTATTATCACTGTCCCTTGCCTTTCCCATTCATAAGTGACCTTTAAACTTTTAAGATCCCGATGCACTTGGATATACGCATATACGTGCATCTAACGTCGAGTTCATTCCTTCGCATATATAAACCGTTAAGATGGCAGTTCTCTCAAAAAGGTGCCCAAACTTAGACGTTGTTTTCCCAAGAGACAATGTGCATGAGAATATGAATGTTAGGTTTTCCCAGACTTTGTCTTTGAACACTTGGATGTTATGGAAGAGAGCACATTCAATTTGGAGACATTAGATATGACGAGGAAAAGAAAATTACAAAACCCCTCCTCCCTTATTTCACTGCAACCAGCCACTCACACGAATGGATTGTTTCATTTGTGATTATGCTAAAGTAATTAATTTCATTTAATGCTTTTTGCAATCAATTTCAATTTTAGTGCACGGTGGTCCTCTTTCCTTGATATCATGGGACACTTCAGCTCTAAACAGTTACATGAGGGACAACAAAAATGAATAAATATGTATATATATATGTATATATATATATATATATATATATATATATATATATATATATTATTTGCAATATTTCATATATGAAAGATCTAATTTAATGTTGTTACTGTTCTTAAAATGTTTAATTTTGATTGTTTTATTGTTTGTGTTTCTCTTGTAGTTTGTTTATTTCCTTGTTTCCTATCCTCACTAGGCTATTTTTCACTATTGGGGCTCTTGGGTTTGTAGCATCTTGCTTTTCCAACTAGTGTTATAACTTAGCTTGTAATAATAATAATAATGATAATAATAATAATAATAATAATATTAACGATAATAATAATGATAATGATATAAAGTATATATATATATATATATATATATATATATATATATATATATATATATATATATATTATCTTAGGAACTAAGACAAAACTAAAAACTAATAAGAAAAAATCAGTGTATGTGATCATAAGGTGCTACACAAGTTATAAATGCAGGGCCTACACGCGAAAGATAAATAATAATAATAATAATAGATTTATAGATAAAAATAAATATCCCATTAATTGCTTTGAACGAATAAAGAATTGTTGGTAGTCCTTGCCAGCTAATAAGTCCAGTGATGCTGCTTATCTTATACTAGGGCCTCCATATCTATAACAATGTTTTTAGTAACAAGCCGAAGACTCAAATCCAGTTTTCCATTTTCCAATATATTTCTGGTTTTAGAATTTACTGGCTTCATAGTTGTAAAGCGCAGTTCATAGTTATAAAGCGCAGGTGCATTCACATAAATGTACTACCAAACATGTTACTTACTTGTTACTTATAGTAGGATTTCTAGGCCCCACAGAGCCTCCCAGTGTATAGCTAAACAATATAGTTTTCTTTCACACGCATATCATGTAAATTGTAGCAGTCAGTGAACAGATGTGCTTTGAGTCTCATCTTAAATATGACAATTTTCACTATTCCGAACTTACGATGGTAGCTCATTAAACAGCCTTGGCGCACATCTCTCAAACGCTCAAAAACCCAGTATCAGACAAAGGCTATGTTTCCCAAGTGGTAACTCCAGGCTTTAGCCACACTGTTGATTTAAGCTTCAAAAGAGAGATTGGCATCTAGAAATACTCCTAGGTCCTTTACTTCCTTTTTCACCCCCAGATCTACATCACATACTCTGAGAGTCGACACAGTCAGTCTCCTTATACCAGTCTTTTTCCCAACTATTAGGCACACTTTTATTTGTTTTCAATTTCAATTGCTTCCAATTCATCCAGTTTGATATATCAGACATGATAAGGTTCAACTTCTCAATATCCACTACATTAGTTATGGTCATGTACATTTGTGTATCATCAGCAGATATTTTAAATTTCACACTATGTTTCTTTAGCATTTTTGATAGTCCAATAGTATATCTACAAAAAAAAAGTAGGCCCCAACACAATTCCCTGTTGTACTCCTCTTTGTAATGATTGCACTCTTGAAAAGGATTTCCCAAACTGTACACAGTACTTCCTACCTTCCAAGTAACAGCCAAGATAGGTTAATGCATCACCCCCAACACCAATGGATTTCAAGTCATCAAGAAGTATACAGTGTACCACTGTGTCAAAAGCTGCCCTAAGGTCCAGCATAGTGAGAACACTACATTTACCCTCGTCTATCGACACAAGCAAATCATTTACAACTGTACATAAAGCGGTTTCAGTCCGGTATAGCATTAACCATATCCTGGGGACACCAGAGTTCAGAAGTACATTTTCAATCACCTTTGACAAGAAGGACAGGTTCGGCACAGGTCTATACGAACTTAGGCTCTGTGGGTCAAGGGTACCCTACACAATGGGTTTAATGATAACCAACTTTTCACTCTCGGGAAACTCATTATTTCCGAAGGTCAAGTTAATAATTGTCATGAACACTCGGATAAAGGTTGTCAATCTTATCACTCTGTATGATGTTAGACGCAGGCAATGTCTATCCCACAATAGGTTAACTTCACTAGCTTTATATTTTCCTTCACCTTAGACAAGTCAATATTTCGGAAACTAAGTATCAACAATCGGAGACCCTGACAGCCATGTGTAATGACTGTCGCTCCTCTCCCAAGAACCCCTTAACTACATTCTTTATCTTATTATCAAAGAAATCTCAAAAGTTATTCGCAAACCCTTCATCTGGGAAGCCCTCTGGTAACCTTGTATGTAGTTCAGCTTAAAGGGAATGTCTCTCAGCTTGGGGAATCTGGTCTTGCAAACCATCTTCTTGAAAATCTCCTGCTTTATATTTTTCCTTACAAGCAACATTGAGTCAGACTTGTAGCTCACACAACTCAAGCTAACGTGCTGGTAACTGTGCCTCCACATTAACTTCATTGAGCTGTTAAATATCAGAAGACTGAACTTAAGCTTTTTCAAGTCTAAATTTGTTTTTAAAGTCAAGAGATAGTTTTTTTTTTTTTTTTTTTTTTTTTTTTTTTTTGGCAAAAGCATGAAAAATTTTACTGTATCTCATCTGTCATGAGCTCATGAAAGTGTACACAATTACTCTTTCTTAAGGAATCACTGACTAATAACAGCTTCTTGCAGAAAGTTTTGATGTACCCAACCAGTTAAAAAACATTTTGTTTGCTCGCCTTGGAAGCTCAAATTAAGTACATTCAAATCGGTGGTTATGTCTGTGAGAAATGCTAGAGTAAATAAAGTCTCCATCTCGTAGCTGAGTTTTGTACAATTCTGTAGTGCCAAGCTGTTTATTTGATTCTTCAAGGAAACATACATTTTCTTTGTCGTGATTTATGACCACCTCTGGTTAAATTCACCATCATGACAGCACTCTGCATGTCAGCATTCATCTGTAATACCTTGCCTCATAATGCTTCTTGGTTTATAATGCAGTGCAGTGTGATACAACCAACACCATTTTCATTCAGTAAACCAATCAGTCCCACATTACTGCTAGTCAAAGCTCTTGCAGCTTTTCTAGGAGAAGGACACTCCAAAATCAAACCATTGTTCTCTAGTTTTGGATAGTGCCATAGCCTCTGTACCATGGTCTTCCACTGTCTTGGGTTAGAGTTCTCTTGCTTGAGGGTACACTGTTCTATCTAGTTTCTCTTCCTCTTGTTTTGTTAGTTTTCACAGTTTATATCGGAAATATTTATCTTAATGTTGTTACTATTCTTCAAATATTTTATTTTTCCTTGTTTCTTTTCCTCACTGGGCTATTTTCCCTGTTGGGGCCACTGGGCTTATAGCATCCTGCTTTTCCAACTAGGGTTGTAGCTTAGCATTTAATAATAATAATAATAATAATAATAATAATAATAATAATAATCTGTTACAATGCAAGCGCATTTTTCAATTTCTCCATATTTGTTGCCAACTGAATCAAGTACTGTGTAAAACTAAACCTATTGTCCTTCCACTCAAGTATTTTTTCATCTTGACCATCTCGTCATGTACCACGAAATCCTTGTTTACAGTACGGGTGAATATGAGTAACTGGCTGGTGTCACTTATACAGTATCTGTACTCTAATCTAAAGCCAATGAAAATTTTTTGCAGTGTTGCATTAAATCTTTCAGTTTTAAAAAATAAAGCAAATTGAGATCAGTTACTCTTCTCATAACTGTTTGGTGGGATAACTAACTCCAAAATTTCCTCTTTAATTTTAATGGTAATATTAACTTAAACTGCCAAGTGGCGTTATTTTGATCAACAACTGCCTTAATACATGTACCAATGTTATATCTCAACAGCAATAGAAGAGTGAGAGAGAGAGAGAGAGAGAGAGAGAGAGAGAGAGAGAGAGAGAGAGAGAGAGAGAGAGAGAGAGAGAGAGTCAATTAAGCTGTATGGATCCCATAAACTTTACTATTTCTTATACAATCTCAATGTTTTCCGTGTGTTACGTTCAGTTATCATACACGACGTAGGTTATGCAAATCTACTCAAAACATATTACCAAACAACAGCAAATGAAAATGATAGCCAGCAAACAGAAAATATAGCTGTATTTAAGATTTAACATCAATATTTACAGCATCACACAAGATCGACCGAATACTCACAGCACACCAAACCTAATGGGTAAAATACATGTTCTTTCGAAGAAGTAGGTTGAGTTGACTTCACAAACTTTTATGCAGCGAGGGACAAATAGACGACGTTGCTTAGTTTCAGATATAAAAGGTTGATATGTAGGATCAGAGCTTCTAATGATGAAAATATGAATCTCTTTAACTTCATTATCTTCAAAATACTCTATTGTTGTGTGCAGTCACTAAGTTTCAGAGTCACAGAGTGTGTAGGTGAAAAATGTCTCCAAACACGAGCGGTCTTCAGTCAAATCTCGTCCCTTTCGTTCGACACCTGTCCTTTATATAGGGGATTTTGCAGGGAACCAACACTTCCGAATGTTCCTCACAAACGAGAAGCATTACGCAACATGAAGCCACACGACGGAGGACCCATTTTCGAATCCTCTTCTACTGTATAACTCGCGTACGTCAGGCAGCTGGTGCCGAATTGGAATCTAGAACTCTTGTAGAAGAACACAGTGATATTTTCGCGTTACAATTACATTAATATATATAATTGAATTGTTTTATTTTGACATCAACGTACATGAAAAAAATAATCCCTTTTCACAAGTTTTGTAATACAATATACATATATTCAGTGTACATATAACAAATCCCCCTCCATAGTGGAAAGATGGGGATCATTAACCACCAAATTTTCAGAAATAAAAGTAGAATAATTTATCACTCAATATTACAAATATATTTTCTTTTCAATGAAAATAAGATAAAATTTTGTAATACAAACTCTTAATGAATCTTCAAATTTTTACATGGTTGACATTCACAAAATATCAATAGAAAGTTATCACAATGGAAACTAAAAGGTTTCTTCATATCATATACAAAATTACCAAGTAGCATTTAACTTATGCCACTTTTGGGCCTCAGTTCAACATTATTTTCAAGCACATGGCAAAATAATACATAAAATGCATGAATGTGTACATTAGACAGGATTTCAGATAACTGATTGGATTTCACATTTGCTTGACACGCAGGGCAAGCATAATAAAACTGAATCACATCCTGCCAAGTATCATGCAAATAAAAAGGTCTTACATCATAACTCAAAATCCTACGCACTTCAAAATAATCAGTTAAAGACTGTTTATGAGCTGAACTGATAACATTTTGATTTTCAGGGAAAACAACCCGAACAGCAACATAATCAAACTTCACTCAATCAACTTCGAATCAGTCTTAGGATTACAATATTCATTGAATAACAAAATATCAGTTATTTCTGACACATGTCTAGAATAAGGTAAATCATTATCAAACTGATTAAACAAAAATGTCTCAGACAAGTTAACATCATCATTGGAAGTGACACAGATAGAGGAACCTTCAAAATACAGGTTATTAGAATTCTCAAAATGGGAATCAAACATGTCTTCATGAGACAAATTAGTAGAACAGTCAAAAGACATAACATTACAAACCAAAATGTCTTTTCGAGACAGGTTGGTAGAACAGTTGACGGCAGAATCATTATCATGAACTAATATATCATCACCAGACATGTTAGTAAAACAGTCAACATTTACACAAATATCACAAACTAATGTATCTTCACGATATAAGTCAGTAAAACTATTATTAGTGGAAGAAGTATTACAAAGCAACGAGTCTTCACAAGGAGAGTCGGTAGAAAAAAACAACAGCGGAGATATTATCACGAACCGACAAGTCATTTTTAGATGGGCTGGTAGAACTCTGAGTCTTCTCATGAGTCTCAGCACTCAAAGAAAACAGAGAAGACAAATCATGACTGAGAACCTCCAACTCCTGATCAAGAACTGGCTCATTAACCATTTTCAGTTGGGCATCAACATTCTCATCTACCAAGTCATTACCAAGCAAAAATTGAACGCCATTGATAGGCAACTCAGAAACCACACCAACAGGCCCTGATAACCAGTCACAATGAAGATCCATACGAATACTCATTCACAGGGGTAACTTCCCTCAAAACAAGTGACTGGGCACAACCAGTATCACACATAATAAAAGCAGGTTGCAGCGAACCTCCATCAGCAGCAACAAACGCCTTAGCAGTATATGGCTGGGAAACCGTATCAACTGGTCTGGAACAAACACTGGAATTAACAGGTTTCCTGTCAAAAACGTGGTCATTTATAGTGTAGCTCACTATAACGAGACTTTAGTATAGTTACAAGAGCCACAGTTTTAACTTGTTTCCTCTTCAACTTAAAACATTTAGACACTGTGTGACCTGGTTTCTTACAATAATTACTTATTGTAGAACTGCTACTAATAGAATTGCGATTAAAACTGCTACTTTGAGACTTGTCATGTGGATCAGAATTAGACCTTTGATCTACATCATCAGCATTAGTATGGTTATCTGTGTCCCTATAGTCCTTTGACATATTAAATCTTTGTCATTAGATCTAGACTCTTTGTGAGATAGTACATAATCATCAGCAAATACAGCTGTTTCACAAAGGGTAGATAACTTTCTTTCATTTAAGTAAACCTTAGTATTCTCACTAACACAATTTTTAAACTATTCAATTACAATAGCTTCTCTTAATCTATCATAAATATGCCTACACTCTGCTGGTTTACACCATTTATCAAAACCATCTGATTGTTTTTTACTAAATTCTGCATATGTCTACTTATCTTGTTTTGTCAAACTCCTAAAGTTCATCCTATTCGCTTTGGGAGTTAATTCATAGGCCTGTAAAATAGCATTTTTTCAAGAATTCATATTCATCTACTCTATCCTCAGGAATAGAAGCATAAACCTTTTATGCCCTACCGCACAAAACTCCTGAGAACATATAAGCCCAATTTTCTGCTGGCCATTTACATTTCTTAGCTTTTCTTTCAAAACCAGACAAATATTCATCTAAATCCTTTTCATTAAAAAGAGGCAAAACTCTATCTTGGCCAGAAATATCTGACAGATATATAGGTATCACTAGACTTAGCATGCTTAATTTTTTCAATTTCTAATTTTTTTAACAATTTCATAAATCTTTAATTCAGCTTCAATTTTTAATTTATCACACTTGGCTTCTAATTGCTATGCCTAAATTCAGCTTCTCTTCTCTTACGACCAGCTTCCAACTTTTCATGTTTAAATTCTGCTTCTGCTCTCTCACGCTCAGCCTAAGCTTCTAACTGTTTTTCTCTAAAATGAGCTTAAGTTATAAAAGTCTTTCAATTTCTACAGCTGGTAAAACAGAACACACTGATTCCCTATCTACCGTATCTAACACACCGTCTTCAACCAAATGTTGAACTAACGCATGTTTAATATCCATTTTCTTCATTGAATTTTTAGCATTAAGCTCAAGATGTTTGCCTAAACTCACTAAGCTAGATTTCTTAAGATCACTCAACTTTTCAATTTGTGGATCCTCACAAAATTTGACAAAAAACTCAGAAGGGGGTAAACTCTGACATGCTTGTTGGCTATTTTATACAATTAACAAAAGTTTACTTTACAAGCAATCTGAATTACAAATAGGATAACAATTTAGATCCCGGACATAGGCCCCCAATTCTGTTATGTCCAACTATCGTACACGATGTAGATTATGCAAATCTACTAAAAAAAGATTACCAAAAAAAAAAAATATATAAAAAACAGCAAAACATTAACAGCAAATGAAAATGATAGCCAGCAAACAGAAAATATAACTATATTAATGATTTGACATAAATATTTACAGCATCACACAAGATCGACCGAATACTCACAGCACACCAAACCTAATGGGTAAAATACATGTTCTTTCGAAGAAGTAGGTTGAGTTGACTTCACAAACTTTTATGCAGCGAGGGACAAATAGACGACGTTGCTTAGTTTCAGATATAAGAGGTTGATATGTAGGATCAGAGCTTCTGATGATGAAAAGAGGAATCTCTTGAACTTCATTATCTTCTTCAAGATACGCTATCGTTGTGTGCAGTTACTTACTTTCAGAGTCACAGAGGGTGTAGCTGAAAAATGTCTCCAAACACGAGCGGTATTCAGTCAGTTTCGTCCCTGTCGCTCGACACCTGTTTTTTTTTATATATGGGATATTACGCAGCATGACGCCACACGACAGACCCATTCTCGAATCATCTTGTACTGTATAGTTCACGCCCATCAGACAGCTGGTGCCAAAGTAGAATCTAGAACCCTTGTAGAAGAACACAGCGATATTTTCACGTTTCAGTTACAATAACATATATAATTAAATGATTTTTTTTATTTTTACACCAACATACAGGAAAAAATGAGCCTTTTTCATAAGTTTTGTAATATAATATACATATATTTAGTGTACATAGAACACGGTGTAAAACGGAAATTTGTAATACAAGTGATCGTGAACCACAAACCATCAATCGGCAGTCCACTTATGGCCCTTAGCCCATTAGTTGAATCACCATTCTAGTGGACCCGAATCGAGAAATCTTTCCTATCTCAATTATTTATGTTTAATGGTAAGATATTCTAGCGATAAAAGTAGAAACTTGGGTAGATTATTCCTAAGATATCGGGACAATATATGAATGTGAATCATGACTCATGAGCATCGCTTCAGCGATTCAAGAATGTTTAATTTTGGTTATTTGTCCACATTCCACCTAGGGAGTCGCAGAGGAAACAGACCAAAAGTATAAGCTGACATTTTTGTCTTGAATCTAAAAGGAAAGTTATATTCTCTTTTATCCAGATATTTTAATTATGATGGTGGTAGAAGCTCAAGCTCAGTTCGGATGACCAATTTTAGGCGGCATTTACGCAAAGGAAAAGTATAATATAGAGGAACACGTCACTTTTTCCGTCTTTGGGATTATTGCTATTTAAAAGGTGTCATTATAGTAAACAAAAATTTATTAGTTTACTTATGAATTAGCGATACTGCCCCCTCCTTTCCTTCTGTTTTATAGCATTTAGCAAGATTAGTTAATGAGGCAGTCATTAATAAAGCGGTGTAAAGGGCTGTAAAGGGCATAGAAAGCATAAAGGAATGTAAAGGAGGTCAATATATATGTAGTCTTTTTAAGAAGTTTTCCTAGCAGTACCCATATAGCTATTGTTGCTCATATGAAAGAAAAAAAAATATCCCTGAAATAATGACTCGTAGTTTGCAAGCGCACCTCAACATGTATTGCTTGCCAGAACATAGGAAGAGTGATGTAATGTTAATTTTAGGAGCGCAGGAAGCCACGGCCGAGCAAAACCCATTAGAATTGTAGCCCTATAACGTTCGGTATTGTCAACTCACATTATCACCCACGGCCACGCTGGAAATCTCCAATGTCCAACGCAGGTGTACCACTGTATATATCATTTTGTGATGAGTATTGACTAGTAATATCCTAATTTTATATCCCTTCACGTTCCTTTGCACTATTTATTTCCTTGACGTTCCTTTACGCTTTTCAGGCTCACTTGATAATGAGATGACTCAAATTCGTTTACATATTTCGAGCCCTCAGTTAACTGCAGTCATTTTATATAGGGATTATTACTAGGATGCATATATGGACGTCTTCTACAATAGTTGTTTAGGTAGGAGAAACTGTTGTCTTGGGTGTGCAAATCGCCGAGCATCATTAAATCTGCCGTCCCAATCCCACCCCATTAAGTATGTTCCTCAAACACTTTTTCCGGGACAAACTGAAAAGTTTTACGAACGTTATATTTTGATGTAAGTACTTTTCGGCTCATGCCATCTCATGCATGTGCTGTATAAACCGCTTTCACCACAGATCACTCTTATTTTGCCCAGAATTTGCTGTGCACATTTTTAGTGCAGTTCTGTTGTAGATTGCTTAGAAAATATACATTTTTTTTTTCTATATCACTGACCCTCAATCTGTGCGATCCCTCGTTTGAGTCGGATGAAGTGTTGAAGTTCCTAGTTGCCCACCGAGATGAATAAAGGATTTCAACCATTTGTTTCTCACTCCTCACGTTATGAGTCTTTTTGCTGGTCAGCAGCGTTACTGAATGCCATCTCAGGCTTCATGGTCAAATAATGTTATCAATGTGGGAAAAGACGTGGAGTGTGTGTTAAAAATGTCATAATTATTACTATTATCATTATTACTTACTAAGCTACAACCCTAGTTGGAAAAGCTGAATGCTATAAGTCCAGGGGCTCTAATAGGGAAAATAGCCCACTGACGAAAGGAAACAAGGAAAAATAAGATATTTTAAGAAGAGCAACATTAAAATAAATATCTATATAAACAATAAAAACTTTAACAAAACAAGAGGAAGAGAAAGAAGATAGAATAGTGTGCCCTAGTGTACCCTCAACCAAGAGAACGCTAACCCAAGACAGTGGAAGACCATGGTACAGAGGCTATGGCATTACCCAAGACTAGAGAACAATGGTTTGATTTTGGAGTGTCCTTCTCCTAGAATAGGTGCTAACCATAGCTAAAGATTCTCTTCTACCCTTAACAAGAGGAAAGTGGCCACTGAACAATTACAGTGCAGTGGTTAACCCCTTGAGTGAAGATCTGTATGTTAATCTTAGTGTTGTCAGGTATATGAGGACAGAGGAGAATATGTAAAGAATAGGCCAGACTATTCGGTGTGTGTGTGTGTGTGTGTGTGTGTGTGTGTGTGTGTGTAAGTAAACAAATGGAAAATGAACTGTAACCAGAGAGAAGGATCCAATGTAGTACTGTCTGGCCAGTCAAAAGACCCCATATCTCTCTAGCGGTAGCATCTCAACGGGTGGCTGTTTTGCTTCATGTATTGAGCCTCTTCAAATTCCAATATAAAAGTTAAGGGCAGATCTGCTTATTTGCTCGAGATTATGGAAAATAATTGTAACGTGAGAATTTCTATTGACTAAGTATGTATTTGATATATTGGTTTGAGGACTAGGCTAATTGTAACTTGAAACTCATATGTTAATTTAGTGCCATGACTGCGCAATCATCAGGACAGTGTTAGTGTCAGTACCAACTCAACCTTGAGATTTCGATTAGCGCCATCGTTCAATCCTTGTGTTGTCTACTTTTGAAAAATGTTCAGCTTTAGATTTTTGTTCTTGGAGGACTGTGATATATGCATGATGCTCCACCTCTGCTTATTTCCGTTTTGATTGCAAATTCCTGTTATCAATTGACATGCCACTTT
The DNA here is from genome assembly GCF_036898095.1 of Palaemon carinicauda. NCBI lineage: Eukaryota > Metazoa > Arthropoda > Malacostraca > Decapoda > Palaemonidae > Palaemon > Palaemon carinicauda. Next base: position 75,446,539 of record NC_090729.1, read on the forward strand.
TCCTCAATTTAGTCAGTAAATGAATGAAAACTAAAAAAAGGATGATTTAAAAGGAAATAGCAGAAGTTATGTTAACGACTTTGGAAATATATAAGATCACCAGAATCAGCTCATTTTGACTTCTAAAACAAACATTTTATAAATTCCAGAAGGCAAATGGACCCTTTGATTTATACCGAAGTTTCATCATATAAGTGCAATGCACTATTTGACAGTAATATTTACACTTAATGTTAAGTATTGAGTCATTCTCTTTTTAGCAGTCATGAAGTAGACCCTTGCTGGACAAAAGAGAGAGAGAGAGAGAGAGAGAGAGAGAGAGAGAGAGAGAGAGAGAGAGAGAGAGAGAGAGAGAGAGAGAGAGAGAGAGAGAGCAGTAATTACTTTCAGTTTTTGAAATGAAATCATACCCTGGATCTAGATTGATTATTTTGATTCCATAGAAATAAGTGACGTCAAGAAAACCTTATTTTGATCATGATTGCATTCATTTATTTATGTACTCAACTTGTGTGGCCATCAAGGGTCTACTCATGCTAATGTGCATGCAATATGTTAAGTGGTTTATTACTTCTAAATATCCTTTTTTTTTAATTAGTTAAGTAACTCATTTATGTGTTTCTGTTATCACGCTGTCCATTGCAGACAAGTCCATCCTGCCGACCTAGGTCTATGTGGGGCTCCATACGCCCGCCGAAGCCTAGAGCGTGGAGGAGGAGGGGGAGGAGGAGGAGGCGGTTGTGGTGGTGGTGGTGTGGGGAGACGTGCCAAATCTCCACCCGTCCCACCCACACAAAACACCACCACCGCCACCGCTACCACCACCACCACCACCACACCCCACCTCGCCTACCCCACAACACCCAACCTATGTGTCACAGCAGGCAAGATTGAGTTTATTACACCCCCAGGTCAGCTTCTTTTTGGTGTTCCTTTCCTTTTCTTTTCTCCTTTTCTTTTAATCATATTAGTTTGGATAAATTTAAGATCTCACAAGTCTCTCTCAACACAATTTTCTCTTTTCAATTCTGTTTTTTTTATAATGTCCAGCTTAAAGTCTCATTAATTTTTTTTTTATTTCGTAATTTGTATCGGTAGGCCTACTTGTTTAGAGACATTTTAATTGTAGTACCTTGCCATCTTTTCTGTTTATTATACTTTTGATTGGTTGTTTGAGGTAGTGTGAGTACCATATACAGTATACTAGCCTCCAACTTGACAGAAATATCATAAAACGTGACTTTATTCAATTCGTTTGCACATTTTTTTTATAGCAATTTAATACCATGCAGGTAATTGTCAGTGTACCATCTTCATTGCTCATTCACCTTTAAGTATTGCTTTGTTTTCTTAACTGCACTGATTATATTTGATTGTTGTGTCCCTAAGAACTGTTGCTTATTTCACATAATGTGTGAACGCCCCCTCCCCCCACCAGCCTCTTGCAATGCATTGCTCTTTGATCCCCGTCATTTCAAAAGAGAAAAGAGTTTTGACCTTCGCTGTTGAGCTTTTATTTTCCCAGGTGTTCATTTTTGTCCACGGTTTCAAGGAAAGAGAAACCGTTCTATTTCTTTTCTCTGTTAACGCTTTTTTTTTCTTTATGAATTTGTCTCACAGATTCTACACTTTCCTCGACTGAGTCTAGATGCTCAACGCTTAAGCTTTCTCCTACGACCCACAGTGGTGAGGAAGTGTGTTCCCGAACCAGCCCTACCTCCTCACCCACCTACAACACAGTCTACAACCCATCCAACAACCGCCCAAGGCACAGGAACGCCACGCCCCCTTCCTCGCTCTCCAGGAGTTCGGGGTCCTCCTCATCCTCCAAGGACAACGCATCTAAGGCAAGTACTGAAACAGTGCAGGCTACTTATTTATTTATACGTAGGACTAGGAAGTGAAAGGTATTTTACACTTATTCTAATTGCAACCCTCGGGATATTATTGGATCATCTGATTTCTGAAAATGACTCCATCTCTACAGTATGTAAGTCGAGTGAGGAATTCTTACTTTAGTAAAGTGGAAAGGTATGATACAGCTTACCTTATTGATAGCCAGCTGATCGCAACAGTCACGCAGTGGCAGGGAAAGTGTTGATATTTTTGTGGTGAGCAATGACGTACGGCTCTTTGCTACCTAGGAAAATTGTCTCTTTTGCGGGAAATTGCTTTCTTCCGGATGGTTGCGGACAATAATTTCTCCTTTGCAGTTGTAGGAGGGAACCCGTTTTGCTCATATAACATATCACAGTATAGTTTTCGTTACGCTGTTTGTCAGGCATGAGTGTAGCTTATTGTAAAAATTAAGTGTTGGATAGCAGTGTCGGAACCATGGGGGTGGTCGCATGGGGTTGTGAAACCCCCGCCCCCCATTTTTAAGAAAAGATATTGACTGTCAAACTTAGAGCTTTCAAGAAAAAAAAATGACTGTTAGACATAGGTTTTCGAGAAAACAAAAAAGCTTGGCTGTTAAACTTGAAGTTTTCATAACAAAAAGTTTGAAGGTTAAACTTGAATTTTTTATGATAAACATTTTGACTGTTAAACTTGAGGTTGTCATGACAAAAGGTTTGGCTGTTAAACTTTGAGGTTTTCGTGACGAAGATTTTGACTGTTAATCTTGAGGTTTTCATGGCAAAAAGTTTGGCTGTTAAACTTGAGGTTTTCATAACAAAAATTTTGACTGTTAAACTTGAGGTTTTCATAAAAAAAATTTTGACTGTTAAACTTGAGGGTTTCATAACAAAAATTTTGACTGTTAAACTTGAGGTTTCCATTAAAAAATTTTGACTGTTAAACTTGAGGTTTTCATAACAATAATTTTGACTGTTAAACTTGAGGTTTTCATAACAAAAATTTTGACTGTTAAACTTGAGGTTTTCATGACAAAACGTTTGGCTGTTAAACCTGAGGCTTTCATAACAAAAATTTTGACTGTTAAACTTGAGGTTTTCATAACAAAAATTTTGACTGTTAAACTTGAGGGTTTCATAACAAACATTTTAACTGTTAAACTTGAGGTTTCCATAAAAAAATTTTGACTGTTAAACTTGAGGTTTTCATAACAATAATTTTGACTGTTAAACTTGAGGTTTTCATTACAATAATTTTGACTGTTAAACTTGAGGTTTTCATAACAAAAATTTTGACTGTTAAACTAGAGGTTTTCATGATAAAAGTATTGACTGTTAAACTTGAGGTTTTAATGACAAAAGTATTGACTGTTAAACTTGAGGTTTTCATGACGAAAGTATTGACTGTTAAACTTGAGGTTTTCATAACAAAAATTTTGACTGTTAAACTTGAGTTTTTCATGACGAAAGTATTGACTGTTAAACTTGAGGTTTTCATGACGAAAGTATTGACTGTTAAACTTGAGGTTTTCATAACAAAAATTTTGACTGTTAAACTTGAGGTTTGAAGTTTTCATGACGAAAGTATTGACTGTTAAACTTGAGGTGTTCATGACGAAAGTATTGACTGTTAAACTTGAGGTTTTCATGACGAAAGTATAGACTGTTAAACTTGAGGTTTTCATGACGAAAGTATTGACTGTTAAACTTGAGGTTTTCATAACAAAAATTTTGACTGTTAAACTTGAGTTTTTCATGACGAAAGTATTGACTGTTAAACTTGAGGTTTTAATGACAAAGGTATTGACTGTTAAACTTGAGGTTTTCATAACAAAAATTTTGACTGTTAAACTTGAGGTTTTCATGACGAAAGTATTGACTGTTAAACTTGAGGTTTTAATGACAAAAGTATTGACTGTTAAACTTGAGGTTTTCATAACAAATATTTTGACTGTTAAACTTGAGGTTTTCATAACAAAAATTTTGACTGTTAAACTTGAGGCTTTCATGAAAATAAAAAGATTATAGTTAAACTTGAGATTTTCATGACAAAAATTATGACTGTTAAATTTGAGGTTTTCCTGACAAAAAGTTCGGCTGTTATACTTGGGTTTTCATGACAAAAAGTATGGCTGTTAAACTTGAGGTTTTCATGACAAACATTTTAACTGTTAAACTTGATGTTTTCATGACAAAAAGTTTGGCTGTTAAACGAGGTTTTCAGGACGAAAAGTTTGGCTGTTAAACGAGGTTTTCAGGACGAAAAGTTTGGCTGATAAACAAGGTTTTCAGGACGAAAAGTTTGGCTGTTAAACGAGGTTTTCAGGACGAAAAGTTTGGCTGTTAAACGAGGTTTTCAGGACGAAAAGTTTGGCTGTTAAACGAGGTTTTCAGGACGAAAAGTTTGGCTGTTAAACGGGGTTTTCAGGACGAAAAGTTTGGCTGTTAAACGAGGTTTTCAGGACGAAAAGTTTGGTTGTTAAACGGGGTTTTCAGGACGAAAAGTTTGGCTGTTAAACGAGGTTTTCAGGACAAAAAGTTTAGCTGTTAAACGGGGTTTTCAGGATGAAAAGTTTGGCTGTTAAACGAGGTTTTCAGGACGAAATGTTTGACTGTTAAACGGGGTTTTCAGGACGAAATGTTTGGCTGTTAAACGAGGTTTTCAGGACGAAAAGTTTGGCTGTTAAACGAGGTTTTCAGGACGAAAAGTTTGGCTGTTAAACGAGGTTTTCAGGACGAAACGTTTGGCTGTTAAACGAGGTTTTCAGGATGAAAAGTTTGGCTGTTAAACGAGGTTTCCAGGACGAAAAGTTTGACTGTTAAACGAAGTTTTCAGGACGAAAAGTTTGGCTGTTAAACGAGGTTTTCAGGACGAAAAGTTTGGCTGTTAAACGAGGTTTTCAGGACGAAAAGTTTGGCTGTTAAACGAGGTTTTCAGGACGAAAAGTTTGGCTGTTAAACGAGGTTTTCAGGACGAAAAGTTTGTCAGGCCGAAAAGTTTGGCTGTTAAACAAGGTTTTCAGGACGAAAAGTTTTGCTGTTAAATGAGGTTTTCAGGCCGAAAAGTTTGGCTGTTAAACGAGGTTTTCAGGACGAAAAGTTTGACTTAAACGAGGTTTTCAGGACGAAAAGTTTGTCTGTTAAACGAGGTTTTCAGGACGAAAAGTTTGACTGTTAAACGAGGTTTTCAGGACGAAAAGTTTGGCTGTTAAACGAGGTTTTCAGGACCAAAAGTTTGACTTAAACAAGGTTTTCAGGACGAAAAGTTTGACTGTTAAACGAGGTTTTCAGGACGAAAAGTTTGGCTGTTAAACGAGGGTTTCAGGATGAAAAGTTTGACTGCTAAACGAGGTTTTCAGGACGAAAAGTTTGGCTGTTAAACGAGGTTTTCAGGACGAAAAGTTTGGCTGTTAAACGAGGTTTTCAGGACGAAAAGTTTGGCTGTCAAACGAGGTTTTCAGGACGAAAAGTTTGGCTGTTAAATGAGGTTTTCAGGACGAAAAGTTTGGCTGTTAAACGAGGTTTTCAGAACGAAAAGTTTGGCTGTTAAACGAGGGTTTCAGGATGAAAAGTTTGACTGCTAAACGAGGTTTTCAGGACGAAAAGTTTGGCTGTTAAACGAGGTTTTCAGGACGAAAAGTTTGGCTGTTAAACGAGGTTTTCAGGACGAAAAGTTTGGCTGTTAAACGAGGTTTTCAGGACGAAAAGTTTGGCTGTTAAACGAGGTTTTCAGGACGAAAAGTTTGGCTGTTAAACGAGGTTTTCAGGACGAAATGTTTGGCTGTTAAACGAGGTTTTCAGGATGAAAAGTTTGGCTGTTGAAACGAGGTTTTCAGGACGAAAAGTTTGGCTGTTAAACGAGGTTTTCAGGACCAAAAGTTTGACTTAAACGAGGTTTTCAGGATGAAAAGTTTGGCTGTTAAACGAGGGTTTCAGGATGAAAATTTTGGCTGTTAAATGAGGTTTTCAGGACGAAAAGTTTGACTTAAACGAGGTTTCCAGGACAAAAAGTTTGGCTGTTAAACGAGGTTTTCAGGACGAAAAGTTTGGCTGTCAAACGAGGTTTTCAGGACGAAAAGTTTGGCTGTTAAACGAGGGTTTCAGGACGAAAAGTTTGTCTGTTAAACGAGGTTTTCAGGACGAAAAGTTTGGCTGTCAAACAAGGTTTTTAGGACGAAAAGTTTGGCTATCAAACAAGGTTTTCAGGACGAAAAGTTTGGCTGTTAAACGAGGTTTTCAGGACGAAAAGTTTGGCTGTTAAACGAGGTTTTCAGGACGAAAAGTCTGACTTAAACGGGGTTTTCAGGACGAAAAGTTTGACTGTTAAACAAGGTTTTCAGGACGAAAAGTTTGGCTGTTAAACGAGGTTTTCAGGACCAAAAGTTTGACTTAAACGAGGTTTTCAGGACGAAAAGTTTGACTGTTAAACGAGGTTTTCAGGACGAAAATTTTGGCTGTTAAACGAGGGTTTCAGGATGAAAAGTTTGACTGCTAAACGAGGTTTTCAGGACGAAAAGTTTGGCTGTTAAACGAGGTTTTCAGGACGAAAAGTTTGGCTGTTAAACGAGGTTTTCAGGACGAAAAGTTTGGCTGTCAAACGAGGTTTTCAGGAAGAAATGTTTGGCTGTCAAACGAGGTTTTCAGGACGAAAATTTGGCTGTTAAACGAGGTTTTTAGGACGAAAAGTTTGGCTATCAAACAAGGTTTTCAGGACGAAAAGTTTGGCTGTTAAACGAGGTTTTCAGGACGAAAAGTTTGGCTGTTAAACGAGGTTTTAAGGACGAAAAGTTTGACTTAAACGAGGTTTTCAGGACGAAAAGTTTGACTGCTAAACGAGGTTTTCAGGACGAAAAGTTTGACAGTTAAACGAGGTTTTCAGGACGAAAAGTTTGACTGCAAAACGAGGTTTTCAGGACGAAAAGTTTGGCTGTTAAACGAGGCATATGTGTGGAAAAAATATATATTTTGTCAGTTCTCTTGATTTTCATGTTTATCCTTTTTAAGTTATTTTGCTTTTTACAATAATCTTAATGCGGGCCCTCTGCTCAAAAGTTAGAAACTATTTATGAATCAACATTAGAAAGTAAATTTTTGATAGTCACTAGCATCATTGTCAAAACCATTTTAATTGCAGGTATGTAGAGTAGGGTCAATGCGAAATCTTATCGCCTTCAATGGACAAATGGTTAAATTTTATTTTATTTTTGCATTGACTCTTATACATAGAGGTTTAAAAAAAAAAGCATTTCCCCTCATGTCTCTATTCTCTAGTCAGATTCAATTTGAAATCATAAATTATTTGTGTCTGAATGCAGAAAACTCACGTGTGTTAGTGATGTTAAAGAGAGAGAGAGAGAGAGAGAGAGAGAGAGAGAGAGAGAGAGAGAGAGAGAGAGAGAGAGAGAGAGAGAGTTATGGTCAGTGATGAGATGAACTAAAACTTTATTCATCATTGAATATTATTTCATTGAACTCTGCAGTTGTCGCTTGGAAACATACAAGGTTATATTTTAAGGAAAGGAGAGAACTTTCTTATTTCACTCCTATTCTCTGATTTGAAGAGATCTTCTCTAGATGACTGCTAAAGTGAGACTTGCTACTAAACAATAACAGATTAATATACAGTCGTAACCATTCTAAATTACCATCATTATGATAATAACAAATAATTAATAGTAATTTTATATCAATATCAAGAAGAATTACATATCAATTACCAAAATACAATTCTTTAGAGTAAAGAAAATGGGGAAGTTTGTAGAATATCTTTTTCTAGATATAAACTATAACTAGAAATACAATTAACAGAGAGAGAGAGAGAGAGAGAGAGAGAGAGAGAGAGAGAGAGAGAGAGAGAGAGAGAGAGAGAGAGAGAGAGAGAAATTCTAGAAATACAACGGCAAACTATCAATAATCCAAAAAGATTTCTACTGCCGAAGGTATGGACAATAACTTTAAATGTACCATTACTTGGGAGCTAGATTATTGTTTTGTATTAAGGGATTTGCTTTCAGTTGGTTTACAATGTGTATATATATATATATATATATATATATATATATATATATATATATATATATATATATATATATATATATATATATATATATATTGCACATTTATATGTGTTTTTCATATATGTTTATATAAGCCTCGGGATCAGAGACACAAGTGGTTAATCAACTTTATGATAATAGCTTCTGGTTGGCCAAGGAATCGAACCTGGCCCAAGAAACTGAGATTCTTATGAGTTACCACCTAGCCTCTCCTTGTGGCTAGGTGGTAAGTCGTTGCGAGTCAACTGTTGGACAAAAGGCCTTAAAAAATCTCCTTCCACTCCCGTCTGTTTATGGTCTTTTTATGCCAGTCTATACCCAAAAGTTTTCTTAGCTCGTCAGTTCATCTACTTCTCTTCGTTCTTCTGCTTCTTTTGAAGTCTTATGTAACCCATTTAGTTATTCTTAATTTCCACCTATTCTTCTGCCATTCCCATTATATGACCTGCCCATGTCAATTTCTTTTTCTTACATGATTTTAGAATGTCCTTCACTTTAGTTTGCTTTCGTATCCATGTTGCTCCTTTTCTGTCTCTTATTGTTAATCCCATCGTTATTCTTTCCATAGTTCTTTGAGTTGTAACTAGATTATGTTCTAGCCCTTTTGCATAAGTTATTACTGGTACGAGTATGTGATTAAATACTTTTCTTTTTTAGAAAAAGTGGTATTTAACTTTCATAATCTCATTTTGTTTACCAAAAGCTCTCCATTCTATGGTTAGCCTTCTTTTACTTTTGGTCTCATGTCCTTTGGAAACATTAGTACATATATTCATTACCTATCTGTAGAGGTTCGTCCATAAGCGTTATTTGTTGTGTATCCATTTTCATTGAACATTATCTTAGTTTAATCTTTCTAATTTCAGTTGTACGTTTCTGCTTTCTCTGTTCAAATCTTCCATCATCTTTTGTAATTCCTCCCATGATTCACTAAATAGATCTATATCAGCTGAAAATCTCAAGTCTAAAGGTATACCCCATTAATGTTAATTCCTAAATTTACCCAATCTAAAGTCTTAAAAACTTCTAGAAATGTTATGAATAATTTAGAAGGTATTGGGGTCTCCCAGTATAACTTTTATCTCAGTTAGAATTTTTTCACTATTTTTATGTAGTTTTAAGTTTGCTGTACTTTCTGTATAGATATCTTCAAGTGTTCTAACAAAATATTCATTCATTCATCGCCTTTGAAGGGCTTTCATTACTACTGAAGTTTTGACAGAATCAAAAACTTTCTCATGGTCTATAAATGTCATACATAGTGGTGTGCCATACTCTTGAATTTTCCATTCGCTTGTTAATTACATGGATATGGACAGTTGTTGAATACATGCTTCTAAAGTATGCATGGTCTCTTGGATGATAAAGTCTAGCTCTTTCTAATTGGCATAATTGGTAAAGGTAGAAGAAACACTTTAGCTATAGCAAACAGCTCTTCTTGGATAAGGACATTAGAAATAAAACCATTGTTCTCTAGTCTTGGGTAGTCCCATAGCCTCTGTATCAGGGTATTCCACTGGCTTGGGTTTGAGTTCTCTTGCCTGAGGGTATACTCAGACTGCCAGGGATACTATTTTATCGGTTTCCTCACTGGGTTATTTTTCCTTGGTGGAGCCCTTGAGTTTATAGCATTCTGCTTTTCCAACTAGGATTGTAGCTTAGCTAATATATATATATATATATATACATATATATATATATACATATATATATATATATATATATATATATATATATATATATATATATGTGTGTGTGTGTGTGTGTGTGTCTGTGTGTACGTGTGTGTTTGTTCGTCCTTTTGCGTGGGTGGAAAAGTTTGTTTGGATCCTTCTCTCTGGTTACGTTTCTTTCCTTTTGCCTACACATACACATAATAGTCTGGCATATTCATTAAAGATTCGCCTCTATCCTCATACACCTGACAACAATGAGATTACCAAACAATTCTTCTTTACCAAAGGGGTTAACTACTCCACTGCAAATGCCCAGTAGCTACTTACCTCTTGGTAAGGGTAGAAGAGACTCTTTAGCTATGGTAAGCACCTCTTCTAGGAGAAGGACACTCCAAAATTAAACCATTGTTCTCTAGTCTTGGGTAGTGCCATAACCTCTGTACCATGGTCTTCCACTGTCTTGGGTTAGAGTTCTCTTGCTTAAGGGTACACTAGGGCACACTATTCTATCTATTTTCTCTTCATCTTCTTTTGTTAAAGCATTTATAGTTTATAAAGGAATTATTCATTTTAATGTTGTAACTGCCCTTAAAATATTTTATTTTTTCCTGTTTCCTTTCCTCACTGGGCTATTTTTCCTTTTTCCAACTAGGGTTGTAGTTTAGCAATTAATAATAATAATAATAATAATAATAATAATAATAATAATAATAATAATAATAATTTAATGAGTACTTACAAATATGTAATTTACGTGATGAAGTGATAGTGTTTAATTAGTGTAGTATATTTAGATTCATAAAGATTTTAAATTTTTTCATTTGTCTATGGAAGAAACGTGACGTTGACAAATTGAACAATAAGAGAATTGAACCTGGAAATAATGAAAATAAAGTGCTTTGATAATTTGGATTTGACAATTAATGCAGAATGTGTGTGATACTCTAAAGTCTAAATAACTAAGAAATTATACGGCAAACAAACCTTCTAGGCATATGTCCTGTAGGGCACAGGGTTTCCACGTGTGACAGTATAAGGATAACAGCCTTTAACGTGAAGGAAGCATGGTCCTCGATGATTAATTAAGTCACCTTGACACTTGCACAATTTTTGTCCTTTCATTTTTTACAAAGGACGCAGAGTGAATCAGTTTGTGCTCTGTTCGTGCTGTGCACACGCCTAAGTTATGCAATGCACACGCGATGTTCGCAAAATTGGCCACATTGGAATGCAATGCCAGCTCTAGTAAGCATTAGTTGAATTTAGTATTGACACGCATTGACAGTAATCTGACACACCACCGGCAGCGTTTGCACCTATGTCCCACAGGGCTCACACTTGGTTCTTGTAAGTAGCAAGGACAAGGCACAGATATTATGAATATTTATGCATGCCCTATTTGTTAACATTTCAAAATTTGCCCACAGATCCCCACACTCCACACAATTTTAATAACTGACTACTGACAAGAAACCGTAGTCCAGTGGCGTCACTAGAGGTTAAATGGAGCCCTACCAGCTTGATATATTTGATGTGACTATGAGATGATAACTTAGCAGATGAGCAGGATTGAAAATGGAGTATTGCAAGCGTATTACATATATTTATATATGTGGCATATTACATGAGGTAGTATAATGAAACCAATTTTTGCACATATGCTTACACGTATTCTTACGGAAGAACAAAACTGTTCTTAAAGATGAAATATTACGGAGCCATTTCTCATAGAAAATAAAAATACAATAATAAACCACATTGATTACATAACTACATTGCATCTAACTCAATTAAATTAGAGATAAACGCCTTGTGGTGGATTCGTCTAAGTTTAACTGTAAAGTTATTGGGATTGTTACAAATCTATCCACTGATCTATTAAGAGTAAGGGAATCCTATCTACTGCTCTATCAAGATTAATTAAGGGAATCCACCACAGTTTTCTCAATAGAAATTTTCCCTACTCTGCTCTGTCGTTCGTAAGCCAATGATGCCATGAGATAAGTTTTGATAAATTTAAGGACCAAAAAAAGATCGCTCACTCTTTGGCATTGCTGGCGGAAATATAAAGCCAAATGCACCAAATTCCAGTGTTACGCTGCCTTGCGGAAATGAAAATCGTGCAAGCCTTATAGCCGAACAAAAAGTGACTTAATTAGTTATATTATCGTCTCGTCGCCGCCATCATTAATTGAAGCGTACAGCCATCAACAGCACACTTAAGTCTGACCGGCGTCAGACTCTACAGGAAAACAGGAGGATGGTTCATAAATTTGCGGGTACAATGATTCTACTCTCTCTCTCTCTCTCTCTCTCTCTCTCTCTCTCTCTCTCTCTCTCTCTCTCTCTCTCTCTCTCTCTCTGCATGACTCATCCCCGAGGCGGACTTCTTTTCTGTCACTTAAGTCTTTTGAGAATGTTGATTCTATGAAAATTAGTCTTAGTATTTTGAGTAGCTTGGAATATTTTTGTGCGAATTATAATTTGAATGTTGTTTCAACCGGTTTTCATTAAAAATTCCTACGTAGTACACTCTAAAGGGGTTGTTTATATGATGTGCATTTACTCAATAGATGGCAGTAGTTGTCAGGCGGTTTAGAAAACGTATATTATGAAATTGAATTTATATGATATACAACGATGCCAATTTACCAATATCAGGATAAGTAACTAAAAGACACTGAATTCGTTCGCCAAAACAATATATAGCTTGCTATGTCAATTATATGGCAATAAGATAAAAAGTCGAGGTAATGGGTTTGTGGCAACATATGTGTTCAGAGGCTTTGTTGTCATAGTGTAGATACGCTGTAAAGTAACCACATACACGTTGGCGTACAAATGTCTTACTTGACAGGGCAGCTACAATTCCTTGGTGCTGTTGTCAATGGTACCAAATTTGCTTGCACTTAATTTAAACGTTTGCTCTCAAAATATTTCAGTCTAATAGACTTGGGTAATATTTTGACTATTGTTGTACACGCTTAAAGGAAGCGTTTAGTCATTTCTTCGTTATGAGAGAGAGAGAGAGAGAGAGAGAGAGAGAGAGAGAGAGAGAGAGAGAGAGAGAGAGAGAGAGAGAGAGAGAGAGTAGATTCTCATCATATGGTAATTACTAATTGTGAGAGAGAGAGAGAGAGAGAGAGAGAGAGAGAGAGAGAGAGAGAGAGAGAGAGAGAGAGTAGATTCTCATTATCATATAATTACTAATTGTGAGAGAGAGAGAGAGAGAGAGAGAGAGAGAGAGAGAGAGAGAGAGAGAGAGAGAGAGAGAGAGAGAATGTATGCTAAAGTAACACTTGCTGGGGATGTTGGCTACCTTCACGTCGACGCACTCGGACCGTCAGTGGGAGTCCAAGAACTCTTGGTGCTGTGTAGTTAATTAGAGTGAAGTAGAATACATGTCCAGATGTAGTTCCATTTTTATCATGAAAGTTTGGTAGGGCTTCCGATGTTGTTGCAAATAAAAGGGTTATCAATGTGGTACTCGTCGGGTACTCTTAACATATGTTTTAGATAATCAAATGGTGCCAGCCCTTGGCCGAAGTTTGTCATCCCTGATGTTTGACCCATCAAATCAAGTAAGAATACTTTGAATTGGTTAAGTGAAGATTCTTATTATTATGAGTGAGTAAGTATTTTGTTTTTAAATGAAGTAATGCATAACAACTTTATAGAAATGAATGTGAATGAAAAGAAAAACGAAGTTCTTTCTAACTTGCAGGGAATGTTTTTATGTTGAACACGTTAACATGAGTCTCTCTCCATAGTTTATATGTGACATCTATTTTAATGTTTTTTACTGATCTTGCGATACTTTTTTCTATCGTTAGTTCCCATATGGGTATTATTTTACTGTATTACAGGGTAATGTAACTTAGGGAAAAAACTACTGTTTCCTATAGAAAAATGTCCGTTCTCTTCGAAAATGACACTCGTTCCTGTCGCAAATTAATTGTTTCAGATATATATATATATATATATATATATATATATATATATATATATATATATATATATATATTACCGATAATGGGGGACCCCCAGTGGGAACTTGTGGTTTTGGGTGGGGAAAACATACTTGGGAAATGGTATATAATGATAAAACAAGCCTATTCTTCTCAATACATTACCTTCTCGGATGTATAATAAACAGATGAAAAAATACACTAATTGTCTATATCCTATACTAACGGTATATTTTTCATTTATTTATTTGTAGATTTACGGGTCAGTTGTAGTCGCTCTCGTTCGTTTGTTTGTACATATCAATTTTCGACCTTCTGCGCATAAACTCCTTCCACCTGCTCATAAAGTCTGCGTCCACCAATAGGATTACTTCTTCTCTTATAACCCCTCCCCATTTTTCCCCTACATCATTTTACCCGCCACATCCAAGTATTCTACTTCACCCGGTTTATTCAAGTATTTTACTTGATTCAGTACAACTATACCATTCCTTTTATGTAATACCCACATATGCATATTTCGTTTGACCCAAGGATTACGCGTTTTATTATCCAATATCTTATAAAATCACCTCATTTTATATTCCCATTAAATATTATTTATCACACATTCCATTATACATTTTGTTATTACCTTGTCTCGCCCAGATTTCACATAAATACTTACTCTGGACAAGTTTCCCATTCTAGTTCATTCATGTTTACTCTCTAGACTCCATTGTTTTTCCGTTAACCAATCACGAACCCATACGTATGGAAAGTTTGCACAGGCGGGTTAATATTTCCCAACCCCCACCTTCCAACATACCCTTTTCCGTGGAAACCTTTGCCCAAGTCAGGTCTTTGTTAGTTCAAGTGAGGTCTTTTTGCGTGTTTTACGATGGAAGTTACAGGGTGTCATTTAGAACAGAAAATATATGTTTTCCTATAGTAAATAATGTAATTTAACCGAATTTGACCTTCATTTCAACCGCAAACAAACAAATCAACCAATTCGACTAACTTTAAGTTGCCGAATTGGTTGCTGTTATTACGGAGGAAATGAAGGTGAAAACCGGTTAAATCACGTTATTTTCTACAGGAAAACATACATTTTGTGTTAAAATTATTAAATATAATATCTTTTATTATGTATAGTTTGTTAAATTACTTAAATATAATGACTTGTTCAAATTCGGTGTCACGTAATTCACGTATGTACTGTGAACGGTAACATTAGCAACGTTACCAACGTTACAGTGGAATTACTAACGTTAGCAATGATACGGTATTATTATCGTGTGTATTTTAGAGAATTTTTCCATATGCCCTTTTCACAAGATATAAAAAAGTACAAAAAGGGTACAGAACCTAACAAACCCACCTAACCTAACCTAGAAGTTCCCAGGTCACAAACCCAATATAATGCCCTTTGTTATATCACTTCACTCACGTTACGGTAACGTTAGTACTGTTACGATAACATTATATATAATGGTTCTTGTTTCGCCATTAGCTCGCTTCGCTCGCTTGAAAATAAAACATCAAGCTCGTATGTACTGGCAAGCGGTAATGTTGAGCTGCGCACGCTAACATTAGTAATGTTACACTAACATTACCAACGTTAAATATAATGGTTCTTGTTCCTCACTTACAATCACAGGAAAATAAAACGTCACCCTCATATGCATAGCCAATTGGTAATGCTGAGCTTCGCACTCTAACAAAATATAATAAAACTAACACATTAAAGTTAAAGAAATTAATGGCTTACTTTTATGACCGTGACGTCGTAACTTAGGGGTCACGGGGGTGTTGTGACTGAGTCTGTGGTGTCTTAAGTGTTTTGCCTTAGATTAGCACTGCACTTGGAACACTGTAAAAGTTGGTATATTACATTACGTGATTTAAGAATATTATCAGCATTGGAATACACCAAAATAGTTTCAAGTATGGGTTACTGAAGCAGTTACAATTTTCTAATACTTAGATCGTAAAATACGCAAAAGACGACACTTGAACTAACAAAGACCTGACTTGGGCAAAGGTTTCAATGGAAAAGGGGTTGTTGGAAGGGGGGGGGGGGGGTTTAGGGAAATATTAACCACCCTGTGCAAACTTTACATACATATGGGTTCGTCATTGGTTAACGGAAAAGCAACGGAGTCTAGAGAGTAAACATGAATGAACAGAATGGGAAACTTATCCAGAGCAAGTATTTATGTGAAATCTGGGTATGACTAGGTAATAACAAAATGATAAAATGGAATGTATGATAAATAATATTTGATGGGTATGTAAAATGAGGTGATTTTATAAGGTATCAGATAATAAAACGAGTAATACTGGGGTCAAACGTAATATGTATACGAGGGTATTACATAACTAGTCAAGTAATAGACTTGAGCAGAGCTGGTAGAGAGACAAGTACTTATATTTCACGATTAGAGAAGTAGAAATCCTATTGGTGGGGGAAAAGTCTCTGCGCAGGGAGGCGGGGTTTTTGCGCAGAAAGTCGAAACCTGCTATGTACAAACGTACGTACAAGAGCGTCTACAACGGGCAAGTAGAATGAGAAAAATTAAATGAAAAACACTGCTAATGTTAGCATGATACGTTAACATTTGATCTACAGTACATTACACGTTGGCAGCACTGGTTACTGTATTTTTTCATGAGACATAGTCTTTGCAACGGCGCCTCCAAAGTTTATCCAGCTATACTGTTTTGTATTTTCCTCTGTTTATTATACATTCAAGAAGGTAATGTATAGAGAAGAAAAGGCTTGTTTTACGAATATATATCGTTTCCCCAGTATGTTTTCCTCACCCAAAACCTTGAGTTCCCACGGGGGGTCCCCCATTATCGTAGGATATAGATATATATATATATATATATTTATATTTATGAAACTATTCATTTGCGACGGGAACGAGTGTCATTTTCGAAGAGAGGGTAATTTTTTCTATAAGAACAAGTAGTTTTTTTCCCAGGTAACGTTGCCCTGTAATACAGTACACTACAATAATACCTTATATTTAAACATTTTAACAGTGATTCAACCGGTTTTCACCTTCATTTCAACCCTAACAACAACAACCAGTTCGGCTACTTGAAGTTAGTCGAACTGGTTGTTCTGTTTGTTTGCGGTTGAAATGAAGGTCAAATTCGGTTAAATCACGTTATTTACTACAGGAAAACATATATTAACTGTTCGAAATGATAATCTGTAATTAAGTAAAACTTTACCGGACAATCTGTCCGAAGAGAAACTATCTTCGATTTTTGGACGCCACTCATTGTCTATTCATTGTAAACCTAGAGTAACATGCCCAAGTACTGTATTTAGAAGTGGCAATGCATGGACATCCTGGGTGGAAGCGCAGAGGATGCTTCACCAAGGAGAAAATGATGGAGGCAAGATACTTCATGCTGTTGTAGAGAGTGTTGCGGTTCTAGATGAACTGGACTCATGGATCAACGTAGTCTTATGTAGAACTTCTGAAGGAAATTGTAAGCTTCACGTCCTAGGCTGCATTGCACAAATAAGGCCAGTTTTGAAAGCTCTGCATCAACCCCTTTGCAACCTTGGAAGCTTGAGATGCATCGGAAGAAGAAAAACGTCATGGATTGGAGTTCAGAAACTTTTTCATTGCAGAGAAAATGCGGGAGCCCCGAGACAACAATTTTTCATAAGGGAAGATGCCGCTCCAAATGGAATTGAATCCGAGATCAATGTTTTTAACAAGAGTTGGCGTTTCTGAGGAACCGACGTCGGTCTAGCTGCAAAGAGTGGAATTGGGATCATCATGAAATTCCTTCAGCCTTTTGAAAAATTCTTTGTATTTAAAAATGAGCTTAAATTTTCATGGTTAAATTTCAAAGGATCTAAAGTTGTCTATCAATTTTTGTTGAATGTTTTTCCGGATATCCAAATAATTTTGTATCAAATTTTTATCGTAACCTATATTTGTTCCGTAACCGAAATACAAACCACGCTATTTACATTGGGTATTACTTTCGGCGTAGCTGAAATGACGAGCCATTAGATTTTAACGAGGGTTTCCTACCCCGCGCTAGTTAGCAGGGGTAGGGGGAGGGGTAGCTTGCTACCCCTCCCTCCCTCAAACACCGGTGAAATGTCTCACTTCACTTTTGGCTCGGACAATGGACAGACGTGCCTGTCTTTGTCCTCGCTTGGCAGCCATTATTTGTTTTGTCTTTACTTAATCACTTACTTTTCTTTTACTCAATATAAATGTAAACATTTTTTCGTGTTTATGTATATATTTGAGTATAGAAATCAGTAAGTTTCCTTTTCAGAATTCGTGCTTGTGTGTGTAGTGTACGATATCTCTGTGTAGCCCTCGGCAGTTAGGCCACCACGGTGTAATTTCATGGGTCGCGATCGAGTTTGACTATGGTCTTTCTCTCTTTGAGGTCGTTCACCCTTTTACTACGTTACCTTTACTACGTCTGAGTAGCTTCCTTCCCGTGTGGGTGGGGTTGCTACGCCGTACGTTTTGTCTCAATTAGTTTATGAATTTAATTGTATTTGTTGATTTTTCAGCTTATGTAGAACGATTCCTTTCGGGGTTTTCGTTCTTTATTTAGTGTTCATTTATTTTTAAATTACATAATTACATAGTTACATAATTATAATTGTTATAATTCTGTGTTGGTTACAGCTCTCCTTCCGTGAGTGTAAGTGGTTGTGAGGGCACGTGCCTGTCGTGTAATTCTTGTGTTCTTTTCCCACGGGATTCCGCTTCGGAGCCTTCCCGGGGGAATGAATGTTAACTAATGATTTTTGTTTTTATTTTTCACAGTTACCGATCTGGTTCGTTTCTGTAACGTGACAACTGAGTGAGCTGTCTTGTTGAGGCCTGGGGATTCGGATGTTGCTGCCTCCCCTATAGATCTTCGTCAGGGGCGTGTCTCCTTCTCCTGGAAGTACTCCCGTGACGATTGACAGCTCTCCAGTTCATTTTAGAACACTCAGGAGGCTCGCCTCCTTGGGTGGGTAACTTTCCTTCCGAGGGAAGTTTTCCTGTCCAGGCTTGAGTTTTTCCCCTTTGGGGGGTTCTCCTCTTGCCTTTTTTTCGTGCGACTATGCTCTTGGTGCTGAGCGGTCGCACCTGCAGTTACGCTCAAGGGGCTGGGCAACTGCAGGAGCCCCTCTTCGGAGGATTGCTCTTTTTAGGTCACTGGCTGACCCGTCTCTTCTACGAAGTGTTTCTCTTTCGTTCGCGGGGGAGTACACTCATAGAGACTCCTCTTCGGAGGACTCTTCTGCTGTTGTTGCTGTTGGCCGCCTTCGCCATAAGGCTCACCGTCCGCTACGTCGTAAGGGCCTCCCATCTCCCTATAAGGGTGCTAAGAGGCGCCTTTTTGAATCTCCGTATGCAGCTTGCAGCTCCTTCCTCTTTAGATCTCTCCGGGGATCGATCTCCAACGCCTTCCTGACCTTCCGCCCCTGGTGCAGCTGGACAGCAGTCTAACCTCGTCTTCCGACGGACAATGGTCCCTTCGGGGCAAAGGGTTGCCTCCCACGGGGGTGCTTCCCTTGCGTGTCAGGGTTCCCCTGCTCTGCAGTGTTAGGGCACAGGCGCTCTCCTCAGTGTTAGTGCACAGGCGCTCTCCTGCTCGTCAGCGTTCTCCTGATCGCTAGCGCGCTCCTGCTCGTCAGCGTTCTCCTGATCGCTAGCGCTCTCCTGTTCGCCAGCGCTCTCCTGTTCGTCAGCGCTCTCCTGATGATCAT
Source organism: Palaemon carinicauda (assembly GCF_036898095.1). NCBI lineage: Eukaryota > Metazoa > Arthropoda > Malacostraca > Decapoda > Palaemonidae > Palaemon > Palaemon carinicauda. The sequence continues at coordinate 75,465,835 of NC_090729.1, forward strand.
CGCCCACTGCTGTTGTTCCTGTTGTGCGCCCTGCGCGCCATCGGACTCCTTAGATCTCCTGCCCGTCAGAGCGCACCTGCGCTTCCAGTTCCTGATTCGCGCTCAGGATTCCACGCGTCGCTCTTCTGCTCGCCAGTGATCTCCAGCTCGCCAGTGATCTCCAGCTCGCCAGTGATCTCCAGCTCGCCAGTGATCTCCAGCTCGCCAGTGATCTCCAGCTCGCCAGCGACCACTGACGCATCAACGTTCGCCTGCTCGTCAGCGATCTCCTTGCGTAAACGATCGCCATCGATCTTCCACGCGTTTCAAGTCCCCTGGACACCATCAGTAGCGATCTAGCGCTCGCCTGCTGTGGACGATCTCCGGTAGCTGAGTCTTGTCGTAGATCTTCCTCCTGCTCGCCAGCGCTCACCTTTACTTCTGTCCTTCTGTGCGCCAGCTTTCTTCAATCACCAGCGCACATCTGCGCGCCCTTTCCTGCCACGCACCAATGGGCGCCAACGGTTTTTGTTTTCTGACCGTCCAGGATCGCCTGATTGACAGCTCGCTTCAGCGCTCACCTTCCTGATGCACCTGCGCGCCTTCTGTTTAGCGCGATGCGCGCTAACCATCCCTAGTCTCTTACGCGTCAGCGATCGCCTACGCGCCCGCGCGATTCTTCGCCTGCGCGCTAGCGTTTTGTTAACGCACCACCGCTCGCCAACGCCCCGTCGCTTGCCAACGTGCCATCGCTTGCCGACGCGCTATCGCTTGCCAACGCACCTTCACTCGCCTACGGGCCATCGCTCGCCGAGACACGCCATCGCTCGTTAACGCGCCATCGCTCGTCAACGCGCCATCGCTCGTCAACGCGCCATCGCCCACCTACGCGCCATCGGTCTCCCGACCGCCTGCGCTCACCCGCGCGACCGCACGGCCACATGCCTGCGCACATGCGCTCCAATGTTCGCCCGCGCGCGAACCAACGGTGTTCCGTCGCGCGGACCAACTGTGTTCCGTCGCGCGAACCGACGGTGTTCCGTCGCGCGAACGCCGGCCCGGTTCCTGCAGTATCCATTGCTCGCCTGCGGGTCATCGCTCGCCTGTGAACTTTCGGATTCCGACCACCAGCTCTCGCCCTTCCTACCACGCTCGCCCTCCTTCTGCGCTCCCTCGCGCACTTTTGTCTGCGCTCCTGCGTGCCCGCGCATCTGCGCTTCCACGTTCGGCCACGCGCAAACCATTGATTTACCATCTCGCGAGCGCCAGGGCGATTGCGACCGCGATTCCCGTCGGGGTTTCGCAACACGGCCAGCCTGGCGAGTCTTCAGGAGCGTATTTCCAGAACACGGTCTTCACCCCGTAAACGCAGAGCATGGCACATGCAAGAGCAGGAAGAATCTTCAGGGAGGTCTGAGCAACATTCTTCTTTCCAGAACCTGGGTTAGCCCTTCCTCGTCATTCCCTGGAAGGGTCTTGCCAGGGAGCTTTCCGTTCGAGGTTTCTCCATTGGGCAAGGGGTAACTGGTTTAGCCCTTCCTCTTCTCCATCTCGTGGAAGGGGCTTACCAGGTCTTTTCCCTCCTCGGATGCGACCCGAGGTTTTGTACAAGGAAGCTCCAGGAAGATCATGGGTACTTTCCTCCTCTCGGGCTCAAGCACCTTGGCGTTTCGTCGCCAAGTTTCGAACTTGCGGGCAAACTCGATGTTGGAGCATCTAGACGCATTGACCGAGGGCTTCCTCTCATCCGTGGATGTCGACAAGCTCAGACACACTTCCATCCTTGGGAAGAGCTTGTTTGTGCCCAAGGACAGAGACATGGACAGCGGTTGTGCGGAGGAAGTCGACTTCTGTTTTCACTCCTCCAAGGCGCTTTCTTCCAGACCCTGCAGGCCTCCAGCGCCTCCTTTCAGCCTCGTCGGCCTAAGTTATCAGACCGGCTACGGCAGCTAAGACAGGGTGTCCAATAGCAGTCCCCTCCTGTCAGGGACAGATAGCACGGGAGGGAGCGGCAGAGTTCACAAACTCTAGGATTGGCAATCCCCCCTTGCAGGTCTCACGCTGGGAGGACGCCTAAGGTTACTCATCCGGATAACAGCTTCCCGATGCCGATTCCTGCACGATCTCCGTGATCAGCCAAGGATATCGCGCCTCGCTCTTACCATCTCTCCGTCTCTGTCAGCGAATTCAGTGTCACTGAACCTCTATGCCATGGGGTCGGCAAGAGTTTTGCCCGTTTGGGCAGAATGATCCATGCCTTAGGAGAAAGTCCTCCATAGGGTCGTCGACGGCTTCACCCCCCGGCTTCTTCAGTCGATCCTTTCTCGTAGGAAAGCATCTGGGACGGGAGTTCCGTCGTCGACCTCTCCTCTCTGACCAAGTTTGTCGAACAAACTTCGTCCAGCGTGGAACAGCAGAATCGATCAGACTGGTAACGAGGCGGCAGGACTCCTTAGGCCCTGGATCGGAAGGACGGGTACTTCCAGTTTCCATTCCATCCATCTTCCAGGAAGCTCTTGGAATTCAGCCTAGACTACAGGTGTTCCTGCTTAAGATGCGGTGTGGCGATCCCGCCGCGGCATCGCAGGTTTTTCCCCAGAGAATTCTCCCTGCTTTCCTCATGGCCGCTCAGGAGCAGGCTTCCGCCTCCTTCGCCTTTTGGAGGTCTGGTCAACTCCGGTAGGCACGGGTTCGACCTTCTTCAACGCCGGGACAAGCTTCCGGGTCCTTAGCATGAGTGAGGGATCATGGTAATTTGCTAGGAGCCTTCTCTACTTCTGCCTCAACATCTGGAGTATCTAGCCATGATATTGAGTCAACGGCCTTACCACGTTGAAAACACCGCTTCTCGTCCGATCAGCGCAGTTAAGCGACGTTGGGTCTGGTCAGTACTTGGATGGGTGACCGCCTGGGGACGCCAGATGCTGTTGCCTCCTTCTCCGAGCCTTCCCTTCAGTTGACTGTGGCAAGGCTGAGGAGAGTCGCAGTACCTGTTCTCAGTCAAGCCGAGCTTTCAGCCCTACCTTGGAACGTTTCCTGGGTCTCTTTTCCTCATTGACCCGTCTAAAGTCCCGAACGGTCGCCTCAGGATAAGTTCCCTGTGAGGCGTCCCAAATTCCGGTGGTATCAAAGCAACGATTAACAGGACTTTCTGGCCCCTATGGGACCAGCAGAACGTTTAGACCTGCAATGGGTGTTGACCTATGGAACCTCTTGATGGGAGTGGATATTCTCGTCCTTTCCCCACATTTTGATGCTGTTCTCGGACTCGTCAAAGAAAGGGGGGGGGGGGGCCACGTTCCGGTTCAGGCCTATGGTCAGGACCTGAAGGATACCTCTCCATCATTCAGGCAGGCTTAGGGGCCGTAGTCTGGCCCCTCTACAGATTCTACAGTTCCTGCCGAATCGCTCCATGCGCGACGACTTCATGGTACTGGCGTATTCCAACCAGCAAGGGACGCATTTTCATACCTTCGCATCTTGCAGTAAAGATACTGAGATGATCCGAGGTCCTCTCAATACCACTATCGGCTCGCTCATTCCGGGCAGAGGAATGTTCTCTCCGACTATCTGAGCCTCGCCTCGCAGATAGAGAGTACCTGGGGGTCTTTGGCCTTTATTAACCAGCAAGTCCTGGCCTGGGGGACCTGATCGCGACAGCCTGGAAGTTCGAGCTTCCGCTGTTCTTCCCCCCCAGTCTCAGACCCCAAGACTCTTTGGCAAGATGCTTTCCGGTGATGGTGGGACAACATCGACGCCTGCGTCTTCCCACCATTGTTGTCTGTTGAGAATGGGTCTCAACAAGACCAGGTTGTCTGTCAACCTTTCGATGGCCCTGAGAGCTCCACTGTGACTATACGCGGAACGGTTTCCGGACCCTCTGCTTCCCCTGACGGAACTCCCGGGAGAGCTTCTCCCACGGCACAGGCTACTCAAACAACCACACTACAACATCTTTCACGAGCCGTTGCATCGCTTCGGCTTCACGCCTGGAGACACTACGCCTCCTCCTCAAGAAGAGACAACCCGCTACAGTCGCGGAGCGGAGGTTGCGTCACCTGCGATAGTCATCCGCTGGGGTCTACCAGGCGAAGTGGAGAGTCTTCTGTGGTTGGTGTCGTGGGAGAGATACCTCTTCCCTTGAGGCCTCTTCTCCAGCAATAACGGAGTTATTGCTTTTCGGCGGGAGGAAACTCCTTTCCGCTCTTGGCAGTGAAGCCTGTCGCTCAGCCTTTCCCTGGCTTTCAGGCTGAAAGGAGTAGACTTTTTCCTTCCCGCTGGACCTTTCATCGCTCATGCGAAGCTGCGAATGTCCCTGCCCCCAGTCGGAGTGAGACCTCCTCCATGGAGCATGGTTCCGGTTCCGGTTCAGGCCTATGGTCAGGACCTGAAGGATACCTCTCCATCATTCAGGCAGGCTTAGGGGCCGTAGTCTGGCCCCTCTACAGATCCTACAGTTCCTGCCGAATCGCTCCATGCGCGACGACTTCATGGTACTGGCGTATTCCAACCAGCAAGGGACGTATTTTCATACATTCGCATCTTGCAGTAGAGATACTGAGATGATCCGAGGTCCTCTCAATACCACTATCGGCTCACTCATTCCGGGCAGAGGAATGTTCTCTCCGACTATCTGAGCCGAGCCTCGCAGATAGAGAGTACCTGGGGGTCTTTGGCCTTTAGTAACCAGCAAGTCCTGGCCTGGGGGACCTGATCGCGACAGCCTGGAACTTCGAGCTTCCACTGTTCTTCCCCCCAGTCTCAGACCCCAAGACTCTTTGGCAAGATGCTTTTCGGTGATGGTGGGACAACATCGACGCCTGCGTCTTCCCACCATTGTTGTCTGTTGAGAATGGGTCTCAACAAGACCAGGTTGTCTGTCAACCTTTCGATGGCCCTAAGAGCTCCACTGTGACTATACGCGGAACGGTTTCCGGACCCTCTGCTTCCCCTGACGGAACTCCCGGGAGAGCTTCTCCCACGGCACAGGCTACTCAAGCAACCACACTACAACATCTTTCACGAGCCGTTGCATCGCTTCGGCTTCACGCCTGGAGACACTACGCCTCCTCCTCAAGAAGAGACAACCCGCTACAGTCGCGGAGCGGAGGTCGCGTCACCTGCGATAGTCATCTGCAGGGGTCTACCAGGCGAAGTGGAGAGTCTTCTGTGGTTGGTGTCGTGGGAGAGATACCTCTTCCCTTGAGGCCTCTTCTCCAGCAATAACGGAGTTATTGCTTTTCGGCGGGAGGAAACTCCTTTCCGCTCTTGGCAGTGAAGCCTGTCGCTCAGCCTTTCCCTGGTTTTCAGGCTGAAAGGAGTAGACTTTTTCCTTCCCGCTGGACCTTTCATCACTCATGCGAAGCTGCGAATGTCCCTGCCCCCAGTCGGAGTGAGACCTCATCCATGGAGCATGGTTCCGGTTCCGGTTCAGGCCTATGGTCAGGACCTGAAGGATACCTCTCCATCATTCAGGCAGGCTTAGGGGCCGTAGTCTGGCCCCTCTACAGATCCTACAGTTCCTGCCGAATCGCTCCATGCGCGACGACTTCATGGTACTGGCGTATTCCAACCAGCAAGGGACGCATTTCCATACCTTCGCATCTTGCAGTAGAGATACTGAGATGATCCGAGGTCCTCTCAATACCACTATCGGCTCGCTCATTCCGGGCAGAGGAATGTTCTCTCCGACTATCTGAGCCGAGCCTCGCAGATAGAGAGTACCTGGGGGTCTTTGGCCTTTAGTAACCAGCAAGTCCTGGCCTGGGGGACCTGATCGCGACAGCCTGGAAGTTCGAGCTTCCGCTGTTCTTCCCCCCAGTCTCAGACCCCAAGACTCTTTGGCAAGATGCTTTCCGGTGATGGTGGGACAACATCGACGCCTGCGTCTTCCCACCATTGTTGTCTGTTGAGAATGGGTCTCAACAAGACCAGGTTGTCTGTCAACCTTTCGATGGCCCTGAGAGCTCCACTGTGACTATACGCGGAACGGTTTCCGGACCCTCTGCTTCCCCTGACGGAACTCCCGGGAGAGCTTCTCCCACGGCACAGGCTACTCAAACAACCACACTACAACATCTTTCACGAGCCGTTGCATCGCTTCGGCTTCACGCCTGGAGACACTACGCCTCCTCCTCAAGAAGAGACAACCCGCTACAGTCGCGGAGCGGAGGTTGCGTCACCTGCGATAGTCATCCGCTGGGGTCTACCAGGCGAAGTGGAGAGTCTTCTGTGGTTGGTGTCGTGGGAGAGATACCTCTTCCCTTGAGGCCTCTTCTCCAGCAATAACGGAGTTATTGCTTTTCGGCGGGAGGAAACTCCTTTCCGCTCTTGGCAGTGAAGCCTGTCGCTCAGCCTTTCCCTGGCTTTCAGGCTGAAAGGAGTAGACTTTTTCCTTCCCGCTGGACCTTTCATCGCTCATGCGAAGCTGCGAATGTCCCTGCCCCCAGTCGGAGTGAGACCTCCTCCATGGAGCATGGTTCCGGTTCCGGTTCAGGCCTATGGTCAGGACCTGAAGGATACCTCTCCATCATTCAGGCAGGCTTAGGGGCCGTAGTCTGGCCCCTCTACAGATCCTACAGTTCCTGCCGAATCGCTCCATGCGCGACGACTTCATGGTACTGGCGTATTCCAACCAGCAAGGGACGCATTTCCATACCTTCGCATCTTGCAGTAGAGATACTGAGATGATCCGAGGTCCTCTCAATACCACTATCGGCTCGCTCATTCCGGGCAGAGGAATGTTCTCTCCGACTATCTGAGCCGAGCCTCGCAGATAGAGAGTACCTGGGGGTCTTTGGCCTTTAGTAACCAGCAAGTCCTGGCCTGGGGGACCTGATCGCGACAGCCTGGAAGTTCGAGCTTCCGCTGTTCTTCCCCCCAGTCTCAGACCCCAAGACTCTTTGGCAAGATGCTTTCCGGTGATGGTGGGACAACATCGACGCCTGCGTCTTCCCACCATTGTTGTCTGTTGAGAATGGGTCTCAACAAGACCAGGTTGTCTGTCAACCTTTCGATGGCCCTAAGAGCTCCACTGTGACTATACGCGGAACGGTTTCCGGACCCTCTGCTTCCCCTGACGGAACTCCCGGGAGAGCTTCTCCCACGGCACAGGCTACTCAAACAACCACACTACAACATCTTTCACGAGCCGTTGCATCGCTTCGGCTTCACGACTGGAGACACTACGCCTCCTCCTCAAGAAGAGACAACCCGCTACAGTCGCAGAGCGGAGGTCGCGTCACCTGCGATAGTCATCCGCAGGGGTCTACCAGGCGAAGTGGAGAGTCTTCTGTGGTTGGTGTCGTGGGAGAGATACCTCTTCCCTTGAGGCCTCTTCTCCAGCAATAACGGAGTTATTGCTTTTCGGCGGGAGGAAACTCCTTTCCGCTCTTGGCAGTGAAGCCTGTCACTCAGCCTTTCCCTGGCTTTCAGGCTGAAAGGAGTAGACTTTTTCCTTCCCGCTGGACCTTTCATCGCTCATGCGAAGCTGCGAATGTCCCTGCCCCCAGTCGGAGTGAGACCTCCTCCATGGAGCATGGTTCGGACTCTTTAGTCCCTTTAGAGATTTTCTCAAGAACCATTACGTCAGGCCATTGATCGTATTCCGTCTTGAGGGACGGTGCTCTTGCTCACTCTGGCCTCGGCCAGTGTGTAAGTAATCTTCTTGGTCTCCTACGACTCCGCCCTTTCTAGAGAATAGGGGAAGGCAACATTCAGGTTCGCTCCTGAGTTGTTTGCTAGACTCAGAATTTTGGGGTCCCGGCCCTTCGGTCCAACTCCTCCAAGATTTTGAGTCACCATTCTGTATCAGATGACCCAAACCTTCTCCTTCTTGCCAGTAAAGGAATCGAGGGGTTATCTTTGAGAACCGCTGCAGTTTGTCCTCACGTGCAGCCGGGTTGGGAGCACAGGAAGGACACGGGAGAGTCACCAGTATACCTCTTCAGCTCGGACTCAAGGACATTCATCTCGACCTGAATCCAGACCTTCCCCCGTCATGTCGCCCTACAGCACGATGTCGGATACATCGCAACGTCCCTCGCCTTCGAGTAGAACTACTCTGTGACGCAGGTGCTACAAGCTGGAGTCTGGAAGCGTCTAATGACCTTCGCAGCCCGCTTCCTGCAGGACGTGACCCACAGGGGTATCGATACGTTTCTATCGCCCTGTGGTGGCTACACAACAGCTGGTCTAACCTCAGGCTCCTTTTTGGACAGGTAGCAGAAGGTTGAGGGCATTATTATCAGGTTTTAGTGTGCATGAACGAAAGAGGTATGTCTGGCCCTTGCTTCTTTCTTCATCGTCCCCTCTACTGGGGAAGCAGCATCCTGGTCTCTGCATAGCTGACCTCAAACCTCTGCAGGTAAACCATGCTTCCTTGTGTTCCGAGTATTGAGTCAATACTGTCGCGTCCCCCATACCCTGACGAGGTGGTATTGGGAACGTCCTAACCCAGAGTTCCTTCTGGAACTCCAGGTCAACTGCCTAGGACGGGTCACACTTCTTCCTTCACACACAAGCTTATGTAGGCCACACGTTTCCTTGCGGAGCAAGTAACTTGTTAGGTGCAGGGACTCCTTTTCTCGAGTGCAACTCACTCGGATTCTGAGTCCCCAGGGGAAAGCCAAAGCCAGTATGGCTGGGGACTTTCCACCCTTCCTAATGGGTAAGTCACCCAATGTAAATAGCGTGGTTTGTATTTCGGTTACGGAACAAATGACAAATTCGGAAGTGAAGCAGTTCACCGGTGTGCGCGGGGGTAATACACACTCGTTAAATTCTAATGGCTCGCCATTTCAGCTACGCTAAAAGGTAAACCCAATGTAAATAGCTAAGGTTTGTATGGTTAGGAAAAATACAAATTATCTCCGAATTTGTCATATTTTATATCTAGGTTAGGATGTTCCTATTTAGTATTATGCGGGTAATCGGAACATGTTCTACTTTATATAGGATGTTTTCCTTAAGTCATTGTACTATCTGATCAGGTCGGCATTATACCCGATTTTGGAGGACTAGTTATTGTTTAGAGCAGTTTAGTCTTCCTGACCTGGTAAGCAATTTACCCGATTATGGAGGGTTAGGCTATACGCTCGTATCACACCATGTTCCTCTCCCTATTTTCCCCTTTTTAAATATTAAACTTAGCCGGTGAATATATAATAGCTGACGTCTCGGACGGCTCGACAGAAACACAAAAACTCGCGAGCGATCGCCATGAAGGTTGCGGGTGTGCCCACCAGCGCCGACTATCGGCCAGATACCGCATATACTTGTAAACAGCTCCAGTTCTTCTCTGTCGGTCTTATCGACAAGTTGATTCCGCTCGCTGTTGACCTTGAGTTTTCGTCATTTTTGGTGAAGTACTTTATTTTGGTTGTTTTGAGCTTTCGCTGTGACGGGTGTTTTTCTCTTCAATTAAAACTCTTGAACCCTTTTTTGGCTAGTGTTTATTGTTGATGACTTTGGATTTGTTTTGGATTTTTCTCTGATTGTTCAATATGGCTGACCCTTCTCCTATCCCTGGACCTAAATTTCGCAAATGTAATGCTAGGGATTGTAACAAATGTCTTCCCAAGGCCTCTCTCGACCCACATACCGTTTGTTCTAATTGCCGGGGTAAAACCTGTCAATTAGGAGATCGGTGTGATGAGTGCGTGGTCTTGTCGGAATTCGACTGGCTTGAATTTGATAAATATTCTCGTAAGCTGGAGAGAGATAGGGTGAGGAGAAGCTCCTCTAGGTCATTGGAATTTTCCTCCTCCCATGCCCCTGAACCTAATCCTTCCCCTGTAGTAGTTGTTCCTGAACCCTCTACTAGCACTCATGAACCATCCATGCGGGATATGTTTCTTGCAATTCAAGCTTTAGGCGAGAAAGTTGAATCCTTAGCTTCGGACCGTAACCAACTCATGTCAGATGTGAAGTTATTAAAGTGTCAGAGTGGCAAATCAGAAAATCGTAGTGACAAAGTGTTTAGTGCGCAAAGTGTTGTTAGTGTTGCGACCGAGGGTTCGTCTGTTCGTGCTTGTCGCTCCCCTAGTCCGAGACCTCTTTCAGGCTCCCCTGCACCAGGGAGAAGTAATGTCGTAGGACTTAAGGGGACGAGAGGCTTTAACCAACGTACAGACGTTCCCTCTTTGGTATCGGGCGTTTCTCGTCAAGATCGCCCTTACTATAAGACGAGCGAGGCTGTGTTCTCCTCGTCATCCGAAGGCTTTTCGCAAAAGAAACCTTGGAGCAAGGTTTCTAGACCCTTGAAGCGGAAGTCAGTCCCTTCAGGACAGGTCCAGCGTCCTGGCTGTAGCCATTGGGACAGCTCTGACCCTTTGCAGTCGTCGGAAGACTGTTCGCCTATTAAACGTAAGCGTAACACGGGCTCCGAGAGTCTCAGTAAAGGCAATGTTTTGCCGACACAGACGTTACCATCGTCTCGGCCCGTCCCGACTCCCGTTGATCCTAAATGGGTTGTCCTGCAGGATATGCAGACTAAGCTTGCCTCCCTTATGGAGGAGTATACCGTTGAGCAGGTTCACGATGATCCTCGCCGTTACGCTGATCGAGACTCTGGCCGTCAGCCGCCCAAACGAGCTTTTACTCGTCCTTTTGACGTTATGAAACGTGATGTCGGTAGTTTGTCACGTCAGTCACGTGACATGGATCCTCACTCGCTGCAGTCCCGTGTTGACTTTCAGCCGCTGCCGCAGCCTCGTGTTGACGTTCAGCCGCTGCCGCAGTCTCGTGTTGACGTTCAGGACGTTCGCCAACCAGCTCAGTTGCCTCGACTTGACGTTGAGCGTCAAGCACCGCAGTCAAAGGTTGTTTTGACTGCTCAGTCTAGGCAGTCAATGCAGTTCCGACGTGACGTCGAGCGTCCATGAACTCCTGTTGTTGTTGTTGGTCAGTCGCAAGGTTTTAAGTCCTTTCAGCAGCGGCATGACGTCGCTTCCTCGACTGCTACTGCTGCTCCTTTGCTTGTGGACATTGCCTGTCAAGCATTGCCGCCGCGGCAGGTCTCTCCTTTTCATGAGACTCGACAATTGTCGGACGACGTTCCTTCAGATGAGGAAGTTGCTGATCCTCCGCCTACTGATATTCCTTTGGGCAGTTTGTCAGACGGAGAAGAGCCTAAAGCTGCTCAGCCCTCTATGGACTTTAAGAAAATCATGTTGATTTTTAAGGATCTTTTTCCAGACCATTTTGTACCTTCTGCTCCTCGTTCGCCTCCGTCAGAGTTTGCGCTAGGCCTAGCTGCTTCCAAGTCTTCGTTTACTAAGCTAGTGCTCTCTCGCTCTTCTAAGAGGGCTTTACGTTTGCTAGGCGACTGGTTGATCACCAGGAGGAGTTTGGGGAAGACTGCCTTTGTTTTCCCTCCTTTTAAACTGGCTTCTAGAGCGAGCGTCTGGTATGACACGGGAGAAGTTCTCGGCTTGGGAGTTCCTGCCTCTGCCCAGGGAGACTTCTCAAGCCTAGTAGACTCTCCCCGTCGCCTGGCCATGAGACGCTCTAAAGTGTATTGGTCCTCCTCGGACCTTGACCATCTCCTTAAAGGGGTTTACAGGGCCTTCGAAGTTTTTAACTTCTTAGATTGGTCGCTAGGAGCCTTAAGCAGGAAGATCTCGTCGGCCGACCAGGATGTTTCCGTGCTTATTATGTCCTGCATGGACAAAGCCATCCGTGATGGCTCCAATGAGCTCGCCGCTACCTTTACGGCTGGAGTCCTGAAGAAGAGGGAGACTCTTTGCTCGTTCCTTTCGGCAGGAGTAACTCCCTGTCAAAGGTCGGAGCTCCTCTTTGCCCCTTTGTCATCTGCCTTGTTTCCTCAGCAGTTGATCAAGGATATTGCGGCTTCGCTGGTGCAGAAGGATACCCACGACCTGATGGCTACGTCTGCTCGTAAGGGTGCTCCTTCATCGTCTTATGTCGTAAGACCCAAGATCGATACCCCAGCGACGAGGTTTATCCCGCCCTTTCGTGGCAGAGCCCCCAGTAGGGGAGGCGCTCGTGCCGACAGTAAGAGAGGCAAGAGGAGAGGATCCAAGTCCTCCCGTGGCAGAGTCTGACTGCCCACGTCCTCAGACAGCGGTAGGGGCCAGACTGAACAACTTCTGGCAGGCCTGGGAGAAGAGGGGTGCAGACCGAGAGTCTGTGTTGTTGCTCAAGGAGGGGTACAAAATACCTTTTGTACGCAGACCTCCTCTAGTAACAGTTCCTTTAGACCTCTCTCCCAGGTATCGAGAGGAGTCAAGGAGACAAGCTCTACATCAGCAGGTTTCTCAGTTGCTAGAGAAGGGAGTGGTGGTGAAAGTCTCGGACCTTCAATCACCGGGATTTTACAACCGTCTCTTCCTAGTCCCAAAGCATACAGGAGGTTGGAGGCCAGTGCTGGACGTCAGTGCGCTCAACGTTTTTGTTGTAAAAACAAAATTTACGATGGAGACCACGAAGTCCGTCCTAGCAGCGGTCAGAGAGGGAGACTGGATGGTCTCTCTCGACCTGCAGGATGCGTATTTCCACATTCCTATACACCCGGATTCTCAACCGTATCTGAGGTTTGTTTACAGGAATGTGGTGTACCAGTTCCGAGCACTGTGCTTCGGCCTCAGCCCTGCTCCTCTCGTGTTTACGAGGCTCATGAGGAATGTGGCAAAATTCCTTCATTTATCGGGAATTCGAGCCTCCCTGTACCTGGACGACTGGCTTCTCAGAGCGTCGTCCCGTCATCGCTGTCTGCAGGACCTTCAATGGACGTTAGCTCTTGCAAAGGAGTTGGGACTGTTGGTGAACTTAGAAAAGTCTCAACTGAATCCCTCCCAGACGATTCTCTATTTGGGGATGGAGATTCGCAGTCTAGTTTTTCGGGCTTTTCCGTCTGCAACCAGGATAGAGCAAGCCCTGCTCAAAGTCCGCCTCATGCTGAAAAAAGACCGTTGCTCAGTGAGAAGTTGGATGAGCCTCCTAGGGACTCTGTCATCCCTGGAACAATTTATCTCACTAGGGAGACTTCACCTTCGCCCTCTCCAGTTCCATCTAGACTCCCATTGGAACAAGGGCAAGACTTTGGAAGCTGTGTCAATCCCGATCTCCGAGCCAGTAAAAACGTGCCTGAGCTGGTGGGACAGCAACATAAGTCTGCGAGAGGGTCTGTCCCTGGCGGTCAAGAACTCAAATCACGTGTTGTTCTCAGACGCGTCGGATTTGGGTTGGGGAGCGACTCTGGACGGTCTGGAATGTTCGGGTCTTTGGACGTCAGATCAGAGGAGCCTGCACATCAACTGCAAGGAGCTGTTGGCTGTTCACTTGGCCTTGACGAGTTTCGAGAGTCTTCTACGAAACAAAGTGGTAGAAGTCAATTCGGACAACACCACAGCCTTGGCGTACATCTCCAAGCAAGGAGGCACTCACTCCCACACACTGTTCGTCATCGCAAGGGACCTCCTCATCTGGTCAAGAGATCGAGGCATCTCGCTGTTGACAAGATTCATCCAGGGGGACTTGAACGTCTTGGCGGACTGTCTCAGTCGGAGAGGTCAGGTGATCCCCACAGAATGGACCCTCCACAAGGACGTGTGCAAGAGTCTTTGGATAACTTGGGGCCAACCCACCATAGACCTCTTTGCCACCTCGTTGACCAAAAGGCTCCCGACCTATTGCTCTCCAGTCCCAGATCCAGAGGCGGCCCACATAGATGCTTTCCTGCTGGACTGGTCTCACCTGGACGCGTACGCATTCCCGCCGTTCAAGATCATCAACAAGGTACTGCAGAAGTTCGCCTCTCACGAAGGGACAAGGTTGACGTTGGTTGCTCCCCTCTGGCCCGCGAGAGAGTGGTTCACAGAGGTACTTCAATGGCTGGTAGACGTTCCAAGGAGTCTGCCTTTAAGGATGGATCTCTTACGACAGCCCCTCGTAAGGAGTCTTCATCAAAGCCTCCCCGCGCTTCGTCTGACTGCCTTCAGACTATCGAAAGACTCTCAAGAGCTCGAGGATTTTCGAAGGAGGCAGCCAGAGCGATTGCGAGAGCTAGGAGAGCATCTACCATCAAGGTCTACCAGTCGAAGTGGGAAGTCTTTAGAGACTGGTGCAAGTCATCATCCATTTCCTCTTCCAGTACCTCTGTAGCCCAAATTGCGGACTTTCTCCTGCATCTGAAAAATGTTCGCTCCCTCTCTGCTCCCACTATTAAGGGCTACAGGAGCATGTTGGCTTCTGTGTTCAGACATAGAGGCTTAGATCTGTCCAATAATAAAGATCTCCAAGATCTCCTTAAGTCCTTCGAGACCTCTAAGGAGCGTCGTATGGCAACTCCTGGGTGGAACTTAGACGTGGTCCTAAGGTTCCTAATGTCCGACAGGTTTGAGCCATTACATTCAGCCTCCCTGAAGGATCTCACCCTCAAGACGCTTTTTTTGGTGTGCTTGGCCTCGGCTAAAAGGGTCAGTGAGATCCATGCCTTTAATAAAAACATCGGCTTTTCTACAGATAAAGCCACATGTTCGCTTCAGCTTGGTTTCTTGGCCAAAAATGAACTGCCTTCTCGTCCTTGGCCTAAATCTTTTGATATACCTTGCCTATCAGAGATCGTAGGCAACGAGGTTGAAAGAGTACTGTGTCCAGTTAGAGCGCTTAAGTTTTATTTAGTTCGTACCAGATCTTTACGAGGTGGATCTGAGGCCTTATGGTGCTCCGTTAAGAAGCCCTCATTGCCTATGTCTAAAAATGCTTTATCGTATTTTATTAGATTTTTAATCCGAGAGGGTCATTCTCACTTAAGTGAAAAAGATCGTTGTTTACTTAAGGTCAAGACGCACGAAGTAAGAGTGATAGCAACTTCCGTGGCCTTTAAGCAAAACAGATCTCTGCGAAGTATTATGGACGCGACCTTTTGGAGGAGCAAGTCGGTGTTCGCTTCATTTTACTTAAAAGACGTCCAGACTCTTTATGAGGACTGCTACACACTGGGTCCATTCGTTGCAGCGAGTGCAGTAGTGGGTGAGGGTTCTACCACTACATTCCCTTAATCCCAATATCCTTTTAATCTTCTCTTGAAATGTTTTTAATCTTGTCTTGGGTTGTACAGAAGGCTGAGAAGCCTTTCGCATCCTTTTTGATTTGGCGGGTGGTCAAATGTCGTTTCTTGAGAGCGCCCAGATTAAGGGTTTTGATGAGGTCCTGTTGTATGGGTGGTTGCCCTAGATATAACAGCTCCTGGGAGTCTTTCAGCATCCTGAGAGGATGGCTGGGCTTCGTGAGGAAAGCGGACTAATAAGGCAGAGTAATCGTCAGAGTCAGCTTCCTTACCAGGTACCTATATTTAATTGGGTTTTGTTGTGATATAATTGTCAAAAACTCTAAGCATATATGCCTTTATTGTATTAATACTGGTCTCTACCCACCACCATGGGTGTGAATCAGCTATTATATATTCACCGGCTAAGTTTAATATTTAAAAATGATATTTTGATTATAAAATAAATTTTTGAATATACTTACCCGGTGAATATATAAATTAAAGGCCCTCCCTTCCTCCCCGATAGAGACCCAGCGGAATGAGAAGAACTGGAGCTGTTTACAAGTATATGCGGTATCTGGCCGATAGTCGGCGCTGGTGGGCACACCCGCAACCTTCATGGCGATCGCTTGCGAGTTTTTTTGTTTCTGTCGAGCCGTCCGAGACGTCAGCTATTATATATTCACCGGGTAAGTATATTCAAAAATTTATTTTATAATCAAAATATCATTTTTACTCACTTTGTCGTTATAGCCTATTTTACTGTAGAACACATATGTCAAGTAATTATTATTATTTTTATTTAATCTGCATGCTTTAGTTGGGAAGCCATAGGCCTACTGCTTCATCGGGTATTTCCATTGTGTCTCGGAGGGTTGTCTCACCCGACTGGCCACAGTGGTCACCTGATCTCGAGCCAGCCACTCTTCTTGGTTGTCCCCCTCCCCCTGTACCCACCTCGATGGACTATTCGCCACACCCTACCTCGGGAAGTAGGCCTGAGTCACATTCTTTTAGAGAGAGTGGGAAGACAATTGAGATAGAGGCCTGGCTCACACGCTCCGTGAGCCGACGCGGGTAGCTCTCTCTCCTCGGCTCGTCATGGTTGGCCACCAGACACGCGGGACTTGGTATGCACCTCGCTTCGTACCTCGCACCCCCCCATTTCATTGAGCATCATAACCAGTTCATAGGTATTTGTTATTTTGTTAGCGTAGAATGTTAATTAGAACAATTAAAAACATATTTTTCCACTGTAATATACTGTACTGTTTTTAGGTTTTTTTTTTTTTCAGAGGGTGGGAACGGATTAATTTTGTTTTAGTTATTTTATATGGGAAAAACTCATCTAGATACGAGCAAATTGTCACAAAAGCTTGGTCCCGGAACACATTAAACTCGTATCTCAAGGTATTACGGTATACTGCTCTCCAGTCCCAGACCCCAAGGCTCTGGCAAGATGCATTCCAGCAATGGTGGGACATCATCGTTGTCTACGCTTTTCCCCTGTTCTGTCTGATGAGAAAAGTATTCAACAAGGCCAAGAACATGGGTCAAGCTCTCAATAACCCTTATAGCTCTGATATGGCATCATGCAGAATGGTTTCCTGACTTTCTGCAGCTCCTGTCGGAACTTTCAAGAGAACTTCCTTGACGACACGATCTACTCAGAGAGCCACATACCAACATTTTCCACAAAAGAGTAGCTTCACCATGTCTTCACACCTGGAGACTATCCAGCATTTCCTCACTCAGAGGGAATTTTTGCAACTTGTAAGGATTTCTGGATATCTGTGAAGATCGTCAGCATCAGTCTACCAGGCGAAGTGGAACGTCTTCTGTGGTTGGAGTCATGGAAGGGGTATCTCTCCACCCAATGCCTTTATTTCACCAACAGCGGTGTGCCTCGTGTATTTGTGGGAGGAAAGGGCCTTTCAGTTTCGGCAGTAATAGACTATTGCTCAGCCATGAGTTTCGCCTTTAAACTGAAAGGATTAGACATTTCCTCATCGCAAGAAATTCCCTCATCATACGGAGTTACGAACTTATGTCCTCAGTCTGAAGTGAGACATCCTCTTTGGAATGATGTTTGGGTTCTTCGGTCTCTAAAAAGACCTCCCTACGAACCTGTACGCCAGGCAACAGATCGCCGCCTTCCATGGAAGACGGTGTTCCCACTCACCTTAGCTTCGGCTAAACGAGTCAACAAAATTTATGGTCTCGCATGACATTCCCCATTCAAGAGGATTGGGAGAGGTAAGCTTCAGCTTCGTCCTTGAGTTTGTTGCCAAGACTCAGAATCCGGGGGTATTGGATTCTAGGTTCGATTCCTTCCTGATAACGAGTTTCTGCTCTGTAACCATCAATCCAGAGCCTCTGTTACTATGCCCAATGAGGAGCCTAAGGCTCTACCTGAAGAGAACAGCAGCAGCTTGTCCCTGTGTGCCTTCGCTCTTCGTCAGCACTTGGAGAAATTAGAGGATCACGAAAAACACCCTCTCAGCTTGGACTCGCTGGGTCATTGACCATGCACTGAATACAGATCCTCTTTCAATACCTCGACCCAGAGCGCCCAATGTTAAGGAGCATAACTACATCCCTGGCTTTCTAAAGAAACTACTCTGTGACGCAGGTTCTGCAAACGGGCGTGTGGAAATCTTAAACCTCTTTCACCGCTTATTACCTGCAAGACGGGGCACACAGGAGACTCGATACGTTCTCTATCTGTTCTGTGGTGGGCTGCATAACATCTGATTTAGTACCTCAAGCTCCTTATTGGAAAACTAGCAGAAGGTTGAGGGCATTGGTTACCCAATTTTAGTCTGAGTGAATGAAAGGGAATGACTGGTGGCTCTCTCCTTTTCTTCATCCTCCCTTCTCTTGGAGAAAGCAGCATCCTGAGTTCTCTGCACAAGCTGGCCTCAACCACTGCAGGTAAACCATGCTCCTTTAGTACCTAGCGAGGTGGTATTGGGAAAGCCTTGGTCAACTTGGTTATTTCCTTCAAAGACTCGGAGTAAGTTTTACCTTTACAGTCACATTGCTAACATCTAACACATAGCTTGTGTAGGCCGCAGACCTTACATAGCAAGGTTTAGCGAGGTGTTAGGGTCTCCCTATTTTTGTTACATACCTACACATAAAAAGAAGACCCCAGGTAAAGATGGAAAACCAGATTGGCAGGTACATCCACCCTCCTAATGGGTGAGTCACTCCTATAAATAGCGTAGGTTTGTATTCCAGTTACGGAACAAATGACAAATTCGGAGATAATTTGTATTTTTCCTAACGATACAAACTTTCGGCTATTTATACAAATTTTACCTGCCGACCCTGCCCCCTTGAAGTCCTATCTGCAAGCAAAGTGAAGCATAGTCCAAGGTATGTGAATGAAGGGGTAACTAGCTAACCCTCACTAAATTTTAATGGCCCATGGTAAAGGTTTGTTTCGTTAGGAAAAATACAAATTTTCTCCGAATTTGTCATATTGTCAGGGACGTTCACCCTCCTAATGGGTGAATCAACCCCTATGAATAGCGTTGATTTGTATTCCAGATACGGAACAAATGACAAATTTGAAAGTGATTTGTATTTTTCCTAGCAATACAAACCTGTAGCTATTTTTACAGATTTGCCCACCAACCCAGTCCCCCTTGAAGTCCTACCTCCAAGCAAAGTGAGTTAGTCACAGGTGTGTGAGTGAGAGGGGTAGTTATACCCCCCCATCCCCCACTTACTAGCTGTATGGGGGGTTAACCCTTGCTCAAAGGCCAATGGCTCGTCTTTCAGCTTCGCTGAAAGTAATACCCCTATGAATAGCTACAGGTTTGTATTGTTAGGAAAAATACAAATTACTTCCAAATTTGTTATATCTAGCAAAAAAATAATAACTTTTAGAAAAAATATTTGATTGGAGGTTACTGTACATCAAGTTTATATATGGTAGTAATCTTAGGTCTTGATATTACATATCAAGGGAGGATATAGAATTTGAAAAACTCTAATTTACGAGGTAAATCGCAATGGCGTCACAAAACCAAAGGTCAGTGGTATGAATGTCGATATCCTGTCCTTGAAAAATGGCATTGGCCTGCCGGCTCCCTTAAAGGACTCATTTTTGTATAGCTAGGAAATATACAAATTGTAATACATAAATATATTTGGCCTCAGGCCATGTCGTCCTGATGGAAGGTTCCTATTGGTAGCTTTCTAAGGGATATTTGGCTACAGTGATATTCCCAATGAATTGACCTTTAGGTCTCCAGAATTCTAACTCCTGGCGCGAATATCCTTAAAATTTCTCTTAAGGATATCACATAATATCATGGGACGTATATCTTGATATGACACATAGCTATCTTCACCCCGAAGAGCGTTTTCGTTTCAAGGGGAAAGAGTGGCGAAAACAGAAGGGAAGCCGTTATCAAGGTTACCCTTTCTCCCGTACTATTACGAGTATCCAAGATGTCGCTTATTCCTATTTTCGTAGCGATTTCGCACGGCGGTTTTCCCTGTTGATCTAACGATTGTGATCGTTAATGCAATCTACATCCTCTTCTGCCTCTGGAAAGTTGAGTATTTATTCTTTACAATGTATAATTTTTAGCTCATGCTTCACAGAGAAATTAGAGCAATTTTATGTGTTTGGAGCGTAGCTGATTACCGGAGGTGCCACGGGCGCTGTCGTTCATGACGCATGTGTTATTTAGTTAGCAGAACGACCTTCCCGGTTGTAATAGCATTAATAAATTGTGAAAGCTATTCAGGCACAATTATACTAGTAAAGATATATATAATTATGTATATATTTTCCTCTTCCTTATGTTGATCGTATACGTTCGAGTTTCGGCGATTTAGGTAACCGAAATCTCGCCCTGCGCTAGGCTACCTAGCCTACGCGCTTTAGTATACTTTCATACATGATCCCAGTTTACCCTCGTGTATCATTTTATTCCTAGAATTATTTATATAACTCGATACTCGTCTCCTGTGGAGATTTAAGGGTAATCCCTCCTTCCCTCTGAGTGCCGCCATAGGCGACAACCCTATCTTGGTTTCGCCATAGAGTAGTCACTCCGGCTTGACTAGGCTAGTGTTTTCTGTCTCCACCCTTGCCGGCGAGTATCCCGGCTTGGGTTTTTGACAGAACCTCAGAGTATTCAGTCTTTTTGCCGGCGGCCGAGCAGCAGGGCGAGTAGTCACACCCCTGCCGGCTTACAGCTGCCGGCATAGGAGGCTATGCCTCCCTAGGCCGCACCTTAAGTGGTAGTATGATGCCACCACCTTCTCCTTTGCGATCTAGAAGACTAGTCCTGTTTCGGCAGACCCTAGGCTGAAGAATAGATATTCTTCTGCTGCCTAGGATGGCGCTGATACTGAAACAAAGTTTCTCCCTTGTGTGGTAGTGGCGGCAACCCTTGCCGCCTTCTTCCACACTTGGTACAGGACCCTTTCCCTGCCCCTCTCAACCCTGTGGCCGTTGTCCTATAATCTCACCGCTTGCCGGGGAGGTTGTGGTGCCGGCCGGGCTCCTACATAAGCAGCTGTATAGTCATTCAGTCTTTCCCTTATGGACGTAAGGCTACGGGAAAGGTTGTGCCGGCTGTTCCGGCTGCCCCTGGGAGACCCCTCTACTGTCGAGTGTTCTTCAGTCCTCTCTTGGATTGCCATCCACATCCCCGAAGCCGGCAGTGACCGGCAATGGATTTTGTGGCTGGATGGAAGCTTGAATGATGTATTCTCCCCTTCCATTTGAACCCTCATTCTGGAGGAAGGCAGTAAGGTTAAGTACTTACACCCTTATTTATTGTTAACAAACATTTAATAAAGTAGCCCTTCACTCCATGCTTTCTCTCTCTCTGTCAGCTAGTGCCGCCAGGTACTAACCCAGCCGGCAACCTGCCGACTGGACCGGTGCCGTCAGGTACTAACCTAGCCGGCGTGGGCCGGTGCTGCCAGGTACTAACCAGCCAGCGACATGCCAGCTTGACCGTTCCGCCAGGTGCTAGCCCAGCCGGCAATATGCTGGCTGAACTACAGTATATGATTATACAATAGCCAATATATTTGGAGTATAGTATATACTGCAGAAAGAAAACTATAGTGTATATTATACAGTAGTTATTTTCCAACTTACCAAGTGCTTCCTGGCACAGTCTATTATTGAGACCAACCCTATATTGAAAGGAAAGATTTCCTTCAGTATACTGATAGTTAATCAGTTAACAATTTACCCCACAATATTAAAGAACCTAAGAAGGGTCTGTGTTAAGATACACTCATCTACCCCTAAGTGTTAGAACCCTTCTCTTGAGTTTGCCTGAGTAGGGAATCTCTTAAGGCTTTAATTTTGGGGGAGGTCACAGCAATTGGGTGGACAGGAAACACAAGTATGTGTCTTTCCTAGTTCCTTTCTAGCTTGACTATCCTAAGCTATAATGGTTTAAATATTGATATTAATTTGTTCCGACACAGATACAAACCTTCGCTATTTATAATAGGGTATTACTTTCGGCGCAGCTGAAATATGAGCCATGATAATTTTAGTGAGGGATAACTACCCCATCCGCTAGTTAGCAGGTGGGGTAGACTGGCTACCCCGCTCACTCACACCTCTCGGCTGAGTAACCACTTTACTTTTTGACTCGGTAGAGGACGGACATGCTGCCCTTCTCTCCCGCAAAGACTTGCCTTTATGATTCTTTATTTTTAAATATGTAACTTCCCTGGTAGTTACATATATATAGCTTAAATCTCACGTTTCGACGCGTCACGACAGAAAATTCAAAATTCGCTGCGATCGCCGCCATGAGAGTAGGTGGTCATACATGAGCGCCGTCACTCGGAGGTTATCAGAACAATTCCCAACAATCTTCAGAAATTTTCTGTCGTTGATCAAATCAACACCTCAGGAAATTCTTTTCGCTGCTAATTAACTTTTCTACAATTTGGTGAAGTACCTTTTGTTTGATTATTGTTGATGACTTAAGCTACCTGATTATGAATATTCTTTTGACTTTTCACTATCGATGTAAATAGACTCTTTTGGATTTAGACCTGGACTTTTTTTTCTGTTGACAAAATGGCTGACTATCGTAAGTGTGCTAGAGGATGCAAGACACGTATTCCTAGAGCCGCGGTTGATCCGCATTCAATATGCAGTGATTGCAGAGGTTAGGTTTGTTTATATGATAACAGATGTAATGAATGCAAGTTTTTGTCTGATTCTGATTGGAATATTTTTGAGCGCTATAGTAAGCAACTGGAAAAGGATAGAATTAGAAGGTCTAGAGTATCTAGTGTTCTTTCGAATAGATCTTCTGATGGTGATATGGTTGCCAATGTTCATTCTAATATTCTTATTGCAGTAGTCCTAGACCCCATTACGGTGTCAGAGGTAAGTGAACCTTCATTGAAGGATGTATTGGCTGCGATTTCAGCCTTATGTGCGCAAGGTCGTTCCCTAACTACAGAAAAAGATATGTGGAATGCAGTGCGTGGCTTACAAAGCAAAATAATAAATAGTGATAGTGAAGTGGAGGGTACGTCTGTTCATGTCCGTCATAATCCCAGCCCGGGACCTCTTTCATGCTCCCCAACCCCTGGGAGAAGGAAAGTCGAAAGGCAAAAGGATATGGCAGACATTGATCAGCGAATGGACGTCCCCACGAGCGATCATGTTAATGATGTCCTTCAGACCATAGTAAAGACGAGGTTAAAATGTATGCGTCTTCATCAGATGACGCAAAACCGTGATGTGGTTGGCGTCAACCACTACATTCTAGACCACTCAAGAGACATATATCTCCTAATAAACCCTCCTGCAGTGACTGGTGTTCACCGGAGGTGTTTCTTTTGGACGAAGATGATGTGTCAGCACCGAAACAATTACTTAAGACTCATAGTCCGTCAGATGAAGAAGGTTCTCATTTTACGTCAGTACACGCTCCTTCCCTTCCCCCAGATTGGGATATGTCACAAGTTCTTTCACCTGGTAATCATCTGGAAGCAGACATTAATATTGTTGACAATCTATCACAATGATAGATACACGATTCAGATCGCGCACAAGGCGTGCTAAAAGTATCGACAGTTGACGATACCTCTCAGCGATCGATACATCGTTCAGTTAGCGCACACGGCGCTCATCATGTATCTGATTTGGCTGAATTAAAGAGGTCTATTTCGTCTCTGTTTGATGCTTATGATTCCCGATCAGAAAAACTGCACCAAAAAGAATCTAAGGACAGCAATAGACCGAGAAAACGGTCTTCCGATAGTATCGAACATCCGATACTCAGCAACGCTCCCTCACAGCGATCAGCTCACGTTGCGGCAAGTGGCAGAGCAGACGCATGCGGCAGTCTGGTCTCTCCCCCACAGCATACCGCTCATGCGGGAGGCATACTACAGTCAGTCAACCCACGGCAATCTGATCACTTTGAAAACTCACGGTAACACGGATGCATGCGTCAGCCTGGTCTTATGCTAGATGCAGGTAGTCAGGCTTTGTCCCCACGTCATAATAGACAAACACTTACATCTTGTGCACCACTTAACGGAAGCGATACTGACGCTCCCGCTCTGCTTGCGGCAGACGCACGGCACTCGGGACTTATGCTGCAGACTGTTACTTCTCAGATAGACATACAGCATTCTCATTATAATCAGGACTTGTTCTCACATCAAGATAGACAAAATTTTGTCTCTAATTCGCGATTTTCTGAACGTGCAACTATCACTTCCTCTCTTCACGCTGTTGACATACATCATGCGGAACACTTGCCGGACGCACGCGATCAAGATGTCTCCTCACAAGTTCTCGATACTGATACTGTACATAATCGAAATGCTTCTTCGCAACTGGATGATATCCTTCACGATATCCCTTCAGGACAAGGTGAATTATTTTTGGAAGACAATAACCAACAGGAAGACGCGATTTTGTCTCCTAAATATTCAAATCGAGGAATCGATGTTCCTTTAGCTGAATTAGAAAACGAATCTCAGGATGCTACATTCGGCAGATTTTAAAAAACACTTGAAAGTTTTATCATCTTTATATCCAGAAGATGCCTCAAAGCCCTTCATCTCAATTTTTGAAAGGCAGACCTCAAAAAACATCCTCTTTTAAGAAAATGGTTCTAGCACGATCTGTTAAGAGAGCATTTTCTACCCTCAAACAGTGGACAGCCAAAAAGAAGGATTTAGGGAAACCCCATTTTTCCTTCCCTCCAACTCGTCTGGCCTCTAGATCTAGTGTGTGGTATTTGACTGGGGAAGTTCTTGGTTTTGGAGTTCCTGCCTCTCCCCAAGGAGACTTCTCCAGACTTGTTGACCCCTCACGCAGGTCAGTCATGGGTAAATCTAAAGTAATGTGGGCTAATTCTGAAACGGATATTTAGAACAATAGAAGTTTTCAGCCTTATGGACTGGATTATAGGAGCTCTCGCAGAGTCCACAGATCCTAAGAATGAGGCTCAAATGTATTAATAGCTTGTATGGATAAGGCTGTGAGAGATGGTTCCATCGAACTTTCCGCCCTTTTTACGGCAGGAATTCTTAAAAAAAGGGCCACATACGGTTCCTTCTTATCTACAAGTTTGTCTTCTGTTCAGAAATCTGAACTTTTATTTGCTCCGTTGGGGGATCATCTTTTCCCTCCGGAATTAGTGAAGGACTTATCAGCTGCTCTAACACAACAAGCTACTTAGGACCTGATCTCTAGAACTGCTAAAAAAGTTCTAATTAGTTTTTCATCAACAAGACCCTGGACAGGGAAACAAAAGGAGACTCCTCCCACTCGTCAGCCCTTTCGTGGGAGAGCCCCATCGAGGGGACCTCAAAGAATATCTGCCGGAGGTCAATTTCGCAGGTTCCCAAGACAACAGAATAAATCTAGAAAGTGAGACACGTTGTCTCCAGACACTGGTGGGAGCCAGACTCACAATTTTGGCAGGAGTGGAGCCAAATGGGGGCGGACTCATGGACGATCAAAGTCCTCAAGAAGGAATACAAGATCCCCTTCCTAAATTCTCCTCCCATGTCGTCGATTCCCTTGGAGTTATCAAAAACACACACTGGGAACAAGGCAGCAGCTCTTCAAGAGCAAGTAAACCTTTTGCTGTCAAAATCAGCCATAGAAGTGGTAGAGGACACCTCTTCAGAGGGGTTTTACAACAGGCTGTTCCTAGTTCCGAAAAACTCGGGGGTTTGGAGACCTGTTTTGGACGTCAGTCCTTTAAACAAGTTCATCAGCAAAGAAAGGTTTGCCATGGAAACTTCAGCGTCAGTCCTTGCAGGCACCTGACAGGGAGACTGGATGGTGTCATTAGATCTGCAGGACGCGTATTTCCATATCCCAATACACCCCAACCACAGGAAGTTTCTAAGGTTAGTGTTCCTCAAGACCACATATCAGTTCAAAGCACTCTGTTTTGGACTATGCACGGCTCCCTACGTTTTTACCCGAGTAATGTCCAACGTGGCTCGCTGGCTTCACCTAAAGGGAATAAGGATTTCTTTATATCTGGACGACTGGCTACTCAGAGCGGAATCGCAAGTAAAGTGTCTGGAGTCTCTGCGAATGACAATCACCTTAACTCAACAGTTAGGTCTGATATTAAATCTTCCCAAATCTCAGCTATAATACCCTCACAGAATATTATTTATTTTGGGGATGAGGATTCAATCAGCAGTTTTTCGGGCTTTTCCAGACCCGAAGCGGATTCTAGATTGTCTAACAAAAGTACGGCAATTCCTAGACTTAAGATCATGTTCGGTGAGAGATTGGATGAGTCTCCTAGGCACCCTATCATCAATTGAACAGTTTGTATTGCTGGGGAAGTATTCATCTACGTCCTCTGCAGTTTCATCTGACAAATTTTTGGACGAACAATCAAAGTTTGGAAAAGTAGATGCCGATCTCTCTAATAATCAGGAATCACTGGGAATGGTGGGACAATATCAACAGGTTCCAAGAAGGGCTCGATCTGTATCAAAAGAACCCCGACCTAGTGTTGTACTCCGACGCCTCAGGCATGGGGTGGGGTGCAACACTCGGGAAGGCCGAAATATCGGGTCTGTGGTCAAAATCACAGAAGAATTGGCACATAAATCTCAAAGAGCTAGTGGCCATTCACCTATCCCTCATTCATTTCCAGAAGGAAGTCCAAGAAAGAGTAGTTCAGATCAACTCAGACAACACCACTGCGTTGGCTGATATCAAAAAGCAAGGAGGCACTCATTCGATCTCACTTTACGAGATAGTGAGAGACCTACTCCTTTGGGCAGAAGCGAGAGACATAACCCCGATTACTCGTTTCATAGAAGGGGAGAAAAACGTCAGGGCGGATCTACTCAGCAGAAAGAGACAAGTTCTAAACACAGAGTGGACCCTACATCACGAGGTGTGCACCAACCTTTGGATGTTGTGGGGTCAACCCTCGATAGACCTTTTCGCCACACAAAGGACAAAGAGGTTGCCGGTATTTTGCTCTCCAGTTCTAGACTAGGAAGCAGCCGCAGTGTACGCTTTTCCTCCATTCAAGACCCTGGACAGAGTCTTGAAGAAATTCAGGGAGTCACCCAACGTCCGTATGACTCTGATAGCTCTATTTTGGCCTCTGAGACCTTAGTTTCCAGAGATAAAGGAGTGGCTTGTAGATATTCCCAGAATATTACCCATTCAGAGAGATCTACTCAAACAACCTCATTTTGAGAGATACCACCAAAATCTCCTCGCTCTCAATCTGACTGCCTTTCGACTAACGAAAAGCTGGCAAGAACGAAAGGTTTTTCAAGGGAAGCTGCTCGAGCTATCGCCAGAGCGAGAAGGACTTCCACTATCAGGGTCTACCAATCCAAGTGGGACATATTTAGAGGATGGTGCAGGAATAACAAGCTTTCCTCCACCAGTACCTCTATACCCAATATAGCAGATTTTTTATTATACCTACGTACTAAAGAAAAACTAGCTGTTTCTACCATCAAGGGCTACCGCAGTATGCTAGCTTCTGTCTTCCGTCACCGTAACATTGACGTGTCAGGTGATAAGGATATTTCTGATCTCATTAGATCTTTCGAGACGACTAAGAGGAAAGACAATCCAACCCCATCTTGGAACTTGGATGTAGTTATAGCCTTTTTAACCTCAAGTAGGTTTGAACTCTTGGACAAGGCATCCTGGAAGGATCTTACCAAAAAGACACTTTTCCTGGTTGCTTTGGCTACAGCAAAAAGGGTAGGGGAGTTACAAGCCATCAGTAAGAAGGTTGGCTTTAATGGAAACAATGCTATTTGCTCCCTCCAGCTTGGCTTTCTCGCAAAAAATGAGAATCCTTCTCGACCTTGGCCTAGGTCTTTTAATATCCCAGGATTATCTCACTTAGTTGGTCGAGAGAAAGAAAGAGGCCTTTGTCCAGTAAGAGCTCTTAAATTGTATCTGCACATGTCCAAGAGTCTAAGAGGACAAACAGACAACCTCTGGTGTTCTGTTAAAAAACCCTCTTTACCATTATCTAAGAATGCACTAGCTTTCTTCATCAAGGACTTGATATGAGAAGCTCACCAGAATTGTGAAGAAGGAATTTTCCCAATTATCAAGGTGAAACCGCATGAGGTTAGAGCTGTCGCTACCTCTATGGCCTATAGGCATAATAAATCCATGAAGTCTATTTTAGAGGCCACGTTTTGGCGAAGTAAATCAGCCTTCGCAGACTATTATCTTAAGATGTACAAACCCAGTATGAGGATTGCTGTTCCCTTGGTCCGTACGTTACCTCTGGCGTCGTAGTTGGAGAAGGGTCTACTGCCTCTACCCTATAATCTTTTATTATATCCTTGCCTTTTTTCTTGTATTTGTGTTCTCAGGTTGTCTGTGAAGGTTATCGCAACCTTACACAGTCTGGGATGCAAGTCAAGTTACTTTTTTTATTATTATTATTATTATTATTATTATTATTATTTTTTTTTTTTTTTTTCTTTAAACTTTGGAGTAGGTGGTCAGATTCAGTATCCTTGGCTATGCCAGGTTTGCAAGGGTGGTGGTCTAGCCACGCTAGAGGTCAAGGACCTTGTGGCAGCCCCAAGAGACTTTTACAGCCCACGGAGTGGACGCTGAGTCTCTCAAGGAATGCAGGGGAAATGAGGCAGAGTAATTATGAAGCCAGCTTCCTTATCAGGTAAGAACCAGATTGTTAGTACTACTTATTGTAGCCATTAATAATTAAAAGAATTTCCCAGTGGGATGAGGTTTTCAACCCACCACCGATTGTGTCAATCAGCTATATATATGTAACTACCAGGGAAGCTTCATATTTAAAAATGGTATTTTTATTATAAAATAAATATTTAAATATACTTACCTGGTAGTTACATATAAAAGAGGACCCTCCCTCCTCCCCTCTGAAAACAGAGACATGGAATTTCTGAAGATTGTTGGGGATGGTTCTGATAACCTCCAAGTGACGGCGCTCATGTATGACCACCTACTCTCATTGCGGCGATCGCCACTAATTTTGAATTTTCTGTCGTGACGCGTCGAAACGCCAGATTTAAGCTATATATATGTAACTACCAGGTAAGTATATTTAAAAATTTATTTTATAATAAAAATACCATTTTTATTTTTTGTTTTTCTTGTGTTTTCATTTATCTTACATATATTTGAGTGTATATGTGTATAAATGGAAATATACGTTGTTAGATACATGTAACTTTAATTGCTGTTGACATCATATCCAACTGCCTCCGCCGTAAGGGAGTTGTCATTGCCGCCCTTCCCTGCGACTGATTGTCGGCAGGTTCTCAACACTGCCGTGTGTTTGTTTCATTACAGAATTAAAGTTTATAACAGTTCAGCTCCCTTTCGAGGAATTATCTTACAAGGAAGGTGACTTATTCCTCGAAAAGTGTATTTTGTGTAACGGAGCATGAATTGTAATTGATGACAACTTCCTTTTTTTCCACAGGTAACAGCGACGTAGAACACAAGGCCGAGTGCTACGGCCTCCCTGTTCGATATCCTCCGCTCCATGTGGTAGCTCGTGAGCTGCCCTCATTACGAGGTAGCAATCGCTGTCAACCTTCAACTTGACGTTCCTCCTCCTAGGGGAATTTCTCTCTCTCTCTCTCTCTCTCTCTCTCTCTCTCTCTCTCTCTCTCTCTCTCTCTCTCTCTCTCTCTCTCTCTTGCGAGAGAGAGAGAGAAAGAGAGTGTTTTTTGTTACGCCTATGGTTTTTTCCCATAGAGCTGGGAGAAAGCTTTACTTAGGCCATGTCCTCTTGCGGGAGGACTTCTCTCTCGTTCGCGAGAGATTTTTACGTCTACGCTTTTTTCCCATAGAGCTGGGAGAAAGCTTGCCTTAGGCGATGTCCTCTTTCGGGAGGACTTCTCTCTCGTTCGTGAGAGAGAGTTTCTTACGCTTATGCTTTTTTCCCATAGAGCTAGGAGAAAGCTTGTCTTTGGCGATGTCCTCCTTTGGGAGGACTTCTCCCTCGTTTGCGAGAGAGATATTTTACGCCTACGCCTTATTCCCATAGAGCTGGGAGAAAGCTTGTCTTAGGCGATCTCCTTCGGGGGAACTTCCCTCTCGTTCGCGAGAAATAACTTGTAGGAGCTTGCTGATCCACCGTGGGCCGTGGCAGAGCTTTCTCCGAAGCAGGTTATCCCTTCGGGGGAACGATTCTCTCGTCCTTGAGAGAAGACCGTCTCTGAGCATCGGTGGTCCCCCGTTACGCTTATTATTATTATTATTATTATTATTATTACTATGGTTCTCCTTCAGGGGCGTAGCGAGAGCCTTCTCTTAAGCGACATTCTCCTTCGGGAGAACAAACCTCTTATGCGGAGGTGTTATCTTGAACCTGCTTGTTCTCCTTGATCCTTCGGGGTCTCGTTAGATCACCCTTTGGGCTGGCGTGATCGTTGAGCCTTTGAGCTCTCGTCATGTTGATCCTGCGGGTTCTCATGACAGTAGGAGTCCGCTCGAAACCTTCGGGTTTCAGTTACGCTGAACCTTCGGGCTCTCGTAACGATGGTAACGTTGAGCCTTCGGGAACTTGTTTCATCGATCACGCTAACCTTTTGGAGTCTCGTAACATTAGTTATGCAGAACTCTTGGGCTCTCGTAATTTTAGTCACTCTGACACTTGGGTGTTTTGTGACAGGGAAACTTCGGTTTCTCGTTGCGCTGACTCTTCGGGGTCTCTAAACATTAGTTACGCTGAACCCTTGGGCTCTCGTAACTTCAGTCACTCTAACACTCCGGTGTGTTGTGACAGGGAAACTGCGGTTTCTCGTTACGCTGACCCTTCGGGGTCTCGTAACATCAGTTACGTTGAACCCTAGGGCTCTCGTAACTTTAGTCACTGACACTTCGGTGTTTTGTGACAAGGAGACTTCGGTTTCTCGTTACGCTGACCCTTCGGGATCTTGTAACATTATTTACGCAGAATCCTTGGGTTCTCGTAACTTTAATCACTCCGACACTTCGGTGTTTAGTGACAGGGAAACTTCGGTTTCTCGTTGCGCTGACACTTCGGGTTCGCGCAACACAGTTCGCGCTGAACTTTTGGGTTCTCGTGACCTGAGTCATTCTTTTTATGACAGAGAGTTTCCAAACTCTCGTTGTGTTGATCGTTTGTGCTCGCACAACACAAGCTATCGTGAACCTTCGGGTGAGCGTAGCAGTCAGTTCTCTCACCAACCTGAGAGCTCTCGCGTGCACGGCCAAATTGGCGCGCACGACCGATTTGGCGCGCACAACCGTCTTGGCGCGCGCAAGCAAAATGGCGATCATGGCGCGTGGGTTCATCCTTTGGCGCGCCATATGCGCGAATATCCTGTTGCTCGCCATGCGCTCGAACATCCTGTGGCGCGCCATGTGCGCGAACAACACACTGCGCGTAAGCAACCTTATGCGCGCCAGGTGCGCAAACAACCTCAAAGGTGCGCGCACGAGCTCACTTCCGCCGCCTACCAACAGTTCGGCGCAAGAGCGCACGACCAAATTGGCGCGCGTGCACGACCATTTTGGCGCACACGATCGAATAGAAGCGCACGACCTTAATGGCGCGCGCACACGATCGGATTGGAGCGCATGACCGTATTAGCGCGCGCACGACCATGACCATGACCATGTTGGCTCGCACGCACTACCAACTTGGCGCGCGTGCTATCGGTTGAAGTGCACGAACAACTCTTATGACCCTTCGGGGTCTCACAACGCAGTTCACGCTGAACCTTTGGGTTCTCGTGACCATAGCCATACTTATGAGACAGAGTTTTTCGGACTCTCGTTGCGCGAAGTGTTCACGAGTGCACAAGAGGTTTACTCTCATGACAGAGTTTTCGAACTCTCGTCCCGTGAATTGTTCGCGCGCGCCCATCGTCATCAAGAGTTTTACTCTGATGACAGAGGGATGCCTGCTACCTAAGGGTTTACGAATCTCTACAGGTAACTATGACACAGTTCCTTTGGGTCCTGGTCACGTAACACGATTCCTGGAATTCCTGGAGTTCCTGTGGATTCTCGGCACAACATCCCTTAAGGTCGTGAGAAAGGAATTCACAAATAGATTCTGAACCCCTAGGTTCTCATCCGAATCTGAAAACTATAGTCAACCCCCCCCCCCCTCTACGGGATGGGTCTTCCAAAGTTGTGACTTGATACGTCACTCTACACTCCCAGGTGATTACTATATCAGCTAGTCTGGTTTCGCCAGCACCGATCCTTTCGTTTTCGAACGAACTACCGTCATCTTTCTTCCACCTTCCCACTTTGAGTGGTTTGGTTAGCAGATGAAAATGAGTGGGGAATGGAAAATTCTTTACATTGCAGTTCATTTCCCCTGGCAGGCCTTGCCTGATTTAGACGGTAGTTTTCTCACTATCGAGAAAGCGTTCGATGGCAACCTCTTTAGGTAAGCGGTCGATGGCAATTATGTCTGGCGTTCTTGAAGCAAACCCTCCACATACGAGATTTCACCCTTTTTCGGGAGACTCGTTCCTGAGAAGTTTTTACAAAACTTCATTGGGTGTTAAAACTTTATGAAGGCCGTAAGCCTTCCCAAAGCAGGCACTCTAGCCAAGACAAAACCGCGAGGTTATTGTCTTGAACTCGGTTCTACCATTTGATGAAGGCAGCCTCCCCCGTCATTGTACTCTGGGTATAACGACTTGCCTTTTTACACGATAATCTTCCGAGACTTTTTATTCTATCCTTACAGGGTTATTGTTTCAAACAATTATTCCCGAAGGAACATTGTTAGCTAACGTTAAAGAACGATAGCAACAGTGTGGGCATCTTTTCATTACGCTATGAATGTTTCAAACCCCGCTCACAGGTAAACGGACATCCGTTTCTTTGTAATGAACCCTGGCTTGCCCCTCACATAAAGAGGAGGGGTAAACCAAAGGGGAAATGATTGCCTCTATAACTGTATATTTTGTTTGAGAACATGTTCGCTCTCATTCAAGAAAATATTACAGTTAGTCAACGATCAAAATTCTTTCGGCAATAATGTTGCGATTCGTCGCATATACATTATTCCCGCAACCGGATTTGTTTCAAACGTTTCCTGGAGGCAGAGAATACGCATGCGCTAGCGCAAATGGACAAGTACATATATGCGTGCAAGCGATCGTTCTGCCAATAAGGGCTATATACATCTTCCAATTAGAACTCCGTTCTATCAAGTTGTACTGTATATTTATATCCCTTACTGAAACCAGGTTATTCAGTACAGTACATTACTTGGGTACTTTCCTGTAACCAGACATACAGTATTTACGTTCTGCCTCCTTATAGGCATTTTTTTTCTTTCCCCCGATCGGAAGTCATAGTCTCCTACAAAGGCTTTGGCTGGAAACTTCTCATAAGCATATCTGTTCCCTAGTAGGGAACATCTAATATAAATGCTAGTTTACCGATCGGAGACGGAGAAGTACAAACGTTTTTTTGTCCTTAGAACGGGAAACCTCCATTATGAACGTTTCCAACGTTTTCCAACTGAGTTCCGGACACGACTTTTAAGTCGAACTACGCATGTATGCTTGTCATGCGCACAGTTCGGTGTTACTACTCCGTAGTCGACTTATGCTCTTTACCCACCCAACTTTAGATTGAAGATACGTCTCAATCCCCTCTTGGGGTTGGTTGGATGCGTTCGGTGATTTCCGTACAGTCTCTTGTCCGGAAAGCAATCTCTATGGAGATTCGCTATTACAGTGAGCCCTCGTTTATCGCGGTAGATATGTTCCAAACCCGGCCGCGATAGCTGAAAATCCGCGAAGTAGGGACACCATATTTACGTATTTATTTAACATGTATATTCAGACTTTTAAAACCTTCCCTTTACGTAGTACTGTTAACAAACTACCCTTTAATGTACAGAACACTTACTGCATGTACTACAGTACCGTAAACTAAAACAGGGTGATTTTATATCATGCGTTTCATAAACACGCCAAAAGCACGATAAAAAATGACAAGCAATGTTTTGTTTACGTTTTTCTCTGATCATAATAAAGAAACGAACGCATTTACACATCTGTGTATAGGTTAGTTTTTGCATCGATTATATTGATTATATGTTGATTTTGTTATTACCAATGTTTTACTTAATTTTTCTTAGGACTTCCAAATAAATGAAATGAATGCCATTTATATAATGTTTTTCTTTATGACGCCGCCTGAAACGGAAACCTTCCTTTCGTTTAGTGTACGCTCCATCTTCGATCGTAATAAACAAACGAAGGGATTAAACGCGTATGATGAAAGTGGTAAATAATTATATTAAAAGCTTTTAGTAAATATGTTATTGCAAATATTATTTACCGTATCTATATAAAATCCTACATATGTAGCAAAGCAAGAAAACTAATTTTTTTCTTTTTTTTTGGCGTTTAATCAACAATAAGAAACTGCTGCTAATGTGTGTGAGAGAGAGAGAGAGAGAGAGAGAGAGAGAGAGAGAGAGAGAGAGAGAGAGAGAGAGAGAGAGAGAGAGAGAGAGAGAGAGAGAGAGAGAGTGTGTGTGTGTGTGTGTGTTGTTTTAAATGTAATAAACAAGAAAAAAGATAGGTTATAACATGTGTATTTTAAAACCTTCCCTTTACATAGTACTGTTAACAAACTACCCTTTAATGCACAGAACACCTAATGCATGTTGGAATATTAAAGTAGTATACAAAAATAAAGATTGTTACTGTACTCACCACGAAAGAAGTTGAAGAAAAACTTGAATGATGATGGCGATGAATTGGCTGCACAGTAGAAATGATGATGCTGAAGCTGTTGATGTCTTCTACTGTGCAGCCAATGATAGTATTTTACGTCTCTTCAGACGGAGGTGTCTTTTCCTGGGACACCTCTTCAACTTCTTCCTGGGACACTTCTTCAATTTCTTCCGAAGGCATAGTAGCAGGAGGAACTGGCTCTTTTTTGCGAGGCTGGAAGAACATTGCGATCGGAAGTTGCTGCCGCTGCTGCTTTTTTCGCTCGAAGAGCATCCTGTAGGGAGTCATGTCTTCATCGATTTTGTTGCAGAATTGCATAGAACGAACCATATCCTCGTCCCACTCTTGCGACAATTCTTTCAACTCCTTCGCAAGGTTGCAGAGCTTGGCAAGCCGTTCTAATGTTAAGCCCGTTTCTTTGACATTTTCTTGGGTCTCTTCCTGTGTTTCACTGTCTTCTTCACTGGCCGATTTCGTCAGGTCTTCGAGGTCTGCGTCAGTTAGCGGCTGGGAATGGCAGTCCAACAACTCCTCGACGTCTTCAGTCGTCATGTCGCCAAACCCGTCACCTCCAATTATCGCAGCCAACTGCACAGATTTCTGTATTGCAGAGTGTTGAATCTCAGCAGGTGTAAATCCCTCGTCATCGTAAACAATCTGGGGCCACAACTTCTTCCAGCTCGCATTAACTGTAGTAGGTTTCATTTCTGTCAGTGCCTTCTGGATGTTCTGCAGGCACGTGGCTATTGTGTACTTCCGCCAGTACGCCTTCAAATTGGATGTTTCATCCTCATCATCTTGGGCAGCATCCACACACGCAACGAGGTCCTCCAAGGTATTCTTCGTGTAGAGGGCCTTGAACGTCCTGATAACCCCCTGGTCCATCGGTTGAATTAATGACGTTGTGTTGGGTGGCAGGAACTCAACCTGAATGCCCTCATGCGACAGATCAGTTGCGTGTCCACCAGCGATATCCATAAGGAGAAGGATCTTAAATGGCAAGCCCTTCTCTAAGAGATATTTACTGACTTGCGGGATAAAACACTGGTGGAACCAGTTGGAGGTCAGCATCTTCGTAATCCATGCTTTTTGATTATGCATCCAGTACACGGGAAGGAGATTCTTATTTTTATTTTTCAAAGCGCGAGGGTTTTTCGATTTGTAAATAAGCCCCGGCTTTAGCAAAAATCCAGCAGCATTGCCACACATCACGAGGGTAACACGATCTTTGAATGCTTTAAAGCCAGAGGCTTTGGCTTCTTTTTTGAACAGGAAAGTTCGCGACGGCATTCTCTTCCAAAACAAGCCGGTCTCATCCATATTAAACACTTGTTCGGGCTTGTATCCACCTTCAGTGATAATGTTCTTAAATGTCTCATTCGCGTAAGTTTCAGCAGCGGTAGTGTCAGCGGAAGCAGCCTCGCCATGCAGGGAAACACTTTTCAGGCTGAAGCGTTTCTGAAACTTCGTGAACCATCATTTGCTGGCGGAAAAATGTTGTTTCTGAGGCTGGGAATCAGTGGATGTCCCTGCTTGAGGTTCATCTAGTACATCATCTTCGTCTTCTTCAGCATGGTCGCCATCGTCGTCTTGAGGTTCCTTTGCCGCAAAATTCTCATACAAACCCAAAGCCTTGGTTCGGATGGTGTTCGTATCCAAGGCTATGTTCTTCTTCTGGCAGTCGGCAATCCAGACTGCTAAAGCACCTTCCATACGGACGATCGTTTTATTACGAGCGGTAACAACTCGCTTCGCTGACCTGCTAAAGGTGATGGCAGCCGTCTTTCTAATGTTTGCCTCGTCCTTCTTAATGTAGCGAACGGTGGATTCGTTCACTCCAAAATGGCGGGCTGCGGCCGCGTAACTTCTGCCTTCTTTCAACATATCGAGAAGTGTGACCTTCTCAGCAATCGTCATCATTTTTCGGTGGCATTTAGGCTCACGACCAGCCCTAGTAGAAGCAGAACGCTTGGGAGCTATTGTAGTGGTTAAACAGAAAGTTCAACAAAAAGTTCAACTTCAAACAGTCACGTACAACACAGATTAAAGTTACACAGTAACGTAGCAGCATCTACCCGGCGAGAGAGCAGCAAACAAAGTGGCCGCGAGAAGATGCTGCGGATCGGAGAAGCGGTCAAAACACCAATCACAGGCTAGATTACAAAACTTGGGAGCTGATTCGTCATCTATCAGCACTGGAACCAATCACAGTCCGTCTTACATGCTACGTAGTATTTACAAATTCAAATACAAGGTACTATATACAGTATGCTTTACGTACGCTATTTTACGCTTGTTTTGTTGTAGGATATGTACGCTTATTTGAGATGTGATTTTTGCAACAAAGAATGTTATTGGATGCATTACTACGTACGTATACATACAAAAGATTCCTGGAAAAGATGCACATCCATTACATTTGTAGTAGTAGCCATCAGCAGCCTTACACCATTCAAATATGACAAAGTCAGACTGCATCTGATTTGCCTTTCATGTTCGATTTAATTTTACTACGTATTCTGAATTATCGTATGATCACATTCTCTTTTCGTGTTTTATTTCTTTCTGTACTGAATTATATGTCATATGTAATGCAATGAACCATCAGTAAGAGCAGATATTACTAATTAATAATGGAATTAACGAAATATTTGGGGTCTTCATATATCGCGGCTATTTTCGAAATTTCCAGAAAATCCGCGATATATGTATATACATGCGTTATGAAAAATCCGCGAAGTCGGGAATCTGCGATAGTCGAACCGCGAAGTAGCGAGGGCTCACTGTATAATATAAACTGTACTGATTAACTGGTTTACCGTTTGGTATCGGTCTTATTCGGCCAACCACACTGGATTAGTGGCAGTTGGAGGGAGAACAGGCTGTTCCCCTTCGTTGCAAGAACGTGCAATTAGTTACACGTCTCGACATCATCTCGAGTTGTGTTTATTGCTATGCACTCCCCCCCCTCACCGGTGGACAATCCGCGGATGATGGGTGGCAGACGAGAGCTTCTGCAAAGAGGCCTGTCTTCTCGTCTCCCCTCTGAACCTAATGCTCTCTATAATGCATCAAAAGAGAGAGGGGGGGGGCATATGCCATACCATTCCATCCTCGTCCGTTGACCCGATTCAGAAAGGTACCAGCATTCACCTCTCTGAGAGAACCATCTAGCAGTATGAAGCCTCAGATGGACAGTGGACAACTAGTTGCCCTCATCTGCTCGCATCATTCCTGGTATAGGAATGTGCTTGCAAAACCACCCAGATAGTTCGCTCCTAGTGTCTTGGAATCATCTTGTATCCAACAAAGTCTTAACTTTGTGGGGTCCCCGACTATGGTTATGCTCGCAGCGTCCCTGATCTTCAGGCTCCCACTCGACCGTTCCCCAGGGCCTCAAACAAGATGTATTCCAAGATCGATGGGGCGGCCTAGAGGTGTACCTTGTTTTTTCTCCCCCATTTGGTCTGGTGAAAAAGTCCTCAGCCAAGTCAGGATAAGCAGGATCTTATCAACGACTCCAATAGCTTCACTATGGCATCCCGCAGAATGGTTCCCAGATCTTCTGAAGCCCCTGACAGAGCTCCAATAGCTTCGCTATGGCAACCCACAGAATGGTTCCTGGACCTTCTACAGCTCCTGACGGAGTTCCGAGGGATCTTCCTCCACGGCACGATCTTCCAAGCAGCCAGATGCTAACGCTTTCCTGAGCTGTAGCTTTGCTTCGACTTCTCGCCTGGGACGATCCTACACCACCCCTCTCAGAGAGGCCTTTCGCAACAGGTTACGGAAAAGATGTCTAGGCACCTCAGACACTTTTCAGCGTCGGTCTTCCAGGCGAAGTGTTCGGTCCTTTTGTGACTGATGTCGTGAAAGGGGATTCTCTCCCATCATTGCCTTTACTTATGCAAGTTTGAGATAACTTGTCCCCCGTCAGATCTCAATAACTTGTCCCCTGTCAGATCTCAACCTCCTCCTGGGAGGGAACGCGGTTCGGGTCCTTCAGTGTCTGAAGACCCCTCTCTACGAACCTTAGGCCCAGCAGCAGATCGCTTCCTTACACGGAAGATGCCCATTCTACTCACTTGGGCTTTTGACCAAGAGAGTTAGTGTGTTGTATGATCCAACCTCTGATGTCTCCTACCCTAGGAGATGGGGAGAAGTAATCCTCAGCGGCGTCCCTGAGTGGATTGCCAAGACTCAAATCCGAGTGTGCTGTACCCTAGGTGCAGCCCATTTTGAATGAAGTGTCTTCGTTTGGTAACCAGAAACCCATCAACTGGGGTTTTATCGAGTGAGGAGTCTGTAGGGTTACCTTAAAAGAACGATACCAGCTCGCCCCCGTGTGTCGGCACTGTTGACCAGCACGGGGAAGGTCAAGAGGAGGACCTCAAGGATTTCCTTCCCCTCTGGGATCGGAAGGCAATTGAGGTTACTCTTAATCTAGTCTCTCCTCCATCCTAAGACCCAGAGCTCGTAACGTCCCTGGCGTTCAAGAAACTACTAGGCTATGTGGTGCAGAAACTTTATGTGGGCATGTGGAAGCATCAATCGACCTTCACGACCCACTACCTGCAAAAACGTAACCCACAAGAACATGGAGACCTTTTCCATTGGTCCTGTGGTGGTCGCACAACAAATGGTCTAAACACCTCAGGCTCCTTGATGGACAAGTAGCAGAGGGTTGAGGGCTGAGGCTACCCAGATTAGTCTGGGGTGAATGAGTAAGAATGCCTGGCTCCTTTCTCCCTTTCACCTTCTCCCCTCTGGGGAAAACAGCTCCGCAAGCCTCAGCATAGCTGACCTCACCTCGCTGCAGGTAAGACCCATTTCCCTTGTGCTTCCTAAGTATAGAAGAATACTTTGTTACGTCTCCAATACCTTTTAGAGGGAAGGTATTGGGTAAGTCTTAAAGAACATTAGGTTCTGTACTCGAGTTCCTATGTTGAGACAAGCCACACTGTTAGTTCCACTCACACACAAGCTTCTGCGGGCTGCTATCAGTGCATTACCTCATATCGGCACTTGATTTTAGCGAGGGTAGGGTCCGATCACAGATCGAAATAATGTAGAGAGGACCCCGAGTCATGACCAAGGCCAGTTGTTGAGTCATGACCAAGGCCAGTTGGTGAGGATTTCCTCCCTCCTAAGAGTAAGTCACCTTATTATAAATAGCGAAGGCTTGTATCTGTGTCGGAACAAATAACATTTGAAAATAATTTGTATTTTTCGTAACATACAAACCTGGAGCTATTTATACAAATTGGCCCGCCACCCTGTCCCCCGAGAAGTCCTGCCATAAAGCAAAGTGGTTACTCAGCCGAGAGGTGTGAGTGAGCGGGGTAGCCAGTCTACTCACCCCCCCACCCGCTAACTAGCGGATGGGGTTGTTATCCCTCACTAAAATTATCATGGCTCGTCTTTCAGCTGCGCCGAAAGTAATACCCTATCATAAATAGCTCCAAGTTTGTATGTTAGGAAAAATACAAATTATTTCCAAATTTATTATATTTTGCATAATTTGCTTATCATGTGAGTTAAACAACCGCATACTCATTTAATTTTCTTCTCTTTACTGGAGGACCAAATGAAATACGATGTCGTCTTTTGCAACCACAGGAGTAAGGACTTCTGTGGCCACAAAGCGTGCAGGTCTCATGCCCCCTGCACCAAACAGACCGAAACCCTGTGGTACTGGGACCCCCAAGACTGCAACATATTCCGGACCTTGGTGACCGAAGGTTTCGACGACCCCAAGTCAGCAGAGTCGAGGGATTATTATTATTATTATCATGCGCAGATGGGTACGAGGGTTCCAAAAGAACTCTACGGGACCGTACCTTCCTAATGAAAGGGTGCGCGACTTGCTGTTCCTGAAAGCGGGTATTGAAGCTGTCGTGCCCCAAGCACGACCTGAACTCCCCTGTGTCCAGATTGCCATCGAGACGGATGTCAGTGATGCGTTACAAGGCATGGACATCCACCAGGAAAGGATGTCTGAAGTGTCCACGGACACTGAAAAGGATCTTCTCAAGGATGATCCCGAGGAGGAGTCTACTCTACCTCCCGATGAAGATGATGAAGTCTAGTCATAGTCCCTTCCGTTGGTGCCGGCACCAGAGCCGTTACCCTCAACATCTTCTGCCCCTCCATCAGACAACATGGGGCAGGCACTGGCCAATCTTACGGCTCTAATGGAGAGCATTCGCAAGCAAGGCGAAGCTAGGGAAGCGAAACTTTAGAGAGAGCTCCGTGAAGCTCGACTCTACGCCTCCCGTGGGTCACACAAGAGACTAAGAGTCCAAGACCTCCCACCCTGCTCCGAAACTAATCCCTGGAGGTATTCGGAGTTTATGCCATCACCAACAGCAAACTCTACATATTGGAGAAGATGGGAGCCGTCCCCCTAGATGACATTCAGTTCTGGCCAAGCTTCAATGCTTACCCAGACTGCTTCATTCGACTGAAGCAGGAGCCAGCATCGAAGGAAGAGATGGAACCCAAGGAGGTCATGGTATTCGACCACGACAAGGCACAGGCGCTCTTGTCGAGCAACCTAAAGAAGGTGGGCTACACAAACTCTAAGGTGTCTGCCCTGAGCAAGAAACATCCTACCTTTCTTGCTCCAGCTTCAATAGCCTTCCCCTTTACATCGAAGGCTTTTAAAGCCGTTGCCAAGGCAGTAGAGGCAGGCAAACCTTGTCCTACACTGGAAGAGTGTAGACCCCTGTCGTTAGCCGTGCCCATGGAGGATAAGGATTGGAAAGAAGTCCATCTAATCTTCTTGGTAAGGAAGCTGGATGCAGATATCGCTGGACATCAGTTCAACGAGAATCTCCCAAAGCTGTCAGACTTTCTCTTGCGTAGGGAGCAAGAGACGAAGGAGAGACTAGCGGCATCCCTATCCCTACAGAATTGTATGAAGATGTGCGCAGGCTTAAAGAGCACCCCAGACATGAACATGGTCATGGCCAAAATACACATGGCCATCTTAGTAAAGGACCTGTACGGCTTTATGAAAGCCAGAAGAGCATGCAGAGAGTTCGTGTTTGCTACAGCAACTGTGAAACACGAACCCAGGAAGCTGATAGCTTCCAATATCTGGGGTAAAGACCTCTTCCCAAATGAAATGGTCAAGGAGGTAGTTGACAAAGCCGCCACGGAGAATAGAAATCTTCTCCAGAAGTGGGGCATGTCATCCAAACGAAAGTCTTCCTCGGATGCGGGTCCCCAACCTAAGAGGAAGACCAAGAAACCTAGACTATCCTCTTGGCCTGCCCAGCAACAACATCCCACAGTCACCATGATCGCGGTGCCCCAAGTGGTGGCTCAACCGCAAACCGCATTCCAGATGGTGCCTCAACAGCTGGTTGCCCAGTCACCAGCATTAAACCCTGGGTTTGAGAGGCAGACGGGGCTCCTCAAAACACCCCTCACGAGGCAAGGGAGGACGCGGTCAGGGAGGTAAATCCTCCGGACAACAGAAGCAATGAGTTGCTTCAGGTAGGAGGGAGGCTCCAACAATTTCAGGATCGTTGGACCTTCGATCCTTGGGCCACAGCCTAATCAAGAACGGACTTGAGTGGAGCTGGAGCAAGGCTCCACCATCATTTCCTCAATTCTTCCAACACTTCACCCCCTCACTGGAAGAATATACCCTAGAACTATTGAGCAAATGGGTAATAAGGAGGGCAAAGTCCATCAAATTCCAGGGAAGGCTGTTTTGTGTTCCCAAGGATTCAAACAAACTCAGAGTCATTCTGGACTTTTCGCCACTCAACAAGTTCATCGAGAACAGCATGTTCAGGATGTTAACCCTTCAGCACATAAGGACCCTGTTACCAAAAGGGGCATACACAGTCTCAATAGACCTGGCAGATGCTTACTGGCATATTCCAGTCAACCGCCCCCTCTCCTCCTACCTAGGATTCAAGCTACAGTAGAAAAAGTATGTCTTCAGAGCCATGCCCATTGGACTAAACATAGCCCCAAGGATCTTCACGAAACTTGCAGACGCAGTCGTTCAACAACTAAGCCTAGAAGGCGTTCAGGTAGCAGCGTACCTGGACGACTGGCTGGTGTGGGCATCATCCAGGATGGCTTGTCTGCAAGCATCCAAGAAGGTGATCCAGTTCCTGGAACATCTGGGATTCAAGATCAACCTCAAGAAGTCTCAACTTTCTCCAGCTCAGGAGTTTCAATGGCTGGGAATCCATTGGAACTTGAAGTCACACCGCCTCTCCATTCCCTCAGGGAAGAGGAGAGAGATTGTAGGATCTGTCAAGAGACTACTGAAATCCGACAGGATCTCAAGACGCCAACAGGAAAGAGTACTGGGCTCTCTCCAGTTTGCAGCAGTGACAGACCCAGTGCTAAGAGCACAGCTGAAAGATGCGTCAGGAGTCTGGAGAAGATACGCATCAAACGCTCGAAGAGATAAAAAAAGACCG
Source organism: Palaemon carinicauda (assembly GCF_036898095.1). Taxonomy (NCBI): domain Eukaryota; kingdom Metazoa; phylum Arthropoda; class Malacostraca; order Decapoda; family Palaemonidae; genus Palaemon; species Palaemon carinicauda. The sequence continues at coordinate 75,508,516 of NC_090729.1, forward strand.
ATAATGACCTTACTACGATCACTTCTCAAGCCATGGTCGAAGGCCAAGAACCTAAAGAGGATGGTGCCCTTACAACCACCTCCGCCATCGATAACCATCCACATGGATGCCTCGAAGGAAGGATGGGGAGGTCACTCCCATCAAAGGAAAGTCCAAGGGACTTGGTCTTCTCTGTTCAAGACCTTTTACATCAACATTTTGGAGGCCATGGCAGTCCTTTTGACGTTGAAAAAACTCTCTCCTCGCAGATCAGCCCACGTCAGGCTGATCCTGTACAGCGAAGTGATAATGAGATATCTGAACCGACAAGACTCGAGATCGCCCCATATCAACCATGTGATATTAGCCATCTTCCGTCTGGCGGAAAAGAAGAGATGGCACCTAACCTTTAAGGGTTCCACAATGTGATGGCAGACGCTCTATCCAGGCTCAAGCCGATAGAGTCAGAATGGTCTCTAGACGCAGACTCATTCTTCTTCATCTTACAGCAAGTCCCAGAACTGCAGATCGACCTCTTCGCGACGAGCGACAACAAGAAACTACCTCGATATGTAGCCCCATACGAGGACCCTCTAGCGGAGCCGAAGGACGCCATGTCGAAATGGATTGGAAAAAATGGAGCCGGATTTACCTGTTCCCTCCGACCAATCTCCTACTGAAGGTCCTCAACAGGCTGAGATCCCTCCGAGCAACGGCAGCTCTAGTGGCTACCAAGTGGCCCAAGAGCAACTGGTTCCCTCTGATAATAGAACTGAAGCTGAGGCTGGTCCCTCTACTGAACTCAGCATTATCTCAACGGGTTCAGAAGTCGACTGTCTTCGCTTCATCACAGAGAACCCAAAACCATCACATGATTTTCTCGCCCTAGCGGTTGAGAAAAGATTTGGGATCTCAAAAGGCAGTATAGACTTCTTAGAGGAATACAAGTCCAAGTCAACCAGAAGACAATATGAATCGTCTTGGAAAAAGTGGGTTGCTTTCGTAAAAGCAAAAGGACCGAAAGAAATCTCAATAGACTTTTTTTCTGTCCTTCTTTATCCATTTCATGAACAAGGCCTAGCAGCCAACACGATAACTACATGTAAGTCGGCTCTGACTAGACCTCTTCTATACGCCTTCCAAGTAGACCTGTCGAACGAAATCTTTAACAAGATCCCAAAGGCATGTGCTAGACTCAGGCCTGCAGCTCCTCCAAAGCCCATTTCATGGTCCTTGGACAAGGTCCTACATTATGCTTCAACAGTGAACAATGAAGATTGCTCTCTCAAGGATCTAACTCAAAAAGTATCTAACTCAAAAAGTTATTTTCCTGTTCGCTATAGCCTCGTGGGCTGGAGTTAGTGAAATAGTGCCCTTTTCCAGAAACAAGGGCCATATTCAGTTCACAGAAGTGGGAGAACTGAATCTCTTTCCTGATCCAACCTTTCTCGCCAAAAACGAGCTACCCACTAAGAGATGGTCCCTGGAGAATCTGCCCTCTGAAGGAAGATGTCTCTCTGTGTTCAGTAAAATGTCTAAAGGTCTATCTTCGAAGAACTTCAGACTTCAGGGGAGGACAGCTCTTTAAAGGAGAAATTTCAGTATCAAACTTATCCCTAAAACAACTGAGGGCGAAGCTCACTTACTTCATTCGCAGAGCGGATCCTGACAGTACACCCGCAGGTCATGATCCAAGAAAAATTGCTTCATCACTGAACTTATTTCAGTATATGAACTTTGAGCGTCTTCGCTCATACACTGAATGGAAGTCATCCAGAGTGCTCTACAAACATTATGCAAAGCAAGTGCATGAGTTAAAGCATTACGTGGTGGCGGCAGGTAGTGTTGTCTAGTGCTGCGATGAACAGTGAATTGATTGGGACTCTCAATTACGGTGAAAAGGTGTTGACACCTTCCAGTGCAATATCTTTTAAGTGAGTGTCACCATGGTGACACTAAAGACTGTTAAAATATCTCAGGTGTAGAATTATACAGATAACACTTATGCCGTGTGTACTTTACACAGTGTTGATAATATCCAACAATTAAAGAAAACTATATTAGAAAATTTTATTAAATTTTCAAATTTCATTGTGGCATTAATCATTTCTTCCCTTTCAGCTAGAAAATTTTTCTGTATTAAAGTTGTATATATGTATGATTCTTCTAGTATATGCTATCTTTAGTAATTTTTTCGTGAATAAATGTCTATTAATGTGTAAGTGCGTCTTATTTCGCCCCTCAATTAACACAAATAAAGTATAGCCAGAGTTTTCTTACTTACTTTACCTAAGTAAACCTCATTATTGTATGTTTACGGACAATAAATATAGTTGATACTTTTGTTCCAACAAGTATATACAAACGGTGAGACTCTTGTACATCTAGTTGATTCTATGTTTGTTCATACAGTATATGCAAACCTTGAGACCCCTTTTCTACTGTCAAGAATGACTTATCCCTGCAGGGGGCAGGAAGCCCTAACATTGCTTATGATTAGTGGTAATGATGTATAACGGTAACGTCATATGTCTCAATGGTCCGGATGACCATAGAAAAATCTGTCCCAAGGTTAAGGCACCTATGAAAATCTACAGATACAAGACTTTCTAGTAATTCTCTGGTAAACTTCCATCAGGACATCATGGCCTGAGCCCAAAAAACGTATTTTGAGTGAAGCGAAAAATCTATTTTTGGGTGAGATAGCCATGTCGTCCTGATGGACCCGCCCTCCTTTTCCATAGAAAAGGCGTAGGCAAGATCCCTCCCGAAACTTCTATATCTGTAGCACCATGCTCAATGCTACAAGGAATGAGCCATCTTGGATACTCGTAATAGTACGGGAGAAAGGGTAACCTTGATAACGGCTCCCCTTCTGTTTTTCGCCACTCTTCCCCCTCTAAACGAAAACGCTATTCGGGGTGAAGATTGCTATGTGTCGTATCAAGATATACGTCCCCTGATATTATGCGATATCCTTAAGAGAAATTTTAAGGATATTCGTGCCAGGAGTTAGATTTCTTGAGATCTAAAGGTCAATTCTCTGGGAATATCACTGTAGCCAAATATCCCTTAGAAAGCTACCAATAGGAACCTTCCATCAGGATGACATGGCTATCTCGCCCAAAAATAGATATTTTGCTTCGCTCAAAATCCATTTTGTCATATTTTTTATTCGGAAATAATTTATATTGCTGTACCAACCTAGAAATATGTTAGCTAAAGTTTTCTGTAATTTTGTTGACTTAGAATTTGGGTACATTTTGCAAGATAGATATGCTGAGAATACTTTTAGCTTTGTATACAGACTTATTTAATAGTCATTGTTGAAATTGATTTAATGCTACTTATTTGCAATTATTCACATTTTTTTTATACCTCTGTTGAGGCTCTTTTACTACCTCCAAATTTTACAGAAATCATGTTGATGAACTATTATTTTCCAAGACTTGTTAGCATTCATTTATGTTTTACTGTAACGAGAATCTTATTATTGCAGATATACTCGGTAGAGATCGAGAACGACGAAGTTAAAGGTGTAAGTAATCTGGGTCCTGAAGGGCTGTTTCAAGGTAGCCAGGAAATTCCACACTATAATTTGAATGATTCGTTTGGGTACAATCACAATAAAATGGATACATCTGAGGTAAGTGATAATGTGCTCCCAATTACTTTTAATCATTATGGAATCTGGCCAACATTTGTAAACATATTGCTCTTAAAATTGGAATACATATGCACAGTGCAGTGTTCTTTGGTCATACTCCCTTTATTGTATTATACAGTTAGTCGTTGACTTACGACGGAGATAGGGACATAGAGACCCATCGTAAGTCGATATTGACGTATGTCAAACTGAAAAAGTGAAGTCTCTGTAGATTTATGATGATGCGTCATCATTCGGCAATCATCCAAGTTATATTTTATCAATAGTTTCTTACTATATATCATTATTTAATTTTTTTGTTTAGTAAGATATCATATGCTCTATTAAAGTATTTTTGTATTCTATTTTTCAATTTCGGAAGAATTTTAAACATCAAGAATTACGTAATATCTTGTTTACCTTTGTTTATGATCAGCTGATCTGAAGGTCCCGCTACCGTATCGAAAGATTGCTCACATAAGAGTGGCGTATTTTTTATATAATATCTTAATTTATTCAAAATATCCTCATGGTGAATATTACATCAGCACCAATATGTTACAGGATATCACAGTTTTCATACAGTCCGTTTATAGCTATTATTATTAGTTATTCAGTATTTAGTTTTTTATTCATTATTAAACCTTCATATTTCATTATTCATTATTGTAGTTTATTAAAGCATTTGTTCCTATACTTGATACAAACCCTCATTCTTTACTATAGGAGATATTCTAGCTCGAGCTGGAAAATACGGCAGAAAACCTTAACAAGGTCGTTAACGACTGGGCCGGTAGTTATCAACCTGTTCGTGGTGGGGGACTGCCGGTCGGTAGCTACTGAATACCTCCAATCGAATACTGGCCGTCGCAGTGGTAACACCGCTGCTCCTGCTTTTGTTTGACTGGCAGACTAGCCTTTCGTTATTGTGTTTTTGATTGACACTTTTTTCTTTGTTAGATGTGATGTCCTCTATTATGAGGAAAGTGTCCCGGGGTTCCCCTGAAAGCATGTAGCACATTTATGTCACCATCGGAGGTGGATCCTCATTCCCTATGCCCTACGTGCAGAGGTCATAGGTGCTCTGAAGGCTTCCCCTGCCAAGTATGTAGAGAATAGTCATCCTCTCAGTGGGAAAAGTTCGAGAAGAGGAAGAAGAAGAAATCCAAAAGGGATTCGTTACCTCCAGGTTCGCCATCGAAAGGTAAGGAGTCTCGGGCCTCTTCTTCGGCCTCTCGATCTCTCCCTTCAGACTCTTCCTTGCCTCCATCATCCGGGGGGAAGTCAAAGAGGAGCGACACCATTGACTTAACCCCCATTCCCCTTGGTCAGGCAGATCACGTTCCCCCCCCTCCCACTGGGACAATTTTTTCCGCCACCAGGAATGACTCTATTACCGCTTCCATTCCAGATCATGTACGAGCGGTATGGCCTTCCCTTGGACTTCCTGGTTGTCCTTCAGAGGAAGTGTGGAACCAGTTCCTCGCAGACACAGTTTTACCTCAGGTCCCTTCTGGTTTGGAACCCTCGGGAGTTCGGGACCTCGCCTACCTCCCGTCAACTCAGTCGGCACCCGCAGAAGTTTCGGTAGATATAGTAACTTCAGTTCTGCCGGTGCCTACTTCGCACCTCGCTTGCGCTTCTACAAAACTACAACGTCGCAAGTGCAAACATCCCAGTACTACCACCTCCTCCTCCTCCTCCTCCTCCTCCTCCTCCTCCTCCTCCTCCTCCTCCTCCTCCTCCTCCTCCTCCTCCTCCTCCTCCTCCTCATCATCATCCTCGCCCTCTTCGGAGGCTAGGAGGGAGAGAGAGAAGAGGAAAAGGAGAGCTCGCTCTCCTTCGCCCAGACGTTCTCGTCGGAGAGACAGGCGACATAGGAAGAGACATCATTGTTCTCGCTCTTCCTCGCCTTCTATCTCTTCACGAAATGTCTCGCCGAGAGACTATAAGTGCTCTCGTCACAAACATAAGAAGAGCGCTTCCTCGCGTCATCGTTCTGCCTCGCTATCGACTTCCTCTTGCGAGGAATCATCTAGGCGCTTCAAGAAAAAGAGCGCTACGATACATTATCGCTCTTTGTCACAAGAGAGTTCTCCAAAGCGTAATAAGCGCTCCCGTTAGAGAAACTCTTCCCACGATTTTTCATCTAATCGCGCCCGGACCGCGGACAAGGGAAAAGGGCACTGTGAACGCGATCCTTCTCCTTCACATATTAGTTGGAGGATCTTAGATCGCTCTAGGAAAGGGAGAAAGAGCACTTCTCACCGTCGCTACGTATCATCAGAGAGAGAGCGCTCCCGTCCTTCCACCTCCCGATCGCGCAAGTCTCCGGGAATATCCGAGCGGGGTCAATCACCTCGCCCTCGTGTTTCAGACAGGACAGCTTCGGTTCCCTTACTCTCTAATGAGTTACGGAATACGAGCCTCACGAGAACCTCGGAAGAAGACGCAGAGGTTCAACCCTTCTTCTCCTCGGTTGAGAGCAGAGGGAAAAGGCCAGATCGCCAATCAATGCAACTTTTTCTACCTCGTTCTTTAGACCCTTAAAAAAGAGGAATCTCTACGAATCTTACTAAGACAGTACCGATAATTCGGTCACCTACACCTAGTCCTAGACCATCGACTTCCATGCAAGGTCAGGCGCTTGCGGTGCTATTATCCAGCGCTCAGCCTTCCCTTGTAACAACGGAAATGCAGTCTCCTACTTCGCCGTTACCTCCAGACACTCTGACTTCTATTGCCCTTCTTCGCAAGGAATTAGCGCAATCGGAAGATTCCTCGGAAGAGCAACCATCAAAGGACTAAGAGTCCTCCTATCTGAGGGCTCTAAGAACTATGTGTAATATCTCAGCCCTCGTCGATCTACATCTGTCGCCTCGACATACCGACGCTCCAGCTTTAGACAGACTATGTCGTCCTCCACCAAACTTCCCTGGTCTATTCACACTGCAGGCCGTCTGAGGAAGGTCTCGGAGGCGGTCTCGGGGGAAACGGGTTCCTTGAAGTCGCAAGGATCCCATAAACTTCTATAATTGCCGTTTTCGAGGCAAAAGCGCTTTTACAAGGTCAGAGTCGCCAACCCTTCTCCTCTGACCCTGGATCCCCTAGCTGCTGGGGCCAAGACAGTGGACTTCCTAACTGCTATAACTGCAACCATGTGGGGCAATTGGGTCCTCAAAAGGAGGAAATCAGTAGTTTCCAGACTTCATAGGAGCATCGTTAAGGCCAAGAAATCAGATTTGAGAAACTTGGACCTTCTGCAACCTCTCCTCTTTTCTAAACAAGCAGTTTCCTCTGCTTTAGATACTTGGAGGAAAGACACACAGGACACCGCTATATAAAAGGCTGCCTCCCTTCGCACAATGCAACAGCAGCCAACTCCACAACCTAAAACCACAACTCCACTCCCAGCCAAGAGCCTCAGCCGCCCCTCTTTTATAGCCAAACCTATGTGCAGAGGAAAGTCGGCTCCTCCCAAGGCTAAAGGCAGAGGGAGGAACCCTAGACAGAAATAGGGTCACGGCTCCCCCTTCACAGTGCATAGGGCGGTGCCGGCAGGGGAGTTGGAGGAGGTGGAAGGCTATGGGGGCCATGCAATGGACCATCAAGGTGCTTCGTTGGGGGGTACCGCATCCCCTTCATAGGCTCTCCTCCTCCTCTAATTCCTCACCCAATCTCGTCCTCCCAGGTCCCTCGGGATCCCTGGAAACAGCAAGCCCGAGTTTGGGAGATCCAGAGCATGCTTCTAAAAGGCGCCATACAAGAAGTCTCCAACACCTCCCCGGGGTTTTTCAGTCGCCTCTTTCTGGTAGAGAAAGCCTCGGGAGGTTGGAGACAAGTAATCGATCTCTCTACCTTGAATCAGTTTGTGAAGCAAACTCCATTCAAAATGGAGACAGCAGCCTCCGTAATCCAAGCGGTGCGTCCAGGAGACTTTATGGCATCTGTGAACTTAAAAGATGCATTTTTCCAAGTGCCGATCCATCGCGCATCTCGGAAATTCCTGCGTTTTCTGGTTCAGGGTCGAATCTTCGAGTTCAAATTCCTATGCTTCGGCCTCTCGACTGCCACACAGGTCTTCACAAGGGTTTTAGAACTCGTTTCCTCGTGGGCTCACTAGCACGGGTTACGACTGCTAAGGTACCTAGACGATTGGCTACTCCTGGCCTCGTCCAGGGAACTAGCTCTGGATCACCTGAGAAGACTTCTAGACCTTTGCAAGGACCTGGGGATCCTTGTAAATGCAGAGAAGTCTTGTTTGATTCCAACCGTAGTCTTAAACTATCTGGGTATGTCCATTAACACCCAGGTAGGGAGGGTGTTCCCTTCTGAAGACAGACTTCGGAGACTGGAACAATCCATTGCCCAACTCTTGTCTCCACTACCTCCTACAGCCAAGTCGTGGCAGAGAATTCTGGGCCATCTTTCCTCCCTGGGAAAACTAGTTCCAGGCGGAAGATCAAGATTGAGAAGTCTCCAGTGGCATCTGAAGACCCATTGGTCTCAAAAGATTGATTCCCCATTCTTGTCAGTGGAGGTTCCAGCTCTGGTGATACAAGATCTTCAGTGGTGGTCAACCAGAGAGAATACCCAAACGGGCATTCCCCTCCAAAGCCCCAGTCCGAAGTTAAAACTTTTCGGACGCATCGCTACGGGGCTGGGGTTCCCACCTAGGCCCAAAATTAGCATCAGGAGTTTGGTCTCCGATAGAACAAACTCTCCATATGAATCACCTGGAATTAGCAGCAGCCTGGAAAGGCCTGAAATACTTTGTAAAAGATCTACAAGGACGAGAGGTGGTGCTGATGAGCGACAACTCCACAGCCGTCTCGTACATCAACAAACAAGGGGGTACTCTGGCAAGAGACCTCTGTCTGCTAGCGGTCCAGATTTGCCAGTGGGCGGAAGGTCACAACATTTCTCTTTCAGCCAGGTTTATTCCGGGTCGGAGAAACATCGTGGCGGATCAACTGAGCAGGCATCACCAAGTGTTCAGTGGCGAATGGTCTTTGGATCCTCGAGTAGCGAAGACAGTAATAGCTTTGTGGGGTTTCTTCACAATAGACCTGTTCGCCACTTCTCTGAATGCGAAACTTTCTCGCTACGGGTCCCCAGTTCCAGATCATCAGGCAGCGATCCAGGACGCCCTTCAACAGTCTTGGGACAACCTGGACGCATACTCCTTTCCACCCTTTTGCCTGCTCAGAAGGGTGACCAACAAACTCAGGACCTCCCAGAACTGCAAGCAAACCTTAATAGCTCCGGCATGGCCAAGCAGAGAATGGTACGCAGACCTTCTTTTCCCTGCTGGTTCAGGTTCCAAGGTTTCTTCCTCCAGAACCCCTTTTGCTGACGCAGACACACAGTGGCGTCCCCCACGGGAGAATCCCCTTCCTGAAGCTTCACGCCTGGAGGCTGTCCAGTCACTCCTCAGAAGCAGAGGCTTTTCAGGGAAGGGAAGGTGGCTGAACACATGTCCAGGCGCCTAAGCCAATCATCCTCAAACCTCTACCAAGCAAGTTGGAGAGTGTTTGCAGCTTGGTGTAGAGGGCGAGGCATGTCTCCACTCGATCCCTCTCTTCCATTAGTGGCAGACTTCCTTGTGTACCTCAAGGAGGAAAAACTCCTCTCAGTCTTGGCAATTAAAGGCTATCGTTCAGCCTTAAGCCTCATCTGTAGACTGAGAGGGGTTGACCTTTCTGCCTCAGAAGATATCACCTTGTTGATTCGAGGTTTTGAGAGATATTGCCCCCCAGTTGAGATTAGACCACCACCTTGGGACGTGTCCCTGGTCTTATGTTCCTTGAAGGGTCCACCCTATGAGCCCTTAGATAGGACCTCTGACTACTTCCTAACCCCTAAGACCGTCTTCCTAGTAGCTCTGGCCTCGGCAAAAAGGGTCGGTGAACTACATGGTCTGTTCTACGAAGTCGCCCATTCTAGAGGAGGGGGGAAATCTCGCTCAACTTCGTGCTAGGCTTTGTGGCCAAAACTCAGAATCCTTCATCGGCCGTTGAGAGGTTTAGAGAATTTCAATTTTCCAGCCTCAATAAGGTAACACAGGATACAGACCAATTGCTATTGTGCCCAGTCAGGGCGCTAAGGAAATACCTGAAGCACACCAGACCTTTCAGACCACGCCTCCGTCATCTCTTCCTCAGTACCAACAAGGTAAAGAAGTGAATCTCTCGCAACACCATCTCTTACTGGCTCAAGAAAGTTATTGCGAGAGCCATTCACAAAACCCAAATTATCAAGACCCTCTCTAATAAAACCACTGGGAAATATTGTTAAATCAAAAACTGCGAATGGGAAGACTTTATCCAGTTGTTCCAAAAAAATAAACCATAGTTTTTTCCTCCATTTTGCAATGAAATTGTCAGGTTTAAGGGCCAAATATGAAGAATTTACGCTCGTCATTCATGAGCACTCCCCCATAATTATGTCTACAAGAGAGCAAGTTTGATGACAATAGTCCTTGTCCTCACGAATATATTAGCTATAGGACATCATATGATCATCGAGTAGGGAGCCATGGTGGAAGTCTCATATACATTAGTCGAGATGTTCCCCAAATATCTTTTGTCATTTCATACACCTTTGCAGGCAGTGGTTGTGCAGATTGATATACTCAAGGAAAAAAATATACAATCTGCTCTCTGTACTTGCCTCCAAATGATAACACATCATATGATAATTTAGTAAGAGGTGATTCAACAACTCCCTCAACTTTTTTGTTAACTTGGAGATTTGAATGGTAGAAATCCTTTGTGGGGTGATGTTTTAGCAAACACTAGGGGCAATATTATATCATCAATTGTGGAAAACGAGGATGTTGGACTCCTTAATACACTTCCATGTTCAGACAGGTACTCTGTCAAGCATTGACCTTCCAATTGCAAGCTCTAACTACCTTCTTGATTTCGATTAGAGGACATTAGATGATTGACATACTAGTGATCATGCACCAATCATTATAAACACCAATAATGGTCCACCTTTACAAAGATTGTCACGTTGGAATCTGCACAAGGCTGACTGGGTTAAATTTTGTGATTTAAGTGAAATCAAGGGGGGTGCAGAACAGGTTGAAAGTATTGATGATGCCATAGACTTACTGAATGGAACTCTCCATACAGCAGGAATCAATTTGATTCCCTAAACCTAAGGATTATTCAAACGACGACCAGTCCCGTGGTGGTTTTTAGAATTAACGGCCTTGCACAGAGCCACAAGAAAGTCTTTGACTAGATTGCGTAGATGCGGTACAGAGGAAATTTTGATAACATACAAAAAATGTAGAGCACAGTTCCGTTGTGCTATGAAAGAAGCTATATGCCAATCTTGGTATCTTTTGTTTCTTCAGTCAACAGTAGAGCACCACCATCTTCCATATAGAGGAAAATAAAAAAGATTGCAGGGAAATTTACCCCAAACCCACCACCAGTGTTGAAGGTGAATGGTCAGTTTGTGACTGAAGCAAATGAGGTTAGCTATGCCCAGGCTGATCATTTCTCAAATATATCATGCAAGTGTATAGCAGCTCCTGGTCACAAGTATAGGAGCATTGAAGGAAAGAAAACTTTAAATTTTGCAACGGGAAGGGAAGAGTTGTATAATTCTCCGTTTACTGAAAGAGAATTTAATTCCACACTTGGTACTTTTAATGATACAGCCCCTGAACCCATTGGAATTCCATATACAATGATTAAACATGTACTTATTAGTACAAAGTTATTCATTTTAAGGATTATTAACAAAATATGGCATGATCATAGTTATCCAAGCATTTGGAAACTAGCCATTATTTTAGCCTTTTTAAAACCTGGTGAGGATAAGTTGTTAACAGCAGACTATCGACCAATTGCATTGACATCTTGTTTATGTAATATCATGGAGAAGATGGTCAATGCAAGACTGATGTTGTACCTTGAAAAGAAAGGTATTTTATCACTTATCCATTGTGGATTTAGAAAAATTCACTTGAGAACTGATGTGTTGATACAACTTGAGTCCTGTATTTGTGAAGCCTTTGCTTCCAAACAGCACCATGTAACAGTCTTTTTTTACCGTAAAAAGGCATATGATACTACATGGAGATATGGTGTACTTGAAACCATTCATAATTTGGGATTACGAGGAGGCCTACCATTGTTCATTCAATCATTTATTTCACAGATATTTTCAAGTGAGAGTGAGGGAAGCTCTATCTGAGAGGAAATGTCAGGAAGAAGGAATTCCCCAAGGTAGTGTGCTAACTGTAACCCTATTTGCACTAGCTATTAATGGGTTATCCTCTTTCATTCCTCAAGATATTTTCTCAACATTATTTGTTGATAATCTCTCCATATCATATACTGGATCTAGAATGGCAATGGTTGAGAGAAAACTACAACTCTCAATTGACAAAATTATTCAGTGGACTGATGTGAATGGGTTTAAGTTTTCAACAAGCAAAACTACTGTTGTCCATTTCTGTGGTATTTGGGGAATATGGAAGCCATGTGTAAGTGATATTTGATTGTAGGCTTACATGAGTTCCTCACTTAAGGGGTCCGGCCGGAATGCCAATATAGGGGGTTATAGGAAAAAAACAAAATCCTGAAAACATTCACTGAGCGTTGTATGGCAATGGAGAATGCGTATACAAAATATTTTGTCAAAATTCCTCTTACTTCCATAGTTACAGGGTAATTAGTAAAAGTAACTCAATAAACCATAGACATTGTTCCCTAAAAGAAAATGCAGTATTTGTTCTGTTATCGCAAATTTTGATAACCATTAATTTTAATGTAAAAGAAATTGTGAACAATGGCATCTGTATAGCTTCCACGAGTCACAGACGATATATTACACAGTAAATTACACCCTTAGCCCTTCAGTCCTACCACATACCACATAGAAAGTACTTGGCTGAGTTTGACCTCTGACATTCACACTTTTACGTTTGTTTTTCTCATTTTCGGCAAGAATTTTATAATTTCAAAGAGAAAAAGACATTATCAATATCTTGCTTACATAAGGAAGAAAAAAAATTTCTCTATTGAGAGAGAGAGAGAGAGAGAGAGAGAGAGAGAGAGAGAGAGAGAGAGAGAGAGAGAGAGAGAGAGAGAGAGAGAGTTAGTTAGTTAGTTAGTTAGTGTACTAAACAAATTATAGCACATTGGTGCTTATGTAATATTAACTGTATAGATGTTTCGGATAAGTTAAGAAATGGTATAAACAATACTTTGTTACTGTATTCGTACGCGCATATTCTAGCGGCAGCTAGACATCAGCTGATCTGATTACAGCCAAAAGTTAAACAAGAAGAAGTCAGCAATACTCGATTTTTAAAACACGCCCGAAATTTAAATTTTATATAAACTGCACTAAACAAAAATAATGCTTTAATATACCATCATTAACACTACCATTAAAATTATCGAAAGGTTAGAGAAAGATACAGATTGTCGAGAATGTAACCACAATTCTGTTTACATTTTGTCTGCTGGACTCGCATAAAGCTGATTTCAATGTTGATATGGAATTTTTCCATAAATAGGCTATTTACTACAAAATTTTGTTGATAAAATGTAAGGTAAATATCGATTGGTAACATTTACAGTATTATCAAGCATGACAAATTCGGAGATAATTTGTATTTTTCCTAACCATACAAACCTTAGCTATTTACATAGGGTTTACTTTTGGCTTAGCTGAAATTGACGAGCCATTAGATTTTAATGAGGGTTTACTACCCCCGCGCTAGTTAGAAGGGGTAGGGGAGGGGTAGCTTGCTACCCCTCCCCCCCTCACACACCAGTGAAATGTCTCACTTCACTTAGAGGTAGGACTTGACTTGGGGGACAGGGCTGGCGGGCAAATATGTGTAAATAGCTAAGGTTTGTATGGTAAGGAAAAATACAAATTATCTCCGAATTTGTCATTTGTTCCGTAACCGAAATACAAACCACGCTATTTACATTGGGTGACTTACCCCTTAGGAAGGGTGGAAAGTCCCCAGCCAATCTGGCTCAGAATCCGAGTGAGTCGCACTCGAGAAAAGGAGTCCCTGCACCTCACAAGTTCCTTGCTCCGCAAGGAAACGTGTGGCCTACATAGCTTGTGTGTGAAGGAAGAAAGTGTGACCCGTCCTAGGCAGTTGACCTGGAGTTCTAGACGGAACTCTGGGTTAGGACGTTCCCAATACCACCTCGTCAGGGTATGGGGGACGCGACAGTATTGTCTCAATACTTGGAACACAAGGAAGCATGGTTTACCTGCAGAGGTTTGAGGTCAGCTATGCAGAGACCAGGATGCTGCTTTCCCCAGAGAGGGGAGGATGAAGAAAGAAGTAAGGGCCAGACATACTTCTTCCGTTCATGCAGTCTAAAACCTGGTAACAATGCCCTCAACCTTCTGCTACTTGTCCAAAAAGGAGCCTGAGGTTAGACCAGCTGTTGTGTAGCCACCACAGAGCGATAGAAACGTATCGATACCCCTGTGGGTCACGTCCTGCAGGAAGTGGGCTGCGAAGGTCGCTAGACGCTTCCAGACTCCAGCTTGTAGCACCTGCGTCACAGAGTAGTTCCTCTTGAAGGCGAGGGACGTTGCGATGTATCCGACATCGTGGGCTGTAGGGCGACGTGACGGGGGAAGGTCTGGATTCAGGACGAGATGAATGCCCTTGAATGCGGACTGAAAAGGCATACTGGTGACTCTCCCCTTCGTCCTTCCTGTGCTCCCAAACCGGGCTTGCACGTGAGGACAAACTGCAGCTGTTCTCAAAGATAACCCCTCGGTTCCTTTACTGGCAAGGAGAAGGTCTGGGTCATCTGATACAGAACGGAGACTCGAAATCTTGAAGGAGTCGAACTGAAGGTCCGGGACTCCAAGATTCTGAATCTAGAAAACAATTCAGGAGCGAACCTGAATGTTACCTCCCCCTATCCTCTTGAAAGGGCGGAGTCGTAGGAGACCAAGAAGATTGCTTACACACTGGCCGAGGCCAGAGCGAGCAGGAGCACCGTCTTCCAAGACGGACGACGATCAGAGGCCTGACGTAATGGTTCGCAAGAAGATCTCTTAAGGGACTTAGGAGTCCGAACCATGCTCCATGGAGGAGGTCTCACTCCGACTGGGGGCAGGTACGTTCGTAGCTTCGCATGAGCGAAGAAAGATCCAGCGGGAAGGCAAAAGTCTATTCCTTTCAGCCTGAAGGCCAGGGAAAGGCTGAGCGATAGGCTTCACTGCCAAGAGCGGAAACGAGTTTCCTCCCGCTGATAAGCAATAACTCCGTTATTGCTGGAGTAGAGGCATCAAGGGAAAAGGAACCTCTCCCACGACACCAACCACAGAAGACTCTCCACTTCGCCTGATAGACCCCTGCGGATGACTATCGCAGGTGAAGCGACCTCCGCTCTGCGACTGTTGCGGGGTGCCTCTTTGTGAGGAGGTGGTGTAGTGTCTCCAGGTGTGAAGCCGAAGCGATGTTACGGCTTGTGAAAGATGTTGCAGTGTGGTTGTTTGAGTAGCCTGTGTCGTGGAAGAAGCTCTCCCGGGAGTTCTGACGAGATGCAGAAGGTTCGGAAACCGTTCTGCATATAGTCGCAGTGGAGCTCCCAGGGCCATCGAAAGGTTGACCGACAACCTGGTCTCGTTGAGACCCCTTCTCAACAGACAACAATGGTGGGAAGACGTAGGCGTCGATGCTGTCCCACCGTCACCGGAAAGCATCTTGCCAAAGAGTCTTGGGGTCTGAGACTGGGGGGAAGAACAGCGGCAGCTTGAAGTTCCAGGCTGTCGTGATCAGGTCCCTCAGGCTAAGACTAGCTGGTTACTAGAGGCCAAAGACCCCCAGGTACTCTCTATCTGTGAGGCTCTGCTCAGATTGTCGGAGAGAACAATCCTCTGCCCGGAATGAGCAAGGCGATAGTGGTATTGAGTGGACTTCGGATCATCTCAGTATCTCTACTGCAAGATGCGAAAGTATGAAAATGTACCTCCCTGCTAGTTGGAATACGCCAGTACCATGGGGTTGTTGCGCACGGAGCGACTCGGCAGGATCTGTAGGATCTGTAGAAGGGCCAGACTACGGCCTCTAAGCCTACCTGAATGATGTGGAGGTACCCTTCAGGTCCTGACCATAGACCTGAACCAGAACATGCCCCCCCCCCCCCCTTTTCTTTGACGAGTCCGAGAACAGCATCAAATGCGGGGAAAGGACGAGAAGATCCACTCCCATGCAAGAGGTTTCCATAGGTCAACCCCCATTGCAGGTCTAATCCTTCCGCTGGTCCCATAGGGGCCAGAAAGTCCGGTTAATCGTTGCTTTGATTCCACCGGAACTTGGGCCGCCTAACAGGGAACTTATCCTGAGGCGATCGTTCGGGACTTAGACGGGTCAATGAGGAAAGGGGACCCAGGAAACATCCCAAGATAGGGGTGAAAGCTCTCCTTGACTGAGAAAAGGTTCTGTAACTCTCCTCAGCCTTGCCACAGTCAACTGAAGGGAAAGGTTCGCAGAAGGAGTCAATATCATGGCTAGATATTCCAGATGTTGAGGTAGAAGTAGAGAAGGCTCCTTGCGAATTACTATGTTCCCTCGATCTTGGTAAAGTCCTGGAAGCTTGTCTTGGTGTTGAAGAAGGTCGAACCCGAGACTACCGGAGTTGGCCAGACCTCCATAAAGCGAAGGAGGCGGAAGCCTTCTCCTGAATGGCCATGAGGAAAGCAGGGAGAGTTCTCTGGTGAAAACCTGCGATGCTGCGGCGGGATTGCCACACAGCATCTTAAACAGGTACATCTGTAGTCTAGGCTGAATTCCAAGTGCAGTGAACCCTCGTTTATCGCGGTAGATAGGTTCCAGACGCGGCCGCGATAGGTGAAAATCCGCGAAGTAGTGACACCCTATTTACCTATTTATTCAACATGTATATTCAGACTTTTAAAACCTTCCCTTGTACGTAGTACTGTTAACAAACTACCCTTTAATGTACAGAACACTTAATGCATGTACTACAGTACCCTAAACTAAAACAGGCACAAATATTAAAGGCAATTTTATATCATGCGTTTCCTAAACAAGCTAAAAAGCACGTTAAAAAATGGCAACCAATGTTTTGTTTACATTTATCTCTGATCATAATGAAGAAACAAACTGGAGGTAGAGCTTTGCTTATTACCCAGACATATTTCCCATACTATTCCCTTAGAACTACATCACATCTTCCTACTTTAGATATATATATATATATATATATATATATATATATATATATATATATATATATATATATATATATATATATATATATACAGTATATATATATATATATATATATATATATATATATATATATATATATATATATATATATATATTTATATGTATACACATATACATACCTACATATATACATACATACATATATACATAAATACATGCATACATATATATATATATATATATATATATATATATATATATATATGTTACTGTATATACAGTGATACCTCGGTAGTCGAACGACTCTATACTCGAACAATTCGGAGTTCGACCAAAATTTTCGAGAAATTTTTGCTGCGGTGCTCGACCAAAAATTCGGTACTCGACCAGCCGAACACGTGACGACCGCATGGGCTTTGTGATGATCGCGCCATCTCGGCCACTCTCGCTTGTTCGGGAAGCATCAGTTCTCTCGAGAGCGTCACTCAGACAACGCGCGATCAGCATTCGTTGTGATTTAGTGATTTTCAGTGCTTTTAATTGCTTTTTTAGCTTTCATAATGAGTCCCAAGAAAGTAATGAGTGTTAAGGGGAAGGAGAAGAGGAAAACAGTGCGAACAACGATCGAGTTGAAGAAGGAAATTATAGCGAAATATGAGAATGGTGTACGAGTGTCCGATTTAGCGGTAGAATACGGAATGGCGAAGTCGACCATTTCTACGTTTTTAAAGCATAAAGAAATGATTAAGAAGGCGAATGTTGCAACGGGAGTTACGGCGGTAACTAAGCAAAGGCCACAAGTGATTGAGGAGATGGAAAAGTTGCTTTTAATATTTATTAAAGAAAAACAGTTGGCCGGGGAAAGTGTTAGTGAAGCGTTCATTTGTGAAAAAGCGTTGCATATCTATGAAGAATTAGTGAAGAAAAGTCCGAGTACCAGTGAAAGTGATTCATTTACATTTAAAGCGAGCAGGGGTTGGTTTGAAAAGTTTCGTAATAGAACAGGTATTCATCGTGTTACTAGGCATGGGGAGGCAGCTAGTTCGGATCAAATTGCAGCCGATAAATACGTGGGGGAATTCGATCGGTACATAAATGAACAAAATTTGATCGCACAACAAGTCTTTAATTGTGATGAGACTGGGTTATTTTGGAAGAAAATGCCAGCCAATACGTACATTACCAAGGACGAGACGAAGATGCCAGGTCACAAGCCAATGAAAGATAGGCTAACATTGTTGCTGTGTGCAAATGCAAGTGGCGATTGCAAGATCAAACCCTTGTTAGTGTACCACTCGGACAACCCCCGGGTGTTCAAACGAAATAATATTTGTAAAAGTGCACTACCAGTTATGTGGCGCTCGAACACTAAATCTTGGGTCACAAGACAATTCTTTACTGAGTGGATAAACGAAGTGTTTGCCCCCCAGGTTAAGGCTTACCTCATTGAAAAGAGCTTGCCAATGAAATGTCTTCTGGTTATGGACAATGCTCCTGCACATCCTCCAGGTCTCGAGGATGACTTGAAAGAAGAATACAGCTTTATCAAAATCAAATTCTTGCCCCCCAATACTACTCCCATACTCCAGCCCATGGACCAACAGGTCATTTCAAACTTCAAAAAACTCTATACCAAGGCCCTTTTCAGAAAGTGTTTTGAAGTGACCAGTGACACGAAGTTGACCCTAAAGGAATTCTGGAAGGAACACTTCAGCATCCTCAACTCTGTTAACATGATTGACCAAGCTTGGCGAGGTGTGACCTATAGGACATTGAACTCTGCCTGGCGTAAGCTGTGGCCATCATGTGTCACAGAGAGGGAGTTTGAAGGTTTCCAACCAGAGGCGGGTCCAAGCACTGCTACCCCTGTAATTTCTGATGACACTGATGTCGTTGAGGAAATTGTTGTCATGGGCAGGAGTTTGGGGCTTGAGGTCGACAAGGATGATATTGATGAGCTTGTAGAAAGCCATTCTACCGAGTTGACTGTGGAGGAATTGTTGCACCTGCAACAACAACAGCAGCAGGATCTGATTGTGGAGCAGGAATCTTCAGAAGAGGATGAGGTAAGGGAGGATGTTCCAAGTTCTCTCATCAATGAAATTTGTTCCAAGTGGGCAGATGTGCAGGCTTTTGCTGAAAAATACCACCCAGAAATTGCAGTAGCAAACCGGGCAGTGCATATGTTTAATGATAGTGTCATGTATCATTTTCGAAGAATACTGCAGAGGAGGAAGAAACAATTAACAATAGACCAGTTTTTCACAAAAGAAAAGAAAGCTGCTACATCAAAGCCTGTTTCTCCTCCAAAGAAGAGACAAAGAAGAGAAGAAACCCCTGAAATAGATCTGCCCACCCTTTCATTGGAGAGAGAAACAACTCCTGAAGGAGAACTACCCCGCCACATCATGGAAGGGGACTCTCCTTCCAAGCAGTAACCTCCCCCTTCCATCCTCTCCACATCCATCCCTGTATGCCATCGAACCGCTGCTCAAAGGTATGTTCACTACAGTACAGAAAATGGTTTAAAATTGTTTTATTTTAGTACAGTAAATGGTTTAAAATTGTTTTATAGGATTTTCTGACCAATTTCATACACATTTAGATAATTATTGTTGTTTAGGTACACGTTTTATTAATATTTTGGGCCTGTTCGAGTGCTTGGGAACGGAATAGAATATATACCATTATTTCTTATGGGGAAAAAAAATTCGGTACTCGAACAAATCGGAGGTCGAACACGGATCTCGAACGGATTATGGTCGAGTACCGAGGTATCACTGTATATGGGTTATGGAAAAAATCCGCGAAGTGGTGAATCCGCGATGGTCGAACCGCGAAGTAGCGAGGGTTCACTGTGCTTCCTGGAAGGTGGATGGAATGGGACCTGGAAGTACCCGTCCTTCCGATCCAGGGCATAAGGAGTCTTGTGGTCTCGCTACCAGTCTGATCGACTCTGCTGTTCCTCGCTGGACGAAGTTTGTTCAACAAACTTGATCAGAGCTGAGAGGTCGATGACGGAATTCCCGCCTCAGATGCTTTCCTACAAGAAAGAATCGACTGAAGAAGCCGAGGGAGAAGCCGTCGAACGACCCTATGGAGGACATTCTCCTAAAGCATGGCTCCTTCTGCCCAACGGGCCAACCTCTTGCCGACCCCAAGGCATTGAGGCTCGGCGACACTGGATTCGCTGTCAGTGGAGGAGAGATGTTAAGAGCGAGGTGCGATATCCTTGGCTGATCACGGAGATCGTGCAGGAATCCTAGAGTTTGTGAACTTGGCCGCTCCCTCTAGGATTATGCTTCCCCGGGAGAACTTCCCGTCCTACCTGTCCTTGACAGGAGGGGACTGCTATTGTACACCTTGTCTTGGCTGCCGTAGCTGGTTCCGATAACCTAGGCTGACGAGGCTGTACGCTGAAGAGGCGTCGGAGGCTTGCAGGGTCTGGAAGTAAGCGCCTTGGAGGAGTGAAAACGGGATTCGACTTCCTCCGCACAACAGCTGTCCATTTCTCTGTCCTGGGCTCAAACAAGCTCTTCCCAAGGATGGAAGAGTGTCTGAGCTTGTCGACATCCACGGATGGGACTCCCGAGAGGAAGCCCTCGGTCACTGCGTCTAGATGCTCCAACATCGAGTTTGCTCGCAAGTTTGAAACTTGGCGACGGAACGCAAAGGTGCTTGAGCCCGAGAGAAGGAAAGTACCCATGATCTTCCTGGAGCTTCCTTGTACAAATCCTTGGGTCGCAATCGGAGAGGGAAAGGCCTGGTAAGCCCCTTCCACGAAATGGTGAAGAGGAAGGGCTAACCCAGTCACCCCCTGCCCGGCGGAGAAATCTCGAAAGAAAAACTCCCTGGCAAGACCCTTCCAGGGAATGGTGGGGAGGAAGGGCTAAACCAGGTTCTGGAAAGAAGAATGTTGTTCAGAGGTACCTCCCTGAAGATTCTTCCCGCTCTTGCACGTGCCATGCTCTGCGTTACGGGGTGAAGACCGTGTTCTGGAAGTACGCGCTCCAGAAGACTCGCCAGGTTGCCCGTGTTGCGAAACCCCGACGGGCGCGCAGATGTGCGCTGGCGAACCGAAGAGAGCTGGCGCACAGAAGGACAGGAGAGCACTGAAGAGAGCTGGCGCACAGGACAGAAGTACAGGTGAGCGCTGGCGAGCAGGAAGAAGATATACGGCGAGACTCAACTACCGGAGATCGTGGTCCACAGCAGGTGAACGCTAGAGCACTACTGCGCGCGGGCGCTCAGGAGATCGTGGGCGCGCATGAAAAAACCTGGCACTTAAGGGACTTACCCACACTGTGCCCATTGTAAATGGGGTGTGTTGGCGCCCACTGCGCATCTGCGTCCAGGAACGGAGGTGAAGACTAGAAGGTCTGGCAGGAGTAGCAGCTGCAATGGTCGGTACTCGTCGAGGAGGGTCCTCTGCGGAGAACGTCGAACAAAGATGAAGACGACCTCGGACAGGTGCAACACCGTCTGACCTCCGAAGAGGAGTCTCTGAACGTGAACTCCCCCGAGGGGAAGAGTCACTGGCAGGAGAAACCGTAGGCATCAGCAGTCCCCAAAGGGAAACTGAGCCCTCAGCAACAACAGCAACAACAGCAGGAGGAGTCCTCCGAAGAGGAGTCTCTGTGGTGAACTCCCCCCCAGGGGAGAAGCACTCGCAGGAGAGACAGTAGGCTCAACTGCTCCCCGAAGGGGACAGAGGCTTCAGCAACAACAGCAGACGGAGGCCTCCGAAGAGGAGTCTCTGTGGTGCACTCCCCCTCGGGGGAGAAGCACTTGCGGGAGAGACCGTAGGGCTCAGCTACCCTCCGAAGGGGATTGAGCCTTCAGCAACAACAGCTGACGGAGTTATCCGAAGAGGATCCTCTGTGGTGAACTCCCCCCCGGGGGAGAAGCACTCGCAGGAGAGACCGTAGGGCTCGGAAGCCCCCCGAAGGGGACTCAGCCTTCAGCAACATCAGCAACAACAGCAGAAGAGTCCTTCGAAGAGGAGTCTCTATGAGTGTCCTCCCTCGCGAACGAAAGAGGAACACTTCGTAGAAGAGACGGGTCAGCAAGTGACCTAAAAAGAGCAATCCTCCGAAGAGGGGCTCCTGCAGTTGCTCAGCCCCTTGAGCGTAACTGCAGGTGCGACCGCTCAGCACCAAGAGCATAGTCGCACGAATTCCATGGTCTGAGCTTGCAACCGCTCAGCCCCTTGAGCAAGGTTACAAAAGCGGTCGCTCAGCACCAAGAGCATAACCGCCGGAGGACCAGGAACAAAATGAAGGTAAGAGGAGTTCCCCCCGAAGGGAAAAAACTCGAGCCTGGACGGGAAAACTTTCCTCGGAAGGGAAGTTACCCACCCACCTCCTGAGTGTTCTGAAATGAACTGGAGAGCTGTCAGTCGTCACGGGAGTACTTCCAGGAGAAGGAGACACGCCCCTGACGAAGATCTATAGGGGAGGCAGCAACAGCAGACTCCCCAGGCCCCAACAAGACAGCTCGCTTCGTTGTCACATTACACAAACGAAACTAGATCGTTAACTGTGAAATAATAAAAAACAAAAGTCATTAGTTAACATTCATTCCCCCGGGAAGACTCCGAAGAGGAATCCCGAGGGAAAAAAACACAAGAATTACACAACAGGCACGTGCCCTCAAAACCACTTACACTCAAGGAAGGAGAGCTGTAACAAACACAGAATTATAACAATTATAATTATGTAATTCAAATATGAATGTTCACTAAAGAAAGAACGAAAACCCCGAAAGGAATCGTTCTACAAAAAGCTGAAAAGTCAACAAATACAATTAGATTCATAAACTAATTGAGATAAAATGTATGGCGTAGCAACCCCACCCACACGGGAAGGAAGCTACCCAGGACGTAGTAAAGGTAAAACGTAGTAAAGGGTGAACGACCTCAAGAGAGAGAGAGAGAGAGAGAGAGACCGTAGTCAAACTTGATCGCGACCCATGAAATTACACCGTGGTGGCCTAACTGCCGAGGGCTCCACGGAGATATCGTACACTACACACACAAGCACGAACTCTGCAAAGGAATCTTACTGATTCTATACTCAAATATATACATAAACACAAAAAAAAAATGTTTACATATATATTGAGTATAAGAAAAGTAAGTGATTAAGTAAAGACAAAACATATAATGGCTGCCAAGCGAGGACGAAGACAGGCATGTCTGTACATCGTCCGAGCCAAAAGTGAAGTGAGACAATTCACCGGTGTGAGGGGGGGAGGGGTAGCAAGCTACCCCCCCTACCCCTGCTAACTAGCGCGGGGGTAGTAAACCCTCGTTAAACTCTAATGGCTCGTCAATTTCAGCTACGCCGAAAGTAAACCCTATGTAAATAGCGTGGTTTGTATTTCGGTTACGGAACAAACTGTATTTAGGGCTATCAATATTCTTAAAAAAGACAATAGATTTGATACATTTTGTAGTGCTTGACTCACAGACTGTGAACAGCTTAACAGATACAGAAAATTTATTTTTGAAAACTAGTGACCGCATAAATGGGGAATCGTATAATTCGAACACTCATAATTCGGGACCGTACTGTAATAGGTTACCTCTCAGCAGTGAGTCTTGCCTTTTAAGCTGAAAGGAGCAGAAATTTTCCGTCAGCACTTTCTCTCCTCATACAGAGTTATGAGCTTACATGTCCCCTGTCGGAAGTTAGACCTCCTTCTTGGAACCTGGTTCTGGTCCTTCAGTCTCTGAAGAGTCCGCCCCTATGAACCATCACGCCAGGCAACAGATCACCACCTCATTCTGAAGACGGTGTTCCTACTCGCTTTGGTTTCGACCAAAAGTTAGTGAACTTGATGGTCTTTCTTATGACATTGCCCCCTCAAGGGGATTGGATGAGGTAATTCTCAGTTTTGTCCCTGAGTTCAATGCTAAGACTCCAAATCCGGGGTGTAGCAGATCCTAGATTCAATTCCTTCCGGATTTAGTGTCTCCGTACTGTAACCGATGACCCAGATCAGCTGTTATTATGCCCAGTGAGGAGTTTGCATTATTACTGCAAAAGGACATGTGCAGCTTGCCCCCAAATGTAAGCACTCTTTGTAGGCACATGGAAGGTAAAGAGAAGGGTTATGAAGAACACCATCTTTGCTTGGATTCGTAAGGTCATTGACCTGGCCCAAAATCCCCATCCTCCTCCGACACCACCCAGAGCTGATGATGTTAGGGGCATTGCAACGTCCCTCTCGTTCAAACGAAACTACTCTGTGGCGCAGGTAGTACAAGTGGGTGTGCGTAAGCGTCGGACAACCTTCACCGCCCACTACATGTAAGACATATCACACAGGAACATGGAAACTTTTTCCATTGGTCTTGTGGTGGCTGCACAACAAGTGGTTCAACACCTCAAGGAGAGGTTTGAGGGCAAAAGTTACCTGGGATTAGTCATGAATGTTTAAGGGGACCGTCCGCCATGGTGTTCTGACATACCAACTTTCAGAAATCGAAAATTGTTTTATTGCTTCTATGTATGCGTAAACATATCGTACATGCTCTGCAGAAGTTTCAGCCAATTATTTTCACAAATAACGAAGATATAGCGGACTTTAAATGATGACGTCATCCTTACTGTGTCGTCTGCATGACTGAGTTTGACAGAATCGTCTTTGTGTGTTTATTTTTCCATATATATATAGTAATTTTTCACTTATGTTTCAAAATCTCCTACATCTGGCAGAAATGGAAGGCATTGCTAGAGCGTAGTTGGACGAAATCTACTACGAGACCAACAGCCAGAGTTTCTAGACGTATAGAAGTTATAATGCATGTGTTTGTTTACTTGAAGTTTGTATGTACATTGTGTTTTCACAACGTCCTCGGGAACTTTATAGCAAGACCAATGTTACCTAAGGTCATGGAAAGAACAAATAGTCAATTATTTTTTCTAGTAATAAAGATATAGTGGTCTTTAAATGATGACGTCATCCTTACTGCGTCGTCTCCATGACTGAGTTTGACAGAATCGTCTTTGTGTTTATTTTTACATATCTCTCTCTCTCTCTCTCTCTCTCTCTCTCTCTCTCTCTCTCTCTCTCTCTCTCTCTCTCTCTCTCTCTCTAATTGTTTTAAACTGCCATTTATACAAATACTATAATACCAACGTTGATCTCTCTTGAAATCAAATGATGGTTGATCTCTCTCTCTCTCTCTCTCTCTCTCTCTCTCTCTCTCTCTCTCTCTCTCTCTCTCTCGAATTATTTTAAACTGCCATTTATACAAATACTATAATACCAATGTTTAACTCTCTCTTAGAATCAAATGATGGTTGATCTCTCTCTCTCTCTCTCTCTCCTCTCTCTCTCTCTCTCTCTCTCTCTCTCTCTCTCTCTCTCTCTCTCTCTCTCTCTCTCTCTCAATTTGAACTGCCATCTATATCAACAAAATACTATTAATCCAAAGTTAAATTCTCTCATAAAATGATTCTCTCTCTCTCTCTCTCTCTCTCTCTCTCTCTCTCTCTCTCTCTCTCTCTCTCTCTCTCTCTCTCTCTCTCTCTCTCTCTCTCTCTCTCTCTCTCTCGTACTTCTGGCAGAAATGGAAGGCATTGGTAGAGGGTAGGGGAATGAAGACTACCAGCTACAAGAACAGCAGCCAGAGTTTCCAAAGACGTATAGAAGTTATAATGCATGTGTTTGTTTACTTGAAGTTCGTATGTACATTGTGTTTTCACAACATCCTAGGGAACTTTTTAGCAAGGCTAATGTTACCTAAGGTCATAGGAAGAACAAAAAGTAATCAGAGAACAAGAGTAAAGAAACATGAATAAGAGTACAAAGCTGAAACATGCTAACTAAAACACTGGCAACAATGAGAGATCGCTGGGAACTCATGACATAGGAATAGTAAACTGAGGGTTCAAATACCTCGTTTAGGGTGTGTTAATGTAGGAATAAACAATAAAAGTTATCATAATAATGTTATCTTGATTTCTTTAAGAAAAGAAGTGAAAATCTGTTGCAAATCTTTGGGTTCACTACTCAAAAACATACTTATTTGCACTTAGGTACATTTTTCTCACTTATTTATTATTCGGTATTAAAGGGAAAGATATCATTGAAAAGAGGAATAAGAATCCCACAAATTTGTCAAATAGAATTTGGATTTTATTTTTACTTTCTTTTTCACAATTATTTTGCTTCTAGACGAGGGAATAAAAATATAATTTCATAAAAAGAAAAAGAAAAATTCCGTCTTGACAGAATTTTTCGGTTTATAATTTAGTTTTAATGGTGTAAGATTCAATACAATTGGTATTGTATTAATGAGGAAAAATGTACCTAAATTATTTTTAAATAATGATTTTTGCTAATAAATCAAAGAGTTTTTAATCAAATGACTTGAAATTTTTATGTGATGAAGGTATCATATATGTCTAAAACATATATAGAAATTGTGTATTTTGGATCATCAGAAAAAAAATGGCGGACACGGCGGACGGTCCCCTTAAGAATGACAGACTTTCTTTTCTTCATCATCCCCTCTCTTGGGGAATCAGCACTCTGGGTCCTCTGCAAAGCTGACCTCAACTATATGCAGGAAAACCATTGATCCCCTTTGTAACCTAATATTGTTTCACTACTTGTTGCATCCCCATACACTAATGTGGGGGATATTGGGTAATATCTTAGTAACCTCTGAAAATTCCTATGATCGAAAGAACTCATACCTAGACAGTCACATTGCAAGTATCACGAGCACACAGCTTGTGTAGGCCGCGGACCATGCGTAGCACAGTTTTAGTGAAGGTGTAGGGTTTCCACTAATTGTGCAAAACACATAAGGGGAAAACCCTGGGTCAAAGCCAAAAAACCTGTTGGCACCGACTTCCCTCCTAAAGGGTAAGACATCTCCTGTAAATAGCGTTGGTTTTTACTTAGTGACGGAACAAATGACAAATTTGAAAGTAATTTGTATTTTCCTAATGATACAAACCTTTAGCTTTTCATAAAAATTGATCCACCAGCACCTGTCCCCCCTGAAGTCCTACCTCCAAGCAAAGTGGGTTCACAGCCTAGGTGTGTGAGTGAATGGGGGTAGCTACTACCCCCCACCCCCTTGCTAACTAGCAGGTGGGTGGTTAACCATCGCTAAAATCTAATGTATCGTCTCTCAGCTTTACCGAAAGTAATATCCCCTCTAAATAGAATCAGGTTTTTATCGTTAGGAAAAATACAAATTCCAAATTTTTCATATTTTAAAAACTATATTTTTCATAGCTATACAAACCTGAGTCATTTATCAAATATCCTACCTCAACCTCTCCACAAGTCTTTGACCAGGAGAGAGTTGAGAGCGTCATGTGCAGGCGTCCTACACTGCAGGTACAGTGGTTGCTTAACAATTATAAAAATTATTACCTGGTCGTAGAGGAAACGAGCCTAGGAGTAACCCATATAAATGACTCGGTTTTTTTATAGCTAGGAAAAATACAAATTGTTTTTAAAATTTGTAGTTTTTCAAGATTTTGTTTATAAAGCAAAGTGCCATAGATATCACATATGCAGCATCTGAATGATGTGCAAGGGAGCACTGACTGTAAACGCTTGCAGCTTCCTTTGTACCCTTTCTTACAAGCCACTTTATCAGTTCCCAACATCTTGATGCAATGGGGGGTTAACGTTGCCCAACATATCTGCGATGTCTCTTTTTCTGTATCTAGCCCCATTCAGCAGATCTGCTCGTGTCTGGATGGGAGAGAGTTGCTTGGTCCAAGATGATCCCAGCCAGATAGTTTGTGCGCTTTGCCTATTCTCCTAGGGCTGCCCGTGTTACTGGAATTGAGTTGTATGGCCTCTGCTTGCAGGCAAAACTGTGCTTGATCAGTCATACATGAGGACAGTGAATCTCTCCAGCCTCTGCAGGTCAAGCTCATGAATCATTGGTCAAGAATAGTGAATGTTTCATAAGCATCACCAAGTATGTTCCAAGTCTTGTATGCAGATATTTTCCCTTTCTCACTGAAGGCAGATATGACGTTACATCCAGTGGACACATGAAAGTATGGGATCCCACTAGCTTTTTCAAGCGCTATTGTAGAATTTTATTGCAGTGTCTTACCGAACAATTATATAGCTGTATGTTCCCTACGACGGCAGACAATAGATTCAAAACTACCGCGGTGGCGCCGCCATCGCTGATGTAGGTGACATCATTTCCCTCCACTCAAGGGAGTTATAGGTACAACTGTCCAGGTAACATCAATTCGTTCTCTGCCGGCTTCTGGTGAACATCGGTGGTCGGTGCAGACTTTTTTCTTCATTTGTTGGGGAGCATTATCTCTCCATTATCAGTGAAGTATTCAAACTCCGTGTTGTAGGATTGAAGCTGAATTTTCTTTTCTACAATTTTGTGGTCATACCATCATGTCGGACTCTAGTCCTTCAGTAGTTAGGTTTTGCGCCGGAGGGTGCAAAACTAGGTTAGTTAAATTAATTTATGATTCGCACAATAAGTGCATTAAGTGTAGGGGTTGCGAGTGCTCTAAAGAATTGACTTGTGATGAATGCAAGGATTGGAGTGAACAACAGTGGAAAGTTTTTGTTTTTCACTCGGGGAAAGTAATTAAGGATAGGAAGAGGAAGGCGGCTCTTAGAGCTGAAAATAAGTCGTTTAGCCTCTTCTGTTTCATCTATCGAAGCTCCTGTTCCTATTCCTTCTCCTTCTCCTTCTCTTATTATGTCTCCATTCCGATCTTGAGTCCTCCTTCTCCTGTTCCTGTAACTCCTTTGCCAACTTCCTGTGGAGTGTCTCCTGACATCATTGCCAGTCTCGAATCTAAATTTGAAAAGAAATTTGATGTTTTAGCTAATACGGTAATGCAGTTAGGATTATCTGTAAAGTCTTTTTTAGGAAAGACTTCTAGTGAAGTGAAAAGTGTCAGTTCAGTGCAATCGGAGGGGGTGGTTGTTTGTCCCGATAGTTCTCCTAGACGAAGGTCACTGTCCCGCTCCCCCGCCTCGGGGAGAAGACGTACTGGAGGTCCAAGGGAGACTGTCGGGGTTTGCCCACAAACAGTCGCTTCCTCAGTCGATCCTGTCGTGTGACAGCAGGATTCGACTAAACACCATTGGAAAGGTGTGTCGTTTGGTGACCAGTTATCGACAGTCGAGTGATTTGACCCCGGTTAGACATCGTAAGTTGAGTGATTGGCCTCCGGTTAGGCGTCGTAAGTGGCGTGATTCTTCAGTATCACGTCCGTTGATGAGAAGTTCGACGGAAGAGGTGTTCTCTTCGCCTCCTGTGAAAAGGAACAGAGAAGTAGATATCGCTCGCCCGTTGTGTAGCGTAGGTACGTGGACTTCGCCTCATATTCTTACGACAGCGACAGCTGCCTTCGACTCGGTTGTGGAACGACCAATTCTGAGTTCATCGAGATCTTTGACTCATCAAACTGTCGAACCTTGTCCTTCGACTTCGCATGCAACAGATAATTTGTCTGGCGCGACACCTCCGCTGTCGATCGTGTCGAAATCCACGACTCCAGTTGCTTCGACTTAAACACTATAAGAAGAGAATTTAGTTCCGTTATGTCGACAGTTGCAAGAACTGATGAACTGGATGAAAGAAAATAAACAAGGTACGAAGAACAATGAGTCAAATCAAGAACCGTCTCTATCGCCTATCTCTTCGGACAACGAGGAGGACTTGGAAACGGACACTATTCCTCTCTCGTGTTATTCGAAGCTTTTACGCTACCTTCTCGACATGTATGCGAATTACTTCGTAGCAGCCGCTCCCAGGTTGCCTGCTTCCATTTTCCTGATGAGACGGAATAATGTCGATCCTCTTCTCCCGAAGCTCGTTCTTTCCAAGGCTGCTAAACATTCGCTTCGTGACATAGAAGATTGGTTGAAGGTCAAGAGATATCTTGGGAAAGCAACTTTCGCCTATCCTTCGTCGAAACTTATTAAGAAGAGGTACAGGTTCTATGTAACCAGGGAAGTCCCTTCTATGGGAGTGTCTGCCTCCTCTCAGGAGGACTTCTCTGGCTTGGTGGATGCAAATAGGAGATCCGCGTTTGCAGCAGCTGAAATATACTTTACATCGCCCGAGTTAGACCATTTGGTAAAGAAATTTTCAAGGTTTTAGAAATTATGAGTTTCTTGGACTGGACGATCGGAGCTCTCGCTACGAAAATAGGGGATTGCTCTACTCTTCAGGAAGACCTGGCATCGGACTGGCTTGGGGTTTTGTCATGTGCCGACAAATCAGTTCGGGATTGTTGCGATGAACTGTCCTCTCTCTTTGCATTCGGGACTCTCAAGAAAAGACAGCTCTGGTGTTCGTTTGTTTCGATAGGAGTCGCTTCGTCTCAGAAGTCCGCCCTTTTGTATTCTCCTCTCGACAAGGATCATCTTTTTCCAGAGGAAATAGTGACCAAGATTCTTTCCGCACTAGAGAAGAAGTCTGCTAATGACTTGCTTGCACAGTCTTCTAAGCAGATTAAACCCTCAATTGTGGCGACTACCACCTCGGTATCACCTTTGCAGAAGAAACCCTTTCGAGGGGGTAGGTCTAGACCGTTCGTCATGCCTCGATTTAATTTACGACACCCAACCAAGTCCTCGACCAAACCCGACACGAAATCATCCAAGTGATTCTTCAATCCTTCATTCACCAGTAGGGGGCAGGTTAAGCCTTTTTTGGGAGGAATGGAGTCGCAGAGGGGCAGAGCCCTGGGTGACACAAGTCCTCCGGTTCGGTTATTCCATTCCTTTCAAAGACACTCCGCCTCTATCCAATGTTCCCATCACATTACCCGCCTACTCGCCAGGCTCGGAGAAGTTGGTAGCCTTAACCAGAGAAATAGATATTCTCGTATAGAAGGCGGTCATAGAGGAGATAAGCGACAGACCATCCCGGGGGTTTTACAACCGTCTGTTCGTAGTCCCAAAGTCATTGGGGGACTGGAGGCCCGTACTGGATGTAAGCACACTGAATTTGTTCGTCCAGAAGACCAAATTCAACATGGAAAAGACTCTTTCAGTGTTGGAAGCCCTTCGTCAAGGGGACTGGATGGTATCCCTGGATATGCAGGATGCATATTTCCTCTTTCTAATTCATCAGAACTCCAGGAAATATCTTCGGTTTGTGTTCATGGGCAAGATCTACCAGTTTTGAGCTCTGCTTCGGCCTCTCGACAGCACCGCAAGTATTTACGCGAGCGTTGACTCCTCTGGGAAAGTGGTTACACCTGGTCAGGTTAAGCTGATCTCTCGATTTGTTCAAGGGAAATTGAACGTGTTGGGGGACGGATTAAGTCGCCTTCTTCAAGTGCTGCCGTTAGAAGGGATATGTGGCGCGCAGGACCATATTGGCGCGCACGAACAAATTGCTGCACGCAATCAGTTGAAGTGCACGAACAACTCTTATGGCAGAGTTTTTCGAACTCTTGTTGCGCGAAGTGTTCATGAGTGCATAAGAGTTTTACTCTTATGACAGAGTTTTCGAACTCTCGTCCCGTGAATTGTGCGCGCGCCCATCGTAATCAAGAGTTGTTCCAACACGGAGTACTTACCAAACTACTTTCTTAGGAGTATCTGGGATTCTCCTCCCAACCGACCAGAATTTTGTGTAGTTTCCCTATCTCCGTTTTCTATAGTGGTTCCCTCTGTGGCAGATGAATACTCGCCCTGAGGCGACCTGGGTCAGCGAGAGCGCGTGGCTAGGTCTCGGTCACCAGTAAGCTTCTGGTCGTGGCGTGATTAACATCTAGCCGCTCTCTCACATCCCGTGCGACCCTTTGTCCCCACGTGGTTACCGCGTGTTTACCGATTCCCTTATATCCTATCATCTACCTCTTTCCCCTGTGTTCTTGTGTTGCTTGGTGCCTTGGTGTGCTATTATGGATCACCAACGTCTCTTGCCCCGGGCCTAATACTGGTAAATCTTGTGGTGCGTTCCTCTCTAAACCGGAGGTTGATCCGCATACCCTGTGTTTGTCGTGTAGGGGTAGTGTGTGTTCCCGGCCGCCACGTGTCCGGAGTGCGAGTCCTGGCCCGAGATCCAGTGGGCGCTGTACGGTACAAAGAAGAAGAAGGCGTCCAAGAAATCCCTTAAGAAGGCGGGTACCGCCTCGCCCTTGGCTTCGCCCACGGCTCTGTCGGAGAAAGGTTCCCCTTCACCTTCCCCTACCCAGAGTAGGGGACGAGGTAAGTCTGTTGCGGGGAAACGGCCCATTGCTGATCCCCATGAGTCTGATGTTCCTGATGTGGGGGATGTTGTTTCTTCGTAGGCATGTGGGGGGCCTGCTGGGGGGGGGGGGCGGGAGTGTGCTCGGGTGATGAGGTTCTGATGCCTACGGGGCCCGTCTCGGCCGAAGACCTGGTGTGGGGGAAGTCTACTCCGGCCCCTTCCCCCGCATCTTGGCTATGTGTTTCAGGTGCTTCAGCGCCCGGGGGAGAAGCGGACAAGGAGAGGCTGCCGACAGGCTCGTCGAACCCAGACTCCATCGCATGGAGTTCGGTAGCTGGTACACCTCCAAGAAGACTATTCGGACTCCCCCGGCGCAGTCGTCGACGCTCCCCGCCCGACTCTATGCAGCCGTTCATGCCGGTGAAACGACACGTGGACCCTAGAAGTCTCGGAGGACTCGGCGAGCTCGTCTTCCTCCCCGTCATTGTCCTCCTCTTCACCATCTTCGTCGGACTCGTCCTCCTCGGAAGATTCCGGTCCCTGGTAGTCTAGTAAGAAGCGGAAGAGGTCCCGAAGGAGGAGGTCTCGCTCGCGATCAGCCCCGTCTAGGAAGAGTGCAAGGACCTCTTGGAAGAAACGCGGTAAAGGCCGTTCGTCTAGAGACAAGTGGGTCCGTGTAACTATTCCACGCAGCGAGCTCATCAAGGTGGCCTCCGCTCCAGGCTCTTCCAGGTGGCTCCCTAGAGCCGCTTCATCGCCCTCGCGACACGGGACCTCCAGTCGATCCGCCCGCCGCCCGAAGTCGTCGGTACAGGTCTCTTTCGCAAGCCCAAGCCCGCGAAGGCACCGGCTCCATCCGCCCAGTGGAAAGAGCTGCTCCTTCGGCCCGGCAGTGTGGCCCCTGGCCCTAGTTCCATGGCAGCTCTGCCCAAGCGCCAGGAGCAACCGGAAGCTTTTCGTAGGCCCACGTCTCCACGGAACTCCGCGGGAGGCGGTAGATCCATGACGGCTACTCCGGTCCCAGCGGATCCACCCGTACTGGAAGTTTCCGCGCCATTGGTACGGCGGGAGAAAGGAGACCTAGCCTCCCACGCGGCTCCATCCGTGACCGACGGGGGTCCGACGCGGAGGATCAGGTGGCGGAAGGCCTAGTGGAAGGGGGAGAGTGCTTGGCGGATGACGTCTCCTCCCACAGAAAAGTGTTCGCGCTCATCAGGCGGCACCACAGGCTAGACGACCCGAAACCCTCGACGTAGCAGGCCCGGCTCTCGGGTCTGGGCAGGTTAGTGGACAACCCTGTCCAACAAAAGCCGTCTCTAACCCTTCCTCTAGTGCGGACGTGAAATTGGGTATGGACCATGTCGACAGATACGTCGTGGGTCAAGCGGACTCCCCCAGGGCCCAAGGGTCCTCCAAACTGCTCCCAGGCCTAAGAACACAGAAACGGTTCTACGTCCCGGACAGTCGACGTGGCGGTCCCCGTGCGGTCGAAGCGGCGATAGCCACGCTGAACCAGGGAAGTGCAGAAGACAGGGCCTCCTCTGCCCCTGTGTGTTTTTTCTCTGCGGAGGCCGCAATGATGGAGGACACGGCCCAGGACATGATCAACGTCACATCTTGGCTGGACTGGTGGGCCTGTACCCTAGTGGGTTTCCAGTCCTCTCATGATCTCTCCGTGCCGGAGAATCAAACCTTATTGCAGGAGCTGATCCGCTCAGGAGGGAAGGGGATGAAGTTCCTCACGTTCCAGTCCCTCACGCAGACGGCTAACTGGGTCCTACGGAAGAGAGACACCGTCCTCAATAAACTACTCCGTAGGCTACCCGAGAGGGAGGCTAGGTGCCTGAGGAGCTCCCCGGTGTGGGGCGACTCCGTCTTCCCCCTGAAGGCAGTCGAGGAAGTGATGGAGAGAGTGAGGAAAATCAAGGAGGCAGGAGAGTCCAGGCCCCCAGCGGCAAGACGTCCTGCGCATAGAAGAGCTGCTCCAGACGGTCCCCACTCCTCGTCAGCCCAACCCAGAAGAGATTCCCCTTTGGTTTCCTGGCATCAAGCCTCGCAGCCCTTCCGTAGGGGAAGCACGACCCCGCAGGCTTCCTTTAGGCCTAGCTACTCAAATTCCAGAAGAGGACGTTCGAGCCGCTCTTCCAGGAGAAGGTAGGGAGAGAGGCCCCCCCACTCCTGCCGAAGCCTCAGATAGGGGGATGCCTCAAACACTCTTGGCAAGCTTGGCGGGACACCGGAGCAAATCCATGGACCGTAGCAGTCCTGAGGGACAGGTACAGGGTGCCCTTCCTGGCGGACCCGCCCCCTCTAATTCCCGACCGACAGACGGAGGGGTTGGCTCCTAAGGACCCATTAAAGAAGGCGGCATACAGGAGGAAGTGTCGGCCATGCTCGCCAAAGGGCCATTGGAACTAGTCAAGAACCCCACCCTGGGGTTCTACAGCAGGCTCTTCCTGGTGGAGAAGGCAACAGGAGGTTGGAGGCCGGTCATAGATCTGTCGGCCCTCAACAAGTTCATATGCAAGACCAACTTCAGGATGGACACCCCGAAGTCGGTAATGGCAGCCTTGAGGGAGGGAGACTTCATGATATCCCTAGACCTCAAGGACGCGTATTTTCAGATCGCTGTCCACCCTTCCAGCAGGAAGTTCCTAAGGGTGAAATGGGGTGCCCAGGCGTTGCAGTTCAAAACCCTATGCTTCGGGCTGTTGACACCTCCTCAGGTCTTCACGAGGGTGTTCACAACAGTTTCAGTCTGGGCTCACGAACAGGGCATCCGCCTGATCCGATACATGGACGACTGGTTGTTGCTTTCAGCCTCAAGCTAAGGGCGGTTCAGTGGAACCTAAAAGAATTCTGGACCCCGGGGGAGTCCCCGCACAAGCTAGTCACGCTGTCCATGGAGACAGAGGAAACCCTGAAATGGTGGCACGACAGGGCGAACACCCTCAAGGGAATGCCCTTTGCGATCGATCCCCCCGGAGATGCTGCTCTTCACGAACGCATCAAAGGAGGAATGGGGAGCCCATCTTCTCGACGAATCAGCAAAGGGGAATTGGTCCCCTGAAGAAAAGAACCTTCACATAAACGTCCTGGAACTGATGGCGGTTCAGAGGGTGTATGTAGAATTCTTCCACCTTCTCCGAGGGAACACGGTGGCACTGACGTACGACAACGCCACGGTGGTAGCCTATGTGAAAAAGCAAGGAGGGCTAAAGTCGAAAGAGTTGTGCAGTCTCACGACAAAGATCCTGGAATGGGCCGCAAAGGAGCACATCAAGGTCACAGCCAGGTTCATTCCAGGAAAGAGGAACGTCCTAGCCGACGGCCTCAGCAGGATGGGCCAGGTGGTAAGGTCGGAGTGGTCCCTACACCCAGAAGTGACGGTCATCCTGAAGTGGGTGTCGCCGATAATGGACCTCTTCGCCACAAAACTCAAACGCACAGCTTCCTGTGTTCTGTTCTCCAGTCCCAGACCCAGTAGCAGCGTTCGAAGACGCCTTTCACCACTCTTGGGACAACCTCAACGTGTATGCCTTCCCTCCCTTCGGGACCCTCATGCAGGTCCTCAACAGAGTCAGAAGAGCAAAGAACCTGTGGATGACTTTGGCCGGAGAGAGAGTGCTTCGCAGACCTAAAGAAACTGGCGCTCCTTCCACCCTGGCCACTTCCGGACAGAGAAGACCACCTCCGTCAGCTCCACTTCCAAAAGTTTCACGAAAACCCTTGCTCCCTCCCCCTACACACGTGGAGGTTATCGAGCGGCTCCTGAGGAGGGAGGGATAGTCATCGAAGACCGCAACGAGGATGTCGGGTTACCTGAGACAGTCCTTAGTCGCGGTTTATCAAGCTAAATGGGCCACTTTCACAAAATGGTGCGTCTCCCAGAACCTCAGGCCGTTGGAGGCCTCCATTCATAAGATAGCAGATTTCCTAGTCCATCTGAGAGACGACGTAGGCATGTCTATCCCGGCCATCAAAGGTGTCCGAGCTGCCTTGGGCCAGGTCTTTCTCCTCAAGGGTCTAGATCTAGGAGCTTCCCGGCAGATCTTGATGCTCATCAAGAGCTTCGAACAATCGTGTTCTCCCCGTTCCTCTAGAGTCCTGCAGTGGGACGTTGCCAGAGTTCTTAAGACCCTGTCTGAGCCACCCTTCGAACCCCTCAGGGACATCCTGGACATAGACCTCATCCTCAAGACTGTCTTCCTTCTCCCCCTGGCCTCGGCTGAATGAGTGAGCGAACTCCATGGGTTGTCCTATGAGGTTTCGCACTCGAAAGGTTGGAAGGATCTAAGTTTCAAGTTCTTGCCCGATTTCGTGGCCAAGACGCAGAACCCAGCCTCTTGGGATCCTAGGTTTGAGGGATTTTCAGTGCCAGCGATTCCACGATCAGACAACCCAAAGGATTTGTTGCTATGCCCGGTCAGGGCAGTTAGAAAATACCTGGAAAGGACAGCCAGACTTTGCCCTGGGATTAAGAGTCTGTTTGTTTCCTCGGGCTCGGTGAAGAAAGTGGTGTACAGGAACACCATCTCCTTCTAGTTACGGCAAGTGATTAAGAGAACCTATGACAGTGCCGGATCCTCGGTGCCGGGTAAGCCGCGCCCCCATGATATTAGGGGCCTGAGCACTTCACTAGCCTTCGAGAAGAACATGGCTGTAGGCCAGATTCTGAAGGTGGGCACATGGTCCAGGCAGTCCACGTTTACGGCCCACTACCTACAGGACTGTACTAGGAGGTCTCTGGACTTCCTCTCCATTGGTCCGGTCATTTCTGCACTCCAAAAGGTTTAAGGTTGAAGCCCGCGGAAAGTAATTCCAAGCGACACAAGTTCCTTCCTTACTTTTTCCCCCCTTGTCCCTGCTTCCACTCCATTCCCTTTTTCCCTTACTCCTCCCGTGTGAGAAACGTTCAGTGGAGACAACCATGTCCGGAGATCCTTACAGAGGTGAGTTACTTAGACACTAAATGATTTTTTTGCATAGTTCTCCCCAAGTCTCATATCCCGTTGGTGGTCAGAAGAACCTAGCCTCCTATCCAGGTTCAATCTTTATTATCCAGCAAGTCTCTCGGTCCGTAAGACTACCCCCGCCTCCCAAAGTATAAGAAAGTAGTTCGAGGTAAGTACTCCGTTTTAGAACAAATCACAAATTTCAAGTAATTTGTATTTTTCCTAACAGTACTTACCTCAAACTACTTTCGGGTTATTGCCCGCTCATCCTTTCCCGAGTGTCTTACAGGAGTTTGATACCATATTTATCAAAAGCTTACTGGTGACCGAGACCTAGCCACGTGCTCTCGCTGACCTGGGTCGCCTCAGGGAGAGTATTCATCCGCCTCAGAGGGACCCACTATAGAAAACGGAGATAGGGGAAACTACACAAAATTCTGGTCGGTTGGGAGGAGAATCCCAGATACTCCTAAGAAAGTAGTTCGAGGTAAGTACTGTTAGGAAAAATACAAATTACTTAAGATATGTGATTTTTACTATGATGACAGAGGGATGCCTGCTGCCTAAGGGTTTACGAATCTCTACAGGTAACTATGACACAGTTCCTTTGGGTCCTGGTCACGTAACACTATTCCGGAAAATTCCGTCAGGAATAAGCGACCGAGTTCCTGCGGGTTCTCGGCACAACATTCCTTAAGGTCGTGAGAAAGGTATTCACAAATAAATTCTGAACCCCTAGGTTCTCATCCGAATTTCTCGGTTTCCCCGATCCAGAGGTTTCTGAAAACTCTATGGTCGACCTCCCCCCCTCTACGGGATGGGTCTTCCAAAGTTTTGACTTATTATGTCTCTCTACACTCCCAGGTGATTACTATATCAGCTAGTCTGATTTCGCCAGCACCGATCCTTTTGTTTTCGAACGAACCACCATCATCTTTCCTCCACCTTCCCACTTCGAGTGGTTGGGTTAGCAGACGGAAATAAGCGAGGAATGAAAAATTTTTTACGTTGCAGTTCATTTCCCCTGGCAAGCCTTGCCTGATTTAGACGGTAGTTTTTCTCACTACAGTAGTGGGAAAGCGTTCGATGTCAACCCCTTCGGGTAAACGGTGGATGGCAAGTATGTTTGGCATTCTTGAAGCAAACTCCCTCATACAAGACTTCACCCTTTTCGGGAGATTCGTTCCTGAGAAGTCTTACAGAAC
Organism: Palaemon carinicauda; assembly: GCF_036898095.1. Classification (NCBI taxonomy): domain Eukaryota; kingdom Metazoa; phylum Arthropoda; class Malacostraca; order Decapoda; family Palaemonidae; genus Palaemon; species Palaemon carinicauda. Next base: position 75,546,692 of record NC_090729.1, read on the forward strand.
TTCAATGGGTGTTGTTTAAACTTCATGAAAGCCGTAGACCGTCCTGGAGCATGCGCTCTAGCCAAGACAAAACCGCAAGGTTATTGTCTTAAACTCGGTTCTACCGTTTGATGGAGGCAGCCTCCCCCGTCATTGTTCCCTGGGTATAACGACTTGCTTTTTACACGATAGGCTTCTGAGACCTTTTTATTCTATCCTTACAGGGTTATTGTTTCGAACAATTAGTCCCGAAGGAACGTTGTTAGCTAACGTTAAAAGAACGATAGCAACAGCGTGGGCAACTTTTCATTACGTTTACGAACGTTTCTAACTCCGCCCACAGGTAACCAGACATCCGTCTCTATGTAATGAACACTGGCTAGCTCCTCACATAAAGAGGAGGGGTAAACCAAAGGTGAAATGATCACCTCTATAACTGTATATTTTGTTTGAGAACATGTTCGCTCTCTTTCAAAAAATATTACAGTTAGTCAACGATCAAAATTCTTTCGGCAATAATGTGGCAGCTTTCAAGAAAAACCTGAAGACTTATCTCTTTGGAAAGTGTTATAATAGTGATCAGAAAACTATTAAGCCGGAATACAAATGCTAGCGAATAACTGAAAAGATACAGAGCAAAGTATAAACTGGAAAGAAATTATTTTCACACATCAAGGCCCGCCTGAACAGATTCTTAGTGTCTGATGGAGGGTGAGAAATAAACCCGTAAAAGTAAAAGTAAGTAATCTTGCGATTCGTCGCACATACTGTACATTATTCGCGCAACTTTTCTAATCCGTGGCCACGAAAATTTGTTCTCAAAAACCTGACGGACTTGATAGACCAGGAAGAAGTTTTCTGAGAGAGTTAATTGTAGAAGCACATTCTCAAGCTAACGACACAGTGTTTCCTTTACTGAGAGTGAAAGCACACGAAGTTCGAGAGGTAGCGACTTGTCTCGCTTTTCGACACAACTTGTCGCTATCCGCTGTCCTGCGAAGTACCTATTGGAGGTCTAAATCAGTGCTTGTGACGTATTATTTGAAAGAAATTGAGACAGTGTTTGAAGATTGTAAGTCTCTCGGTCCGCTTTCGGTAGCTGGCATGGTGGTGGGAGGAACGACATAGGGGGACGCTCCCTCTATTAGCCTATGTTTCACCTTGAATGAAGGTTGACGAGTTAAAGGAAAGTCTGGGGGTACAATGTACCTGGAGTACTCACCAGTCATTTTAGTGTCAGTTTTGGTGGGTAAAGGTTTTTATTTCGGTGTAAGTGACAGTTTTTTCATGTTGGTTATTATCTGGTCTTAGCCCAGGGCAAGGGCAATATTTTATTGTATCTTCGTTAAGTCAGCGGTGAACACCATGACTACGAGGATCTTCCACTCCATGTAGAGGCAATCATAGGTCATATTCCAAGTCCTCTACTTTGTAAGATGAGCACTGACCAGAGGCAGTATTCTCCTGCAGTAGCTCTCTTACAAGGTAAGGTACAACAGGCACTAACAGTGCTTTTGGGCTTACTTTATTTTCAATAACCATATGTTATTGTTGAAGTAAAACTTACATCCACAGCCCCCCATCCTTGCAATGGGTAATCAGCTATATAATTGTTCGGTAAGACTCTGCAATAAAAAAGGATTTTCATTGTAAAATGAAATTTTATTGCATACTTACCGAACAATTATTAATTAAAGCCCTCCCTCCTCTCCACAAGTGGATGGCTGGGCAGAACGAATTGATGTTACCTGGACACTTGTACCTATACAGTGAACCCTCGCTACTTCGCGGTTCGACAATCGCGGATTCACCACTTCGCGGGGTTTTCCCATAACCCATATATATATACATATCGCGGATTTTCCGGAAAATTCGAAAATACCGCGAAATCTGAAGATAACCAAATACGATATTTTGTTACCTGTAATTCCATTAATACTGTAATTATAGTAATATCTGCTCTTACTGATTGTTCATTGCATTACATATGATATATAATTCAGCACAGAAAGAAATAAAACACGAAAAGAGAATGTGATCATACGATAATTCAGTACGTAGTAAAATTAAATCGAACATGAAACGCAAATCAGATGCAGTCATACCATATTAGAATGGTGTGTACTGTAATGGATGTGCTTCTTTTCCATGAATCTTTTGTATGTATACGTACGTAGTACAGTACTGCATCCAATAATATTCTTTGTTGCAAAAATCACATTTCGAATAAGTACTGTAAGCGTACGAGAGAGAGAGAGAGAGAGAGAGAGAGAGAGAGAGAGAGAGAGAGAGGCGTAAAATAGCGTACGTACGTAAATTTTTATTATTATTGTTATTATTATTATTATTGTTGTTGTTGTTAATAAAATTATTATTGTTATTATTATTAATCATTATTATTATTATTATTACTGTACAGTATTATTATCATTATTTATTATTATTACGGTATTGTACTTAATCTACGTACGTTCAGTGTGCGCGGGACATCTTCTATGAGTAACCAACGCACCATAGTACTGTATAAGACGGGTTGTGATTGGTTCAAGCGCTGATAGATGACGAATCAAAACTCAAGTTTTGTTATCTAGCCTGTGATTGGTGTTTTGCCCGCATCTTCTACCCGCAGCATCAAAGTTCTCGCGGGACTGCATCGTTCACTTTCTCTTTCCGCGTATTGCTGAGTAGACGTTCTTAAGTTTGTGAAGTTGAATCTGTGCTGTGTGCGACTGTTTTAAGTTGAACTTTTTGTTGAACTTTCTGTTACAATGGCTCCCAAGCGTTCTGCTTCTAGTAAGGCTGGTAGTGAGCCTAAACGCCACCGAAGAATGATGACGATAGCTGAGAAGGTTACGCTTCTCGACATGTTAAAAGATGGTAGAAGTTACGCGGCCGCCGGCCGCCATTTTGGCATCAACGAATCCACCGTTCGCTACATCAGGAAGGACGAGGCGAACATTAGAAAGACTGCTGCAATCACCTTTAGCAGATCAGCGAAGCGAGTCGTTACAACGCGTAATAAAACGATCGTACGCATGGAAGGTGCTTTAGCTGTGTGGATTGCCGACTGTCGGAAGAAGAACATAGCGTTGGATACGAACACCATCCGAACAAAGGCTTTGAGCTTGTATGAGAATTTTGCGGCAAAGGAACCTCATGACGACGATGGCGACCATGCTTAAGAAGATGATGATGTAGATGATCCTCAACCAGGGACCTCCACTGATTCCCAGCGTCAGAAACAACGTTTTTCCGCCAGCAAAGGATGGTTCGCGAAGTTTCAGAAACGCTTCGCCCTGAAAAGCGTTTCCCTGCATGGGGAGTCTGCTTCCGCTGACACTGCCGCTGCTGAAACTTACGTGAACCAGACTTTCAAGAACATTATCGCTGAAGGTGGATACAAGCCGGAACAAGTGTTTAATATGGATGAAACCGGCTTGTTTTGGAAGAGAATGCCGTCGCGAACTTTCCTGTTCAAAGAGGAAGCCAAAGCCTCTGGCTTTAAGGCATTCAAGGATCGCGTTACCCTCGTGATGTGTGGCAATGCTGCTGGATTTTTGTTAAAGCCGGGGCTTATTTATAAGTCGAAAAATCCTCGCGCTTTGAAAAACAAAAATAAGAATCTCCTTCCCGTGTACTGGATGCATAATCAAAAGGCATGGATTACGAAGATGCTGACCTCCAACTGGTTCCACCAGTGTTTCATCCCGCAAGTCCATGAATATCTCTTAGAGAAGGGCTTGCCATTCAAGATCCTTCTCCTTATGGATAACGCTGGTGGACACGCAACTGACCTGTCGCGTGAGGGCGTTCAGGTTGAGTTCCTGCCACCCAACACTACGTCATTAATTCAACCAATGGACCAGGGGGTTATCAGGGCGTTCAAGGCCCTCTACACGAAGAATACCTTGGTGGACCTCGTTGCGTGTGTGGATGCTGCCCAAGATGACGAGGATGAAGACTTCAACTTGAAGGCGTACTGGCGGCAGTACACCATAGCCACGTGCCTGCAGAATATTCAAAAGGCACTTCAAGAGATGAAACCTGCAACCGTAAATGCGAGCTGGAAGAAGCTGTGGCCCGATATTGTTTACGACGACAAGGGATTTACTCCGTCGGAAATCCAACACTCTGCAATACGGAAATCTGTGCAGTTGGCTGCCATAATTGGGGGTGACGGGTTTGGCGACATGACGACTGAAGACGTCGACGAGTTGTTGGACTGCCATTCCCAGCCCCTAACTGACGCAGATCTCGAAGACCTGACGAAATCGGCAAGTGAGGAAGAGAGTGAGGGTACCCAGGAAGAGACCCAAGAAAATGTAGAAGAAACGGGCTTAACATTAGAACGGCTCGCCAAGTTCTGCAACCATATGAAGGAGGCGAAAGAAATGTTGCAAGAGTGGGACGAGGATATGGTTCGCTCGATGCAATTCTGCAACAAGGTCGATGACATCACGACTCCCTACAGGATGCTCTTGGATCGAAAAAAGAAGCAGCGGCAACAACTTCCGATCACAATGTTTTTTCAGCCTCGCAAAAAAGAGCCAGTTCCTCCTGCTAGTACGCCTTCGGAAGAAATTGAAGAAGTTGAAGAGGTGTCCCAGGAAAAGACACCTCCGTCTGAAGAGACGTAAAATACTATCATTGACTGCACAGTAGAACACATCATCAGCTTCATCATCATCATTTCTACTGTGCAGCAAATTCATCGCCATCGTCATTCAAGTTTTTCTGGAACTTCTTTCGTGGTGAGTACAGTAACAATCTTTATTTTTTACTTTAACCTGTTTTATAGTTTAGTACTGTATGTACTGTATGCATTAAGTTAAAGGGAAGGTTTTAAAAGTCTACATGTTGTAACCTATCATATTTTTTTTGTTTAAAATTTACATTTACGTACGTAAAACAATCTCTCTCTCTCTCTCTCTCTCTCTCTCTCTCTCTCTCTCTCTCTCTCTCTCTCAAATTGTTTTCCTGCTTTGCTACGTACAAGTACTGTATAATTTATATTTGTAAGGTAACATATTTTGTAAATGCTTTGTACTGTAAATACTGTATGTACTGTATCATTATTTATCACTATCATCATGCGTGTTAAATGCCTTGTTTGTTCTGAGCGTGGTTGTTTACTGAGCGTACACGCCGTCGTTTCAGGCGGCGTCATAAAGAAAAAGATTTCATTTGGAAGTCCTAAGAAAAATACGTAAACTAAAACATTGGTAATAAAAAAATCAACATACAGTACTGTATAATCAATATAATCGATGCAAAAACTAACCATACGTACATATATGTGTACACTAAATGAGTTTGTTTCTTCATTATGATCAGAGATGAACGTAAACAAAACATTGGTTGCCATTTTTTATCGTGCTTTTTAGGTGTTTAGGAAACACATGATATAAAATCGCCTTTAATATTTGTGCCTGTTTTAGTTTAGGGTGCTGTAGTACATGCATTAAGTGTTCTGTACATTACAGGGTGTAAAGGGTGGTTTGTTAACAGTACTACGTACAAGGGAAGGTTTTAAAAGTCCGAATATACATGTTAAATAAATAGGTAAATATGCTGTCACTACTTCGCGGATTTTCACCTATCGCGCCCGCGTCTGGAACCTATCTACCGCGATAAACGAGGGTTCACTGTAGCTCCCTCGAGTGGGGGAAGATGACGTCACCTACATCAGCGATGGCGGCGCCACCGCTGTAGTTTTGAATTTATTGTCTGCCGTCGAAGGGAACCTACAGCTATATAATTGATCGGTAAGTATGCAATAAAATTTCATTTTATAATGAAAATCCATACTTACCTCATGGACTGGAATCTATTGAATCTTGACTTCTTGGCTCCTGGTCTAAAGATAATCTACATTTCCTTAAGGGGGCCGTCCGCCATGGGGTTTTGACATAACAACTTTCAGAAATTGAAAATAGTTTTATTGCTTATATGTATGCATAAACATATCGTACATGCTCCCCAGAAGTTTCAGCCAATTATTTTTACAAATAATGAAGATATAGCGGTCTTTAAATGATGACGTCATCCTTACTTTGTCGTCTGCATGACTGAGTTTGAAAAAATCGTCTTTGTGTGTTATTTTTGCATATCTATAGCGATTTTTCACTTATGTTTTGAACTATCGTACGTCTGGCAGAAATGGGAGGCATTGGTAGAACGTAGTTGAACGAGTTCTACTCCTCAGAGAACAGAAGCCAAAGTTTCCAAACACTTACAGAAGTTATAATGCATGCGTTTGTTTACTTGAACTTCGTATGTAGAATGTTTTCACAACGTCCTCGGGAACTTTATAGCAAGGCCAATGTTACCTAAGGTCATAAAAAGAACAAATAGTCAATCATTTTTCCAAACAATGAAGATATAGCGGTCTTTAAATGATGACGTCATCCTAACTGCGTCGTCTATCTGACTGAGTTTGAGAGAATCGTAGTACTCTCTCTCTCTCTCTCTCTCTCTCTCTCTCTCTCTCTCTCTCTCTTGAAGTTCGCATGTAGATTGTGCTTTCATAACATCCTCGGGAACTTTATAGCAATTGCAATGTTACTTAAGGTCATAAAAAGAAAAAATAGTCTATAATTTTTCCAAACAATAACGATATAGCGGTCTTTAAATTATGACGTCATACTTAATGTTATCTGCATGACTGAGTTTGACAGAATCGCAATTATGTTTATTTTTGCATCTCTCTCTCTCTCTCTCTCTCTCTCTCTCTCTCTCTCTCTCTCTCTCTCTCTCTCTCTAATTATTCAAAGCTGCCATTTATACAAATTCTATAATATCAATGTTCAACTCTCTTAGAATCAAATAATGGTTGATCTCTCTCTCTCTCTCTCTCTCTCTCTCTCTCTCTCTCTCTCAATTTGAACTGCCATCTACAGTATATCAACCAAATGCTATCACTCTAAAATTAAATTCATGATCTCTCTCTCTCTCTCTCTCTCTCTCTCTCTCTCTCTCTCTCTCTTACTCTTATGTTTCGATATATCGTACTTCTGGCAGAAATGAAAGGCATTGGTAGAGGGTAGCTAAATGAAAACTAGCAGCTACGAAAACATCAGCAAAGTTTCCAAAGACATATAGAAATTATAATGCATGTGTTTATTTATCTGAAGTTCGTATGTAGATTGTGCTTTCACAACGTCTTCTGGAACTTTATAGCAATGCCAATGTTACATAAGGTGATGGAAAGAACAAAAAGTAAGTGGAGAACAAAAAAAAAAGAACCAAGAAAGAGGGAAACATGAATAAGAGTAAAAGCTGAAACCTGCTAACTAAAACACTGGCAACAATAAGAGATTGCTGGCAACTCGTAACATAGGAATTGTAAACTGAGGGTTCAAATACCTCGTTTAGGGTGCATTTATGTAAGAATAAACAATAAAAGTTTTCATAATAATATTATCTTGATTTATTTAAGAAAAGAAGCGAAAATTTGTTGCAAATCTTTGGGAGCTCATAACTCAAAAACATACTTATTCACACTTAGGTACATTTTTCTAACTTATTTGTTGTGCGATATTAGATAGAAAGATATCATTGAAAAGAAGAATAAAATTCCCACAATTCTGTCTGACAATATTTTGATTTTCTTTATATTTTTTTCACGATTATTTTCCGTCTAGACGAGGAAAAAAAAATAAAATTTCATTAGAAAAAAATAAAAAGGAAAATCAAAATTCTGTCTGACAGAATTGTTCGGTTGATAGAGTAGTTTTTATGGTATAAGTTTCAATACAATTGATATGTACCTAAATATTTTTTTAAATCATGATTTTTGCTAATAAATCCAAAAGTTTTTGATCAAATGACTTGAAATTTTTATATGATGAAGGTATTATATATGTCTATAACATATATAGAAATGGTGTAATTTGGATCATTAGAAAAAAAAATGGTGGACATGGCGGACGGTCCCCTTAAGACATATTTCCTGTAAGGATGGCCGCACAGATATTGCTGAATTGCACATCCGTATCATTGGCCTTAATGATACAGTCAAACCTCTTGACACGAAAGAATCTGCTTATGAAATTTTCACTCTGCGAAACAAGATGCGAAGAATTTTATGACTCGCATCACGAAAAATGTTTCGGACAACGAAAGGAGGTACAGTGATACCTCTACATATGATCTTAATTCGTTCCAGAAACTGCTTTGTATGTTAAAACGATCGTATGTTGGAGCAAATATTCCAATAAGAATACATGGTAATTGATTTCATTCGTTCCTCAGCCTAAAAACCCATAATAAATCCTTAATAAATGGCTAGACATAATTACACATGACATTAATACAATAACTGTATAATAAATACATATTACAAACCAAAAAAAAGAATAATAATAATGAAGTAATAAATAAAGAACCGGTTGTAATGTAACACTTTACCTTAGCGACAGGCCAGCGCAGGTGTAGGGACTTCTACGCAGGAGGAGACGGAAGATCAGCGAGGAGGTAGGGACGGTGACTTTGTACGATAACTTACACTAACTTACACTACTACGTGAACTTTAACTTAACTTAGCTTATTTCTTTTTTCATTTTTATAATTTTATATTTTTTTTTACATTTTTTCTTTTTTTATTTTTAATTTTCATCACTTTCACTCGATTCGGTCTTCCTTTTCTTTGCTTCACTTTCTTTCTTTTCATCATGATCACTAGACCGTTTTAAAGATTTTTTAAAAAACTATCGAGTGAAAGTTGCTTACTACGGCTTTTGAGGATTTTTAAGCAAACATCATCAAACTGCGCAACAACACGGCAAACCTGAAGTTTCTGTGGGTGATGCTTGTCGATGAAATCAACAATGTGTTGATGATATGCCAACATCTGTTTTATTTCCGCCGTACCTAAAATTTGGCCTACCTCCTCGATCTCCTCCGACTCACTCAACTGCGCTTGGAACTCATCATGTTGCATGGCTTGCAGCTCCTTGAGTTCCTTGGTGGTGAGCTCTTCGTGATGCTCATCGACAAGTTCGATGATGTCATCTTCATCCACCTCCAGACCCATGGACTTGCCAAGGGATACAATCTCTTCGACGTCTTCCTCGGCGGCAAGCACAGGTTCATTCTCGGGGCCAAAACCTTCGAAATCTCTGGGAGCAACAGCATCAGGCCAAAGCTTCTTCCAATCTGAATTCAGGGTCTGACGAGTTACTCCCTCCCAAGCCTGATCAATGATCTTTAAGCAGTGCACGATATTGAAGTGGCTCCTCCAAAATTCACGCAAAGTTAAGTTGGTGCTTTGCGTGACTTTAAAGCACTGCTTAAATAAGTGCTTGGTGTACAGCTTCTTAAAATTAGAGATGACTTGCTGGTCCATGGGCTGGAGGATAGGGGTGGTATTCGGTGGAAGATACAACACCTTGATGAATTTGTATTCGTCAATGATATCATCTTCGAGTCCGGGGGAGGGTGAGGGGGTGCATTGTCCAAACAAAGCAAGCACTTCAAAGGCAAATTCCTTTCCTGAAGATACTTCTTGACAGCAGGGTCGAAAACTACGTTTACCCATTCCACAAAGATATGCCTAGTAACCCAAGCCTTAGAATTAGAACGCCATAGAACATGTAGCAGGTCTTTATTAATTCTATGGGCTTTAAATGCCCTAGGGTTTTCGGAATGGTAAACTAACAAAGGCTTAATTTTGCAGTCCCCGCTGGTATTGGCACAAAGCGCAAGAGTCAACCGATCCTTTATTGGCTTTTGTCCAGGCATTTTCTTCTCTTCGGCGGTAATGTACGTTCGACTAGGCATGTTTTTCCAAAACAGAACGGTTTCATCGCAGTTGAACACCTGCTGCTCTACGTAACCTTCCTCCGCCACGATGCTTTCGAACTTTTTAACAAAGTCTTTAGCAGCCTTGGTGTCCGAACTCGAAGCTGCTCCATGACGAACAACTGAATGAATCCCGGTCCGTCTCCTAAATTTCTCGAACCAACCTCGAGACGCCTTGAATTCCTCCGTCGTAGGATCGGCTGAACTCTCCCCCGCGTCACCCCGAGAGCGCGCCGCCTTCAAGTCACTGTAGAATAGCGCTGGCCTTCTCAAATGATCGTTTCCGTGATTGTATCACCAACAATCTCCTTGTCCTTTATCCAGATCAACAAAAGGCGTTCCATCTCTTCAAGAGTAGGGCTACGACGTTTAGAAATAATCGTGATCCCCTTCGAAGGTTTCACTGCTTTAATGGTTGACTTCTGTTTTATGATTGTCGAGATCGTAGACATATTCCGGCCATATTGTTTAGCGAGATCGCTAACACGTACACCTCGCTCATGCTTTTCTAGGATTTCCTGCTTTAATTCTAATGAAAGCATAGACTTCCTGTTTTTCTCACCACTGCTACTACTTCCTGAACCGAAACTAAGCTTTTTAAGACCCATGATTACGGAACACAGAAAACAACACGTAAAAAGGCAAGATAAAAAACTGTTAAAACTGAGCGAATAGAGGACAACCACACAATGCGCACAGGATGAGAGGACTGATCAAGGTGACGCTCGATTGGCGTCCCTCCGATATGCTGCCGTCTAGCGGCGTCAACAACAAACGACGCTGGACGCTTTTCGTATGTTGGAGCAACACTTCGTATGTTGAGACAGAAATTTGGTCGAATTTTACTTCGTATGTTAGAAAATTTGTATGTTAGGACAATCGTATGTAGAGGTTCCACTGTATGGTGCGAGAGCCCGACCGTGTCTGAGACTGATTTTAAAATTCGTGCACCACCAGCCCGTAAACTCGCTACCATCCTCCCACGTTCCCATTGGTTATCTCCCTACTCAGATACTAGTTTCCACCATAAGCTCCTACTCTCCAATTGGTCAGCATCTACTTTACTGTATCCCATCATGCATCTACGCATTGGCATTCTTATGTCTTTGTTTCGGCAGCGGTACCGTACGCATTGACTTAGTGTGATATTACGTTACATTATTAATCATGGGTCCCAAGAAAGTTGCCAATGTTCAGGGAAAGAAGAGGATGTTGCTTTCCATGGTGATGAAGATGGAAATAATTAAATACGAGGCTGGCATGCGGTTAAGTGTGCTCGCGAGGGAATATGGCCGAAATCCAATTACAATAGGAACGATTCTGTAGCAGAAGGAAGCTATCAAAGCAGCAACACCTTCAAAGGGTGTGACTGTTTTCTCCAGAAAAAGGAACCACTTCCATTATGAGATCAAGAGACTGCTGTTTGTCTGGATAAAGGATAAAGAAATGGCTGGAGATGGTATCACCGAAGCGATAAACAGCCATAAAAGCCAGCGCCATTTTCGGTGATCTCGGGCATGTTCAGACCGAAGCCGACGCAGGAGAAGGCACATCGAAGCAGGCACCCCCAGAGTTATAGGCTCCTCATGGGGGGTTTGAAAAATTTAAGAGACGCTCAGGCATTCATTCGGTGGTGCATCATGGGGAAGCTGCAAGCTCGGACAGGAAAGCGGCTGAAGCCTTTGTTAAGACATTCGACGAGTTGACTGTCTGGGAAGGCTACAGTCCCCAGCAAGTCTTCAATTGCAACGAGACTGGGCTTTTTTTTTAATGCCTCGTTGAATGTACATCAGGGCAGAAGAAAAGAGGCTAGGCTGGCATAAGAGACACCCAGGAAAAATTCTCACAGGTCATGCGCACGAGTGCTGTGTTTGCCTGAGTCATTTCAGGAAAATTTTAAGAAGCTGGCAGAAACAAGCATCTTTGGATGATTATTTTTAAAAGAGGCTTTCGGTAGAAGCAGACCAAGTGCCAGATAAAAAATGAAAGACAAGTGACAGTGATGAAGTAAATACATTGTGTAATTAAATTTAGAAAATACAAAACGTAAAATAAAGAAAACAACAAAATTAGAAAAAGGCAAAAAAAAGAGAGATTTAATTTTAAGGTTATCGTAAATGTGTTTCTTAAAATCAAGTGTTAAAGTTTTCTGTCATTTATAAATCTGTTTTGTAAGTTCAAGTATTTACGTTTTCTGCCCCTTGTTGACGTTTTCCACCGTTTGTCATCGTCCTCTACTGCCCTGCACTTTGCTCTCGGACATCGCCTCATTCCAAAGGTAAGCTTCCACATTTTTGTTACTGTATATTTACTGTTTGCTCATGTTACATTTCTTTCACAGGTTACCAACGGTTAGTTTATTATTGAATGATCCAAATACAGTACTTCTCATACATTAAGCACTATTTTATGTAGTTTTTTTGTAGGGTCTGGAATGAATTAGGCTATTTACATGTAAAAGACGACTCTCAAGACAAAATAATCAAGTTACGAAAGCCATTACAGAACCAGTTAATTTTGTGTTGTGAGGTATTACTGTACAGTAATAGACTTTCTCCCATCAGTCATTGCATCCCCGACATGTACAAATATTTGAGTGTCAGCCTCTCATGACAACATGGGAACACTGCATCTAGAGACTTTCCTTGGTTGCTGATGGCAATTTCTTTTGTGATGATGACTGTGCTCGTTATTTCTGCTTCACACATCTCTGCAAGGAAGAGAAACTTTTGTGTTGTTTCTTGCATCACAAAGGAAGCTTTGCCAATCACCAGTTGTCTTACTTATTGCTATCACTTTTCTGCTTCCTTGTCCCCTTTTCAATATCGCTTTGGATTTCCGACATCAAAGACTATGTTTATCCGCTTTTACCTGGTGCCATAGTATTCTGCTTTTGAGATGGTCTTCTGTAGCATAGTCATAAAATATCTTTGAAGTATATGGAGGTAAGGCATTGACGAGTGCTGCTGCATCAAGGATGATTGTATTACCTATGGTTCTCTCTGGGATGTTCACTTGCGCTTCTATAATTTCAACCAGCTGTGATTTCTGACACATGAAGCTTGCCACTGAGAGATATAGAATGTGACCGATTCTCATGCTTAAAGAATTCTTGCAAGTCACACTGCTTGTACTGACGAGAGGTGAACTGTCAAGGGAATAACTGACAGTCGTCTTTGAGGACTTTCTCCTTAGAAATGATCTCAGCCCATTCTTATGTGAAGAGAGGAACAGGTCTTTTTTGATTGGACGATTAACAGGACTGTCACCCTCATCCTCTAGCCCTTCCATGAATGATTTGAACTGTGCTTTACCTCTCCTTCAATGTGTAGCTACCATTTCAACTAGTTGGGTCTGTGATGTTCTTCGTGTATAGCACCAGAAGGTCGGCTGATTCTTCTTGGAATTGGTTACCCATCTGCATCACTGCAGAGTGATGTCATCTTTTCAATGGAAGATTTCTAGACACAGTGTTTTCTCATGAAGTGTGCTGCTGTAAGTGGCCTCATTCCATTCATACCAGACTTGGTCTCATATTTTGCTACTAGACCACTAACTTTGGTTCAAGCAACCATCAACATACAATGCTTTTACTCATCTTCTTGCTCCTCTGTAACCTTTCGCCACTTTGTTATTTTACTTTTGTGCAGGTAAGGACTGTTGCTAATGGAAAAGGATCAGGGTTGCAAGATATATGCGGGTTAAATATTGGTATACTGAATGCTTCTAGAAGCTCTGGAACTTGATCAACTTTCATTTCTGAGTTCAGTTTTGAAAGGCTTATGTTCCTTGCCAGCATTTTCAGTGTTTGTGTGTTGGAAAATGGACGCACTTGTGCCATAGAACAATGTTTAAGCTGTGGTCGCTGTTGGATTATGATCTACAGTAGGGTCCCGAATTATACGTGTTCGAATTATACGATTCCCCTTTTATGCGATAGCTATTTTTCAAAAATAAATTTTCTGTATCTGCGAAGCTGTTCAAAGTCTGCTAGTCAAGCGCTACTAAATGTATCAAATTTATTATCTTTTTAAGTATATTGGTAGCCCTAAATACGGTGATTTATAATAAATGTTACACAACAATATTAACATTACTTCTTATTAACATAATTTCATTATAAATAGCCTATTTAAGGATAAAATTCCACATTAACAATGAAATCAACTGGGCGAGTCCAGCTGACAAAATGTAAACAGAATTGTGGTTACGTTCTCGGCAATCTTTATCTTTCTCCAACCTTTCGATAATTTTAATGGTAGTGTTAATGATGGTATATTAAAGCATTATTTTTTTAGTACAGTATATATAGAAGCTTTATTTTTCCCTAAGGGCGTTCAAGGTTTTCACGAGTAGACTGGGGTCGTTTATCGGCAGTGAATAGCCTAAACTTCGGTAACGAGTCGGCAATATTTTGTCATATTTTAAACAGTATACATTTGATTTGCCAAGATTGGTTTTGTTGAGTACAAAGTATAATTATAAAAATCTCTCTCTCTCTCTCTCTCTCTCTCTCTCTCTCTCTCTCTCTCTAAACACGGCATTCGATTACAACAGCTGATCTCTCTCTCTCTCTCTCTCTCTCTCTCTCTCTCTCTCTTTGTGTTATACAATACTTACTAATAGATGAAGAAACCAAAATCGGTTTTCTTAAAGTGTCAATTAAATACGAAACAAAAAAAAATATACCGTGTTTACATCCATTTCAATCTTAGCTTAAAATACGGTATCCGATTTCGTCAGCAAACCACATAAATCCCTTTAGGGACACCTTCTTAGATGGCAAAGCAACAGCGTATGATTGCTGGAAATGAGTTGGACCCATAGAAGTCAAGATCTGAAATGAGAAAAAAAGGGTAACTTTTTTTGGCCAAAAAAATTTGTCCAAATTTCATGAATTTTTTTGGGTACCCAAATGAAATAGGAAGAGGCTAATTTTTTTATAGAATAAACTCATATTATCCTAGAACAGAAATACATAATAAAATGTGCACTAAGATGTAATTTACTGTTATAACAGGGGCGAAATCTAAAGGTCATTTTTGACGGCCTAGTTTCACAATGTAAATTTCTTATGGAAATCATTGTATCTCCTATAAAATGTGATATTTATGCATTAAAATATACCAACATATCACGAATTCTATACAGAACAAGAATATATAGAGATATGCCAACTTACCTTTCGGGTATGTCAACAAAATGGCCGCAGACCGCAACAACTCTTTACAGCCCAAACTACCACTTGAAATGAAGAATGAGGTTGCAAGCTCCATATTATCATCAACATCTCTTTTTAACTCCATTAGAAGTGTGTTGATGACATCCATGCCGAGGGAATACTGCCTGCTGGCCATTATTGAAGATAAATTCAAAATAAATAGAAAAAAATCAGAAATTTGCAAAAAATAAAAAAAATCAGAAATTAGCATTTGAGGGAAAATTGACCTCATGGCAATATATGGCATCTAAGCCAAAACCAATGTCATGCAAGTGGTAGACACACCATCCACCCACACTTTCCAACTATAAAGAACCAAACAAGTATCAACACTGTTCGACAATTTATAATTATGTAATAACTTTGCTGTTTGATCACCTTTAAAGGTATTTCAGGGTCGAGGTCGACCCGGGGGGGGGTGGGGGGGTAAAAAAACGGGGAAGGAGGGAAGTTAGACGAAAATCAGTCCTAAAGCAGACAATGGCATGTAGACTAGTCACCCCTTGCAGGTCGATCACTTCCATATTCGAGACAGCTGATGATTTATGGGGAAAAAACAGGTTTTGAAAATGCTGTAGGGGTCGCGTACGACCCATCATACTTTTCCAGGGTTAAAACCCGGCCTAGTACTTTCTTCTTCTTTTACTTTTTTTTCTGACGGTTCCATAATTGAGGTGAGTACAAGTTGACTTATAACTGAAGTTAGGAAAAGTATTTTGGATATGGAAAGGACAATTATCTTTCGTAACAGTTTAGAATTATCGTAAATTATCATTCTGTCATTAGCGGCACTTTGTTACTGTTGATTACACGCAAAAAAAAAAAAAAAAAAAAGAAGTTTTCCTGCTTTGCTACGTATGTAGGAAATTATATAGATACGGTAAATATTTGTAATAACATATTTACCAAAAGCTTTTAATATCATTGTTTATCACTTTGATCATGCGTGTTTAATGCCTTCGTTTGTTTATTATGATCGAAGATAGAGCGTACAGTAAACGAATGGAAGGTTTCCGTTTCAGGCGGCGTCATAAAGAAAAACCTTATATAAATGGCATTCACTTCATTTATTTGGAAGTTCTGAGAAAAATTAAGTAGAACATTGGTAATTACAAAATCAACATATAATCAATACTTGGTAAGCTTGCTGTCAATTCAAAAACTAACCTATACACAGATGTGTAAATTCGTCTGTTTCTTCGTTATGATCAGAGAAAAACGTAAACAAAACATTGGTTGTCGTTTTTTATCGTGCTTCTTGGCGTGTTTGGGAAACGCATGATATAAAATCTCCTTTATTTTGATAATTCTGGATTTTCAATGATACAACAAAAGCTAGTCTATAGAGTGATGGTTTTGCTATTCACCAGTTGTCTTATACAATAGATGTGACAAACATTGAAATTTGTCTGTATTTTGGGTCGTGTTATAACGGGAAATATACGGTGTTTACACCCATCCTGGTTGTAATTTTAACCTTTTTTCAAGTTATTAGAATTTTAAAGTATATTAAATGTTTGATTTGTTTACAAGAACAATTTGATATTATAATAAAATATAGTATAGTACATAGAAAGTATTGGAAATGGGTGGTAAACACGTTTGAATAGGCAAGTTGCTGGTTGCCATGGCCCCAATGGAATTGTTTCTGTTCGTTGTGTGTTTCGAAATATGTGATTTTCCATTTATACGAGGTCATTGATCGACCAAATTCTCGCATAATTCGGGACCCTACTGTATGTTGTCCACTTGTAGTTGTTAACAACTGCTTTCTTAACATTACTCCATCCTCAACATACTGTGCAAAAGTTGCTCCTAGCTGTGCTGATATTTCTCGGATCCTGTTGTATGATATGTTGAGCCCATTCTCATAGATCATTTGAATGATTTGTCTCTTCCTTGTCTTGGCAAACACATACTGGCCCATGCAGACTGAAGAAGTTATTTCACGGTCCTTAGGAGGAATAATATAGAAATGTCAGACATTGATGCTCCATGCTGGATTTTGTACTTGATGTCTGCACTATATTCAGTCTTGCATTCATATTGCAGCAGTGATGGTGGCACAGCCTGTTGTAGGTCTGTGTCGTGAAAGGTGCTGCTGAAATTTTTACTTATCTCAGTAGCTTTTGCCAAATGGACTCTTCACTGTACTTAAGAGATGATCGAGTCCACATCATTTTCAAAAGTCAGCAGAACATATCACCCTTTGCTATGAGTTTGTAGCTTGGGAATATAAAAAATCAACTGGTTCCTGAGTTGAATAGAATAAACATCAGGTGATTCAACACAAAGCTGTTCCTGCCTTTGGTTGTAAAACATCAGTAAGTCGGCAAGCTTGAAAATAATTTATTTTTACCCTAAGTGGCATATTTTTAGCTCGTTGATGTAGGTGACTAGTTCAGAGAAAGCAATTTGATTTGTTTCCATGCTGTGCTGCTTGGCCTTCTCTTCTTCCTGCACCTTTAGGCAGAATCGTCCTCAGTTATATAGTGCTACCAAGCAGGCAGGTTGATATTTAAGTTTTTAGGCTTTTATTTCTCCCGCACTTAGTTTGGAAAGGAGGTTCTTATCACTAAGTGTCAGCACATTCATTTTATTCTCTTCTCTTGCATTCCCATCACTCTTGATCTGAGATTGTGTTTTCATATAAAATTGGTAAGTGAGGCGAGTTAAAGATCTTGAAAAGTTTAAGTATAATGTCTAATGTTGTAAACTAATAGTTGAAAAGACCAGG
This sequence comes from Palaemon carinicauda, assembly GCF_036898095.1. NCBI lineage: Eukaryota > Metazoa > Arthropoda > Malacostraca > Decapoda > Palaemonidae > Palaemon > Palaemon carinicauda. The sequence goes on from NC_090729.1 coordinate 75,564,431, forward strand.
TGGTAAGGTTTGAAGTTCATCCTCAAAATACTAAGAATTGTAAATGAACTTGAGATCTCAAAGATGGGAAAGTATTAGTAATGTAAGAATGGAGAAAGTCATTAGTTTTGCAATGGAATTAGAGCAAAAGTAGGAAGCTTTATGAGAAAGGCATGGATGAAGTGATATAAGATCTAATTTTGTAGAAAATTGCTCAAATGTAACCGAATGGAAAGTACTCATTGTATATCAAACCATTTAAATGAAAAAAAAAAGTTGCAATAAAACACTAATTATGATTGTCTCTTCCTGACAAAAATGGAATAGTCTCAAACTGAGGAATTTAGATATAAATTAGTTAAGTTCCTATCCAATAGAATTAAAAATTGGATGGGATGGGAGATGCAGGAGTAGGATTCAGCTATATCGTGTACTTTTCTCTCTCGATTAGTTATATCTGTTCCTTGGAAAAATTAAACATACAGTACTTGCTATGCATTTCCAGTTTGTTAGCAAAATTTTGCTTCTTAGAAGTGATCCTTTTTCATGGCATAGGATGGATCTTATCCATTAATCATCCTTCCCTTTTTTAAGAAATGATTTAAGACTTGTTTTGCTGCCCGAACTTAAAGTTGTGTAATAAGAAATAGCAATGGGGTAACAAAGCGATTATACTTTAACAAATTTAGCTTATATGTTTATTCTTAAACATTCCTTATTTGAGATGTTGTTTTCATTTGGTAAATCTTGGCCAATCTCAGGAACACTATTATTAATTTTGCAGAATCTTCATGACAATGAGAAAGTAGACGAACTTCGCAGAGAAAATGAAGATGTCAAGATGCGTCTTTCTAATCTCCAGAAGGAGTTTTCTATGTAAGTACTGTACTGCACAGTATACATTTTTCTTCATTTTGAAAAACATGAGAATACTAAAGCTTCTCAGATTTTTTTTTCTTTTTTCATGTTCAATAGATTAATGCATCATGAGAAGTTGAAATGATTCTCCTCTAATACAAATCAGTCTATACATTTAATCATTTTGTCTTATACAACTTTTTAGTGTGCTAATTTAAGCATGCCCACATAATTGACATATCTGTTATTTTACTCTGCTCTTGTAAACATTTTTAATTTAGTTCAAGGTATGATGCTAGAATTACAGGTTCTTAGCCATTTCTAGAGAATGCTCCCAGTAGACCTGTCTAATAGCATCCTCAGATGCATCTTTGTTGCTACACATACAAACCATCGTCCTTTACTTAGAAAAATTGATAACAGTGAAGCTGAAACACCATGTAAAATTATAATGAGGTGATAATAACCGGCGGGTAGTTGCCGGTTGATAGCCGGAGGCAACTGCCATCCTGCTGACTCACTGACTACTTGCTTAGATTTCAGCCATCAGTGAGTGCACACGTTTTTGCTGCCTGGAATTTTTTTGACATAGTTTTCTGAAAAAAAATTATTTTTCTCTTTCAGCATGTATGGTTTGAGTGACTACTTGAGGATGCCACCTATTATGTGGAACTGTCCAGGAATGTCACTGAAGATCTACGGCAATGTTATGAATGCTCCTGAAACAGATCCTCACCTTTTATGCCCTTCATGCCGAGGGCATTCATGTTCTCAAGTGTTATGAATGTTGGGAATGGCCATCCTCCCAGTAGGAGAAGTACTGCAGGTGGAGGAAGAATAAGCATAAGAAGAATTCTTTGCTCTTAGGGTCATCTTCGAATTTGAAGGATTGGGCGGCTTCTTCCACCACTGGTACTGCAAGAGTAGTGGCCCTTTAACTTCAGGTCAAGCCTACTGCCATGGATGTACTTCGTTTCCCCCCTGTCATGGATGTACTTCGTTTCCCCTTGCGAAATGGTGGGACTACTTCCTCAGTGGGTACTCTTCTTCAAAGAGGTCGAATGCTCTTTGTTTGCTGTTACCATCCTTGGGCATCCAAGGTTCCTTGTTGGAAATAAGACTGGAGCAAGCCCTTACTTCTAGAATCCTCTTCGGTGTCTGCCCTGAACTGAAGTTTCTGGCCGTTGCCTTGTTGCTTGTGGAGGATGAAGTTGGATATGTAGTTAGGTGGTGGATGTCATCAAATGACAACCTGAAAAATTTGCCAAATTGGTTTTACAGTTGTATTTATTCAAGGACATCTCATAGAATCCCTTTAAACTTGTCTTCCAAAATTGTGTTGGGTTTTGTCAAGTGCCCTAGAGGATGAGAATTTTGGAGATGGTGAAAATGTAGCTAATAATACAGGGTCAGTGCTGTAAGAAAAAAAGGTACATGAAGATGATTACTATGGGAGGCATGGTCACGGGCACCAATGGTACTGCAGAGGAAGAAAATGTGGTGGGAGACATGGATGAAGAAATTACATACCATGCAAATGAGTAAAATGAAATGAAAAACAAGGATGAAGGAACCAAAAATCATTCAGGGACTACAACTGTGTCAGATAAAGATACAACCGGAGTTGGACCAATAGGAAAAATATTTACAGATGAAAGAATCACCAACAATATCCTACATGGTTAACATATGATTCACTCATCACTAAGAAAACAACATTTTGAAATGGCAGCACCTGAGCCCTCTTTATAGGACGACTACAACAGACTGGCTTGTGCTCTGGACTATTCTCATGCAGGCAGAGAAGATAAATTGTATGATTGTAGGAGGTGGGTGCATAACTTTGATTACACTAGATGGTGAATTATACCATTGTGCATTCTGATTAGATTTTTACAAGTCACAATGTTGTATTAGAATTGTGAGTTTACACACCACCATGGCTGCTCTCAAATGTTTGGGAATGTATGCTGAGGGCAGGGTTGCTAGATGATTTCCATTGGATTATCATACATGAGCCTTAAAATTGTTTTTTAACCAAAAATTATGGTACACACTTTCAAGATAATTATTAAGGAGCAACATAAATGACTTATTTCAAGGTATTTTAGTATAATTGTAAAATACACACATATATATACTATATATATATATATATATATATATATATATATATATATATTTATATTTATTTATATATATATACAGTAGGGTCCCGAATTATGCGAGAATTTGGTCGATGAAAGGCCTCGTGTAATTGGAAATTCGTGTATTTCGAAACACATCATGGCGGCAAACAGCAACCTACCCGTCAATTTTTTTTCACTCCATTTCTAGCTTTCTAGCTATATATATACTGTATATACACTGTGTGTGTATGTATGTATATATTATATATATAAAACATATATATATATATATTTATATATATATATATATATATATATATATATATATATATATATATATATACTGTAGCTTTTATCTTAACAATACTGTAAGAAATCCTTCTTATAGATTTTTTTTATAAAATACTGTACAAAATTTCTTTTATGGATAAATAAAACAATAAAAAGTTGTTAAAGTTTTGATAATTTTCTATGACTGTAGTATTTACTACTGTACTATGCATAGCTTACTGTTTTCAGTATTTTCCGAATAATGTAGAATTATTTCCTATAGATACAAAAAACAAAAAAGGGTTTTCAAGGTTTGATACAGTATCTAGCAATAGTTAAAAATTACAGTATAGTACTGTATATCCATGATGACACTCCCACATGTAAACACGGCCACTAGGCGCAAGTGTGCACTAGGCTGCTGTACGATAATCTACCGTAATTTTCTGCCAGAAAACATCTAAGCGTCCCCCCTGGACCAGGTTGCCGCTAACGCACCGTCACGCTTTTTTTGCCCTGAGCGGTCATTTCACTAATGATAATTTTTCAAAGTTAATATCATTTCTTTATGCTTATAATTCGTAATA
>NC_090729.1:75573253-75575753 GCF_036898095.1 Palaemon carinicauda
TGCCTCTCCTCTTTTCTTAGCATAACTAAAGTCGTAGGTGGGTAACAATTTTTACTCATTCGTTCTTCACCTTTTCCTATGGATGGTCAGGTGAGCACTGGGTCTCTTGTGTTTTACTGTTTTAGTTTTTTACGATTTTCTGTTATAAAATCAATAATGTTTTAATACTCTATTACCATTTTGTTTTAAATTGTACAAATTTTAAGAATTTTATATTTATATCTTTTACAGATTGATAATGAACATTGCAATGTTCGAAACGTCTCCTAAATAAATTATGGCCTTTTTACTGATGTGTTTTTGGACCCTGCTGCATACCATATATAGAAACATCACCTGTAATCCTATATATATACAGTATATATATATATATATATATATATATATATATATATATATATATATATATATATATATATATATATATATATGTGTGTGTGTGTGTGTATATGTATATATATATATATATATATATATATATATATATATATATATTAGGGTGTCCCAAGCGTATATAGGTAGAAATTTAAAGTAATGATATCAAATCCAGCACATGCTGCTCTGGTTCCTTGTCAAATGAAAATGATTCCACCAAATTTTCATGAACATTGGGCAATATTTAATGGTCGCACAAAATGAACGTTTTTATAGCTCCTCTGAGATTCGACCTTAATTTCCATCAAACAATAAAATTCTGGCTTTTTCTTCTATTGCATATAGACCGACAACTAATGGCTGCAGAAAGTTCATATTTATTGAAACTATTATACAATACCATTGAAAGAAAATAAATATAAACTCCATTAAATTTCCCTTTTCAATATATTGATAATATAATCATCATAAGGCAAGATATTTTACCTCATCAACAATTACGTCTCAGGACAACTAAATTTTTATCAGTAATGCAACTGATGCATCGACTTCTGATTTCCTGCAGAAAACAAAGATCTTCTCTTCTTCTTACTCCAGTACATTCTTCTTGAGTTCCGCCTTCCTTTTTTTTAGGGACGGCTTTCGTGTGGAGGCGGGCAAGCTTCAAGAGGAACTGGGTTTGCCTTTCTTCCTTCGTCCGTCTGCCTAAGAAGCGTTGAATGAGGGCTATTCCTCGTTCTGCGAGGTCGTTCGTGACCTTCAGGACACCAACTCGCTTCTTTGTGCACTTGAAACTCGAATCTGTGTTCCATGTTTCAGGACTCAGCTCAAGGAAGGTCGGCTCCTGGGAATACCTGCTTCCTAGGACACTTTTGAGGAGCTCCATCGACCGCACTGAGCAAAAGGCGGAAAGCGGCCCGTTGAGATTGATTGGTGTCTTCGACTAGGGGCGCCGTGGATTCTTGGTCGTTGAAGGACGCTTCATCCCCTCTACCATCACCGCCTTCTGCTCCGGGCTGATGCGGTCATCAAAGATGGCCAGTCCAATCAGATCCTCAGAAAGGTACCAGAGATGGCGCCGCATCGCACGTTCCACAACCAACGCCACCCCATCGTCGCAGATCCTCTTCACATCAGTTATGAAGTCCAGGTCGTTCTTGGCTGCGTAGGATGGAATCATTGCCTCGTTCCAGTATTTCGAGTAGACCATGGTCACAAAGAAAGCCACTCGACGGATCTCCGCCAACTCCCGCCTGCTCATCTCTAGTTGGTCATGGAAGAACATGATCTTCACGGCGTAGATGGTCTTGGCCATCCATCTGGCCATGTGGTAAGCACCAGGAGCACGGAAGGATGTAGGGACTCCTCCTCCAAGGTAGGCCACGCTGAGCAAGATTATCTCTTTGTAGTCTTCGCCTGGATGATTCCCACAGTCAAGCAGATGTTTCAAGGGACGAAGCATCTCAAGGCGGTGAGCTTCTTCGTCGTATGACAACAGTCAATGTCAGGGGCTGTGGTCGGCTCTGGTCAACAGAAGGCCAACGATTCTGGAGCCTCTTGAAAATGGATATGTCAGGACCAGATGATGGGCCCATGCAAGCCACGAAGACATCCTTCAGAACAACTTCCAGGATGTGGTGGTGGCATGGCAACCACACCAGGGGCCTCTCCAGTGCATGTTCAATCCTGATACATGCTCCTTGAACCATCCCCGTGTTGGCTGCTGTCGTGTCGAATGACATTCCAATGATGTTGCCCTCCAAGCTGCCTTCCCACACCAGCTTCAAGACTGTTTCCGCAACAGCTTGTCCTGTTCCGTCAGAAGACACAGGAACACCCAGAAGTTCCTCCGTATCCTCCCCGGACACCAAGACGGCGACCCTCTCCTCCAATGAACTTCCGTCCGCTAGACTGGGTAACAACTTGCTGTTCCAATGCAGCACCAAAGGGACTTCAGGCTTGAAGGAGAGAGATATGGCAATCTCTTCACGGTTCTTGACTCTGGCCCGGTGGATTGTCGAACGGGGGACAGTGATACGATCGATGTCATGGCCGAGGCTCATTGCAGCAGCGGCGTAGGAGGATGTTGCAGCACGGACGGACAGGTTGTCGCGTTCCCAAGCAA
>NC_090729.1:75580753-75605753 GCF_036898095.1 Palaemon carinicauda
CAAACACACTCGTGTGCGTATGCACAAACACACACACAGGTGCAAAAATTGCTACGCAGTAAGAGAGACGGTCGGGGAGGAGGTAGAGATGGTGACTGCGATAACATACCGTAACTCGTCACTAAAAGTGATGAAAATAAAAAATAAAAAGAAAAAAAATGTAAAAAAAAAATAAAAAAATAAAAAAAAATAAATAAGCTAAGTTAGATTAAAATTTCCGTAGTGTAAGTTACGGTATGTTATCGCAGTCACCATCTCTACCTCCTCGCCGATCGGGTCTCCTCGTGCGTGTGTGTGTGTGTTTGCGCATACGCACACGAGTGTGTTTGTATCAATATTTGTTTTAGTTAATAAAGGAATTCAGATTCGCTGATATTGTTTTTTTAGTTACATTTAACTGTCATTCAACTCGTTAACGCTGTTAAAAATCGTATGTACACAACACATTTTTGTTTAATCTCATTTTTGTTTAATCTCTCTCTCTCTCTCTCTCTCTCTCTCTCTCTCTCTCTCTCTCTCTCTCTCTCTCTCTCTCTCTCAGAAAAAATTAATAGACGTCTCTAACATTAACAGTGAAGAAGAACAAGAGAGAGAGAGAGAGAGTATTTATTTAAAGAACATGTTAACACCATGTCTACCTTCTCGCCGATCGTCCGTCTCCTGGCGTAGCAAATCCTACACCTGCGTTGGCCTGTCTCTAAGGTAAAGTGGCAATAAAACACATTTTTTATTTATTATTTCTTTATAATTATCTTTTTTACATGCTTCTTTCATATTATGCAGTTATGTTATTGTTATGTGTAATTATGTGTAGCCATTTATTAAGGATTTATTATGGATTTTTAGGCTGAGGAACGAATTAAATGAATTACCATGTATTCTTATGGGAAAATTCGTTTCTACATCCGAACATTTTCTACATCCGAACATTTTCTACATCCGAAGTTGGTTGTGGAACGAATTAAATTCGTATGTAGAGGTACCACTGTATGTATAAAAATGCCTATAACTTCAATAAATTTAAAGCACTCCGAAATCTGTATACCATGCATGAAAGTACTAGGCCCAGACGCCTAGGCTACGAAGCCTAGCATAGACCAGGATCGGTTACCCCCCGCGCTGAAACTGAATTTACTAACGGCATCATATAAAGAATTACTATTCGAAAAGCTAAATAGCTAGATTTATTAAAGCCTAAGGACCGGGAATGTCGCTCTGGCTAACTAAATGACTTGTGCATAGCGAGCGACAGCGTCCAGGACGCCTCCAATAGGCAACAGCTCTTGTTTACGTTAATATCGCTTCCGATTTAATTCAAAACGCCAAGAGCTTACATTGATACATAATAAAGATAATACTCAACTTTCCAGAGGCAGAAGAGGCTGGAGAAAGCATCATAATGTTGAAATAAATCCAAGATAACGAGAGAATCACAATGGAAACACCGAGTAGTTGAGCTACGCGATAAGGAATAGAGATGGTGCTGTTGGCGGCATTGTGTACACACTCGAAGCGAGATAGGAGAGGTACCTTATTAACGTCTCTCCTTTCATTCTCGTTTTTCGTTTTCTTACCACTTTGACCCCTCGAAGTGTTAACTCTGTTCTGGCTGAAGACCCTCATTTAGCTTCAGCACGGCATTTCATTCCCGTGCTGAAACTTGGTGACGGGCAAGAGGGCTCTCGAACTAGGGGAAATTGCTCCCCCAGTTCGAATCTAAATTTCTCTCCTTCACCTTTTTCTTTTACTCAATATTACTTCGACCTTATCCTAATTTCGTAAACTTTCTTTCGTCTTGCTTTCCAAACTCTATGAGAAAAAATTCCCTCATTATATATGTGTATATATTTATGTACATATATATTTATTTCTTTTTTTTTTTCCTCCTATGGCTTGGATGTTTCTACATCCATTGTAGTCCCGGCGGGGATGTTCATACATCCTTTATTGCTGCCTGCTTTGATGAGTGGGAGGAGGTATCACGGTTGGGAGGTGTTTGCATTCAAAGCTATATGTGAGAGTATTGGATGATTTCAGCCATCCCGAAGATGGTTTGGACCTTTTTGGCGGAACTATTCTCAAGTGTTGGGTCTTCGGAATCCAGGGGGGATCCAATGCTTGGGGTAGGACTCTCGACTTTTGGCCGGAAGCCCGTCATTACAGATATGAGGAGGATGATTCCATAGTTTCTTGGTCTCAGTCCTAACAGGTAGGTTCAGCTTACACCTGTGCCTCTATATCTGTTTTGATGCTATCCTTCGGATAGGGTATGGAGTGGACCATCTGGGAAGTATACTCTCATTGTGCCGATAGTGGAGAGTGCAAATTTCTTTTCTTACGTGTGATGGCCTAACATTCTCGAGCAGGTACATCAAACTAACCTTTTTCTCTCTCTCGTCTAATGGATTCTTTAAGTAACGAACCCCCATCCCCTGGATACGCTGACTCTCCCCCGGCACTGTTGACGACCTCTGCTAATTCAATTAAGGAAAATTCTGTTGACGACCTAGGAACAAAAAAGGACCCTTCTACTAATGTTTTAAAACCAATTAAATCGGGTAACAAAGGGAAACTTCGAATCCCTCATGTTACCCAAATTCCAATAAATATTAATTACAGTATATGGTATATAAAGCATTTAGATGCTATGGAGTGATAAAAGAAATTAGAATGAAACTTGAAAATGAAAAATGGCATTCATGGATAACTTATAATAATCATGAAGAAGCATTCAATGCAATATGTAACATCAATGATATCAAAATTAATAACTTGAATGTCATGGGTGCCCTATGTGATAAGATACCAAACAGTTTGGATGTATATAGACCTGCTGACTGGTTTGAGAAAGATATCGATACAACTATGCTCCCCCAAAGAAAACCAAAACCACCAATGTGGCTTGTTGCTGAGCCTAAAGGGAGTAATGGGAATTATTTTAAAATTAGCAAACATTCAGAAAAAAGTAGGAACTATTGCACGAGGTGATGTATCTAGCTTTGGGAAAAATAGCTTCCTAATCCATACAAAATCATACACGCAATCAGTTATACTGTCTAACCTTAAGACAAGCAGTGATGAGGATATGTTAGATGTCAAACCCCACCTAAACTTTAGTTACGGAAGGGGAGTAGTCTTCAATAAAGATCTGTATGAATTTACAGAAGAGGAAATACTAGCCATGTGTCCATTAACAGTGTGGAAAGTGCACAAGATTCCTGGGACGTCAATGATTATCCTTACTTTCCAGGATGCTGATGTGCCTTTCAACATCGGTATTGAAAATGAAAGAATAAAAGTTTGACCTTTCAAACAAAAGCCCTTACAATGTTTCAAGTGTTTCAAATTTGGACATCCTTCTAAAGTTTGTAAAAATGAAAAAATGTGTAGTATCTGTTCCAGACCTTATCATGGAGAGTGTACATTTGAGCCCAGCTGTTTGAACTGCAATTCAAACCATAAATCCACTGACAGGAGCTGCTAGATTTATAAGTTTGAAGAAGCAGCCCTCAACAAATCCAGTGTAGAACACATAAGCGTAGGACAGGCCAAAAGACTACTGAAAAAACCAAACAGCTATGCAAAGGCACTGAAATCAAGAGAAAATATACCACAGGAGACATCGAACCCACATAGTGCTGCCAGTAACTTTAAGAAAAATACATCATTTAATGGTAGTAAAGTTTTGCATGACAAGGTAAGCATATTGCCTGCCAAGGCTTTGCCACTGTGTATTAAAACTGCAGCACTGCCCACTTCTATACAAACTTCATCCCCCATTACCAGCAATAGTACTAACCTCTCTCAGGCCATATCCTTACCTGATTTGATGGAGGTTCCACCTGAAACAAAGTTACCAGGTGTACCTGTGGTAGGGAAGGTGCAAAAACCTGGTAGATCCTCACCACCTATAAATAGGAAAAGAGAGAGACCTCCATCTCTCTCACCCCCTTCCATAAGAAATATTAGAGTTATGACATCAAATAAATATGATGTTTTGTCTGTTGATGTTTCTGATCAACCAGAAGACAATTTAAATAAATCAGCAATTCAAGTTGAGGTCCACCATCCCCCTCAACAATTGGATCAGGACGACAACAAGAAAAACACAAACAAAAAACCACATGTGCCAAGACCCTCTCTAATAAAACCACCAGGAAATAGCATGAGATCAAAAATTGCTAATGGGAAGACTTCATCTAAAAGCTCTTCCAAAAAATAAACCATAGTTTTTTCCTCCATTTTGCAATGGAATTGTCAGGATTTAAGGGCCAAAATTGAAGAACTTAAGTTCTTAGTTTATGAGCATTCCCCCATAACCGTAAGTCTGCAGGAGAGCAAGCTTGATGCTAATACCGCCTGTCCTCGCGAATATATTAGTTATAGGACACCTTATGATCACGGAGTGGGGAGCCATGGCGGAAGTCTCATATACGTTCGTCAAGATGTTCCCCAAATACCTATATCTGTCCGTACACCTCTGCAGGCAGTGGTTGTATAGATTGATATAGGGAGAAAATATACAATCTGTTCACTGTACTTACCTCCAAATGATAACATATTGTATGAAGATTTAGTAGAGGTGATTCAACAGCTCCCTCAACCTTTTCTTTTACTTAGAGATTTGAATGGTAGACATCCATTGTGGGGTGATGTTTTAGCAAACACCAGGGGCAATATTATATCATCAATTGTGGAAAACAAGGATGTCGAACTCCTTAATACAGGAGAACCCACACACTTCCATGTACAGACGGGTACCTTGTCATGCATCGACCTTTCAATTGCAAGCTCTAACTGTCTCCTTGATTTCGATTGGAGGACATTAGATGATTGGCATACTAGTGATCATGCACCAATCATTATAAACACCAACAATGGTCCACCTTTACAAAGATCTCCACGATGGAATCTTGATAAGGCGGACTGGGATAGATTTCGTGAGCTAAGTGAAATTGAAGGAAATGCAGAGCAGTTTGAAAATATTGATGATGCCATAGACTTGCTTAATGGAACCCTTCATACAGCAGGAGTTAATTCAATTCCTAAAACAACAGGGTTATTCAAATGACGACCAGTCCCTTGGTGGTCTTCAGAACTAACTACCCTGCACAGAGCCACTAGAAGGTCTTTAACTCGACTGCGCAGACACCGTACTGAGGGCAATTTGATTATATACAAGAAATGTAGAGCACAGTTCCATCGTGCCATGAAGGAAGCTAGGCGCCAGTCATGGGTGTCTTTTGTTTCTTCCATTAACAGTAGAACACCACCATCTACTGTGAGGAGGAAAATAAAAAAGATTGCCGGCAAATTTACCCCGAACCCACCACCAGTGTTGAAGGTGAGCGGTCAGTATGTGACTGAAGCAAATGATGTCAGCAATGCCCTGGCTGAACATTTTTCAAATGTATTCAGCAAGTGCGAAGGAGCTCCTGGTCACCAGTATTGGAGCAACGAGGAAAAGAAAATTCTAAATTTTGTAACAGGAAGGGAAGAATCATATAATTCTCCTTTTACTGAAAGAGAATATGATTCCGCTCTTACTAATTGTAACAATACAGCCCCTGGACCCGATGGAATTCCATATGCAATGATTAAACATGTACATTTTAATACAAAGTTATTTATTTTAAGCATTATTAATAGAATATGGCATGATCATAGTTATCCTAGTGTTTGGGAACTAGCCATTATTTTAGCCTTTTTAAAACCCGGTAAGGACAAGTTTTTAGCAGCAAACTACCTACCTATTGCATTGACATCTTGTTTATGTAAAATCATGGAGAAGATGGTCAATGCAAGACTGATTTGGTACCTTGAAAAGAAGAATATTTTATCACCGATTCAATGTGGATTCAGAAAAATGCACTCAACGACTGATGTGTTGATATGACTTCAGTCCTCTATTTGTGAAGCGTTTGTTTCCAAACAGCACCATGTGACAGTCTTTTTTTACCTTGAAAAGGCATATGATACCACTTGGAGGTATGGTGTACTTGAAACAATTCATGACTTGGGATTGAGAGGAGAGCTTCCGCTATTTATTCAGGCATTTCTTTCAAATAGAGTTTTTGAAGTGAGAGTGGGGGAAGCTCTATCGGAGAGTAAGTGCCAGGAAGAAGGAGTTCCTCAGGGTAGTGTGCTGAGTGTGACCCTTTTTGCACTAGCAATTACAGTGATACCTCTACATACGATCTTAATTCGTTCCAGAAACTACTTCGTATGTTAAAACGATCGTATGTTGGAGCAAATATTCCCATAAGAATACATGGTAATTGATTTAATTCGTTCCTCAGCCTAAAAACCCATAATAAATCCCTAATAAATGGCTACACATAATTACACAATACATTAATAAAATGGCTGTATAATAAATACATATTACAAACCAAAAAAAAAGAATAATAATAATGAAATATTAAATAAAAAATGGGTTGTAATGTAACACTTTACCTTAGCGACAGGCCAGCGCAGGTGTAGGGACTTCTACGCAGGAGGAGACGGAAGATCAGCGAGGAGGTAGGGACGGTGACTTTGTACGATAACTTACACTAACTTACACTACTACGTGAACTTTAACTTAACTTAGCTTATTTCTTTTTTCATTTTTATAATTTTATATTTTTTTTTACATTTTCCTTTTCTTATTTTTAATTTGCATCACTTTCACTCGATTCGGTCTTCCTTTTCTTTGCTTCACTTTCTTTCTTTTCATCATGATCACTAGACCGTTTTAGTAGAGATTTTTTAAAGAAACTATCGAGTGAAAGTTGCTTTGTACGGCTTTTAAGGATTTTCTAAAATGCGTTAAGCAAACATCATCGAACTGTGCAACAACACGGCAAACCTGAAGTTTCTGTGGGTGATGCTTGTCGATGAAATCAACAATGTGTTGATGATAGGCCAACATCTTGTTTTATTTCTACCGTACCTAAGATTTGGCCTACCTCCTCGATCTCCTCCGACTCACTCAACTGCGCTTGGAACTCATCATGCTGCATGGCTTGCAGCTCCTTGAGTTCCTTGGTGGTGAGCCCTTCGTGATGCTCATCGACGAGTTCGATGATGTCATCTTCATCCACCTCCAAACCCATGGACTTGCCAAGGGATACAATCTCTTCGACGTCTTCCTCGGCAGCAAGCACAGGTTCATTCTCAGGGCCAAAACCTTCGAAATCTCTGGGAGCAACAGCATCAGGCCAAAGCTTCTTCCAAGCGGAATTCAGGGTCCGACGAGTTACTCCCTCCCAAGTCTGATCAATGATCTTTAAGCAGTGCACGATATTGAAGTGCGTCCAAAATTCACGCAAAGTTAAGTTGGTGCTTTGCCTGACATTAAAGCACTGCTTAAATAAGTGCTTGGTGTACAGCTTCTTAAAATTAGAGATGACTTGCTGGTCCATGGGCTGGAGGATAGGGGTGGTATTCGGTGGAAGATACACCACCTTGATGAATTTGTATTCGTCGATGATATCATCTTCGAGTCCGGGGGAGGGTGAGGGGGTGCATTGTCCAAACAAAGCAAGCACTTCAAAGGCAAATTCCTTTCCTGAATATACTTCTTGACAGCAGGGCTGAAAACTACGTTTACCCATTCCACAAAGATATGCCTAATAACCCAAGCCTTAGAATTAGAACGCCATAGATCATGTAGCAGGTCTTTATTAATTCTATGTGCTTGAAATGCCCTAGGGTTTTCGGAATGGTAAACTAACAAAGGCTTAATTTTTGCAGTCCCCGCTGGCGTTGGCACAAAGCGCAAGAGTCAACCGATCCTTTATTGGCTTATGTCCAGGCATTTTCTTCTCTTCGGCGGTAATGTACGTTCGACTAGGCATGTTTTTCCAAAACAGACCGGTTTCATCGCAGTTGAACACCTGCTGCTCTACGTAACCTTCCTCCACCACGATGCTTTCGAACTTTTTAACAAAGTCTTTAGCAGCCTTGGTGTCCGAACTCGAAGCTTCCCCATGACGAACAACTGAATGAATCCCGGTCCGTTTCCTAAATTTCTCGAACCAACCTCGAGACACCTTGAATTCCTCCGTCGTAGGATCGGCTGAACTCTCCCCCACGTTACCCCGAGAGCGCGCTGCCTTCAAGTCACTGTAGATAGCGCTGGCCTTCTCACAATTGATCGTTTCCGTGATCGTATCGCCAACAATCTCCTTGTCCTTGATCCATATTAACAGAAGTCGTTCCATCTCTTCAAGGGTAGGGCTACGACGTTTAGAAATAATCGTGATCCCCTTCGAAGGTTTCACTGATTTAATGGCTGACTTCTGTTTTATGATCGTCGAGATCGTCGACATATTCCGGCCATATTGTTTAGCCAGATCGCTAACACGTACACCTCGCTCATGCTTTTCTAGGATTTCCTGCTTTAATTCTAATGAAAGCATAGACTTCCTGTTTTTCTCACCACTACTACTACTTCCTGAACCGAAACTAAGCATTTTAAGACCCATGATTACGGAACACAGAAAACAACACGTGAAAAGGCAAAATAAAAAACTGTTAAAACTGATACTCTAAAGGAACTTCCATCAGGACGACATGGCTATCTCACCCAAAAATAGATTCCGTTTTATGTGTATTTTTATGTTGACATAGTGATCAAATCAAACAGGAAACATTCTCTAAAGTGAGACTTAGCTATGTTCCCCCACACTCCACATCTGACTACTGCCCACAACACCACCCAAGAAATATCAGTCATGCACGTCAGCATTTTCTATCGTGCAGTGGAATCCCTCCGTCTTTACCATGAAGGTTATCTAGCATCTCCTCTCTTGGAGAGGCTTTTCTAGAGAGACTGCCGAGCAGATGTCTGGATGCCTCCAAAAATCCTCAACGGCAGTCTACCAAGCTGAATGGGCCTTCTGTGGTTGGTGTCGTGGAAGGGGTATCTCTCCAATCAATGTCGTTTTCACATTAATCGTGGACTTGCTTGTTTTACCTCCATAAGGAGAAACTCTAATTGGTTTCTGTGGTAAAAGGCTACTGCTTGGCCTTGAGTCAAGTGTCTTTAGACATAATGGGAGAGGTATCTGTTCTTAGAAGAGATTTTTATGCTCATATAGGTTTTGAGCAGTCCTGTCCTCCAGTTGAGGTTAGCCCCTCATTGTAACGTGATATAAAGTTCTGGGATCCTCGAAGAGGGTGCCTTATGAGCCCTAGAAGCATGCATCTGATACGAACCTTGCCCTGAAGACAATGTTCCATCACTACATATAAACTAACGCTATTTATAGGAGTATTACTTTCGGCGAAGGTGAGAGATGAGCCTTTAGGTTTTTAGTGAGTGTTAACTGGGGTGAGGGTAGCAACTACCCCTCTTGCTCACACGTCTGGGTTTGTGAGCCTCACTTTGCTTTAGGCTTTGGTGGAGTTCAGTTGTTACTGCTATTCCCCTCACCAAATTTTTCATTTGCCATTAGAAATATTTTTTTTTTTTTTTTTAGCAATGTATGTGTGCGTCTTGCCATTGGTATGCGCACCTACCCAGGACCTTAGGGCCTCTCTTGTGGGACTTTTATATTATCTATGGATACTGATCCTCACCATTAATGTCCCGCTTGTAGAGGACAACAGTGTGATAGTGATAACACTTGCCCTGAATGACGGGAGGGGTTTATATCCCAGTGGGAAAGGTTTGGTTGCTGACGGAAGAAGACGACTAAAAGGGATTCGTGGTCTTCCTCTTTACTTACTTTACTTTGATGGCTGCTTTTCCGGTCCCATACAGCAGGGAAACCCCACTCTCTACAGGACCTCCACTGTCGTTTTACCTTGTTCGTTCACAGTATTTATCTTTTCAAGTCACATGTTGTTCATTTACTGTTAAATCGTTACTGTCAAAAGACTCATGAAATAAGAAAGTCTTCAGTTTCCTCTTGAAAGCCTTAATGTCTTCAATCATTGGAATGTTTCGTGGGAGCTTATTATATAGTCTCGGGGCCGCATATTTAAAGGCTCTGTAGCCCAAAGTGGACATAAATCTAGGTTCCAACAGTTTGAAGCCATCTGTGACTATTCTCGTGTCGACACGAATTGTTGGCTGCGCAATATGTAGCAATTCTCTTAAGTATTTTGGATGACCGGTTCTGATAACTTGGTGGGTTATTGTACATATTTTAAATTCAATTCTCGTTTTAATTGGCAGCCAGTGTAAATCAATTAGTATAGGGGTGATCCTTTCTCTAGGTGGGACACCTTTTATCAGTCTTGCTCCTCTGTTTATTATGTTTTGTAATTTCTTAAAGTTGCACTTTAGGTAAATTGTAGTAGATAGAGTTGCAATAGTCAATCCAGGTAATAACACAGTTTATCACAAGTTTCTTTACAGAATTTTCTTCCAGGAATTTTTTAGAAACGCAATATTTCTTAGACGATAGCCAGCACTTTTTATTACATTATTTATTTGGACATTTAGAGACAGGTTACACTCAAGAAATACACCTAGATCTTGAACTTTACTATATATCGGCACCGAGTCATTATTTATGTTCATTTGAATATCACCTAAGTTTTTCACGTTGTGTCTCTTGCCCACCACCACGAATTCAGTTTTGTTCTCATTTAATTTTAGTTGCTTAAATGTCATTTATTCTCTAACACTATCAGGGATTCGGTTTAGAGTTTCAGTAGTGCCATGTATGTCATTTATGGAAAAGTAAAATTGTGTGTCATCTGCAAATAGTTTAAACTTCACTCCATGCCTTTGTAGCATTTTCGATAAACCAATAGTATAGATGCAGAATAAGATTGGGCCAAGTACACTCCCGTGGGGTACCCCTCTGCTTAAGGGTTCATATAATGAATAAGAGTTTTCAATTTGTACACAGTAATTTCTACCAACCAAGTAGTCTTTTAGGTATTCGAAAGCTTGATCTTCAACGCCGATGGACTGTAGATCATTTAGTAGCAGTTCATGCACAACTGTATTAAAAGCAGCACTGAGATCGAGCAATATTAAAATACCACATTTATTTTCATCCATCATTTCTAGCATATCCTTTACAACAGAGCAGATGGCTGTCTCCGTAGAGTATAGTTTTCTGTAAGCAGATTGGTTGTCAGGCAAAGCTTCTATTACTTCTAAGTGGCTGACCTGACTAGTTGTTCAAGAATTACATATTCAAGCACTTTTGAGACAAAGGATAGATTTGAAATATGTCTATATGAGCTTAATTCCTGGTAGTCCAGTGCATTTTTCAGAACTGGTGTGACTATAGCCATTTTCTCAGATTTAGGAAACTTATATTCATCAATGCTTGCATTTGTTATTCTCATTATTATTTTGGCTAGACTAGAAAAGTCACTCTCTCTCCAATTACTTCAGATATTGGCATAGGATCGATTGCGCAGTTTGTTTTCTTTGCTCTCTTGATAATTCTGGTGATGTCATCTTATGTTATGTTGTTAAATCGTATTAATTTTGTCTGTGTGCTTGGGGTATCATTATCCTGATGTTGAGTATTTACAAATGATCTGGTTATGTTTTCAATTTTGTTTTTAAAGAATACTAGCAAATTATTTGCTAGTTCCTGGTCACTGTATCCATCAGGTAGCTTCTTTTCTTTAACATTTATATATATATATATATATATATATATATATATATATATATATATATATATATATATGTATGTATGTATATATATACATACATATACGTATATATATATATATATATATATATATATATATATATATATATATATATACAATATATATATGTATATATATATATATATATATATATATATATATATATATATATATATATATGTATATATATGTATATGTATATATATGTATATATATGTATATGTATATATATGTATATATATGTATGTATATATATATATATATATATATATATATATATACACAGTGGAACCTCTACATACGATCTTAATTCGTTCCAGAAACTGCTTCGTATGTTAAAACAATCGTATGTTGGAGCAAATATTCCCATAAGAATACACTGTAATTTGTATAATTCATTCCACACCCCTAAAACCTATAATTACTCCTTAGTAACTTAATACATATAATTACACATAACAATAACATAACTGCATAATATGAAAGAAGGATGTAAAAATGATAATTATATAGAAATAATAAATAAAAAATGTGTTTTTTTGTCACTTTACCTTAGAGACAGGCCAACGCAAATGTAGGATTTGCTACGCCAGGAGGAGAGGGATGATCGGCGAGACGGTAGACATGGTGTTAACATGTTCTTTAAATAAATACTCTCTCTCTCTCTCTCTCTCTCTCTCTCTCTCTCTCTCTCTCTCTCTCTCTCTCTCTCTCTCTCTCTCTCTCAAAAATGTGTTATGTACATATGATTTTTAACAGCGTCAACGAGTTGAAAGACAATTAAATGTAACAAAAAATGTAATATCAGCGAATCTGAATTCCTTTATTAACTAAAACAAACATTGATACAAACACACTCGTGTGCGTATGCGCAAACACACACACACGCAGGAGGAGACACGATCGGCGAGGAGGTAGAGATGGTGATTGCGATAACGTACTGTAAGTTACACTACGGAAACTAATCTAACTTAGCTTATTTATTTTTTTTATTTTTATATTTCATATTTTTTGATTTTTTTTTCTTTTGATTTTTAATTTTCATCACTTTCAGTGACGAGTTACGGTACGTTATCGCAGTCACCATCTCTACCTCCTCCCCAACCGTCTGTCTCTTACTGCGTAGCAATTCCTGCACCTGTGTGTGTGTGTGTGTGGGCATATGCACACGAGTGTGTTTGTATCAATTTTTGTTTTAGTTAATAAAGGAATTCAGATTTGCTGTCATTACTTTCTTAGTTACATTTAATTGTTTTTCAACTCGTTGATGCTGTTAAAAATCATATGTACTCCAAAAACATTATTGTTCAATCTCTCTCTCTCTCTCTCTCTCTCTCTCTCTCTCTCTCTCTCTCTCTCTCTCTCTCTCTCTCTCTCTCTCGGAAAAAAATAATAGACGTCTCTAACACTATAACAGCTAAGAAGAACAAGAGAGAGAGAGAGAGAGAGAGAGAGAGAGAGAGAGAGAGAGAGAGAGAGAGAGAGAGAGATTTTATTTAAAGAACATGTTAATGCTATGTTTAGAGAGAAACAGAAAAAGAGAGAAGTCTTATTTAAAAGAGCTTGTTAATGCTATCTTGGTTTTCTTTGCTTCACTTTTTTCATTCTTTCTGTTCATCATGCTGGCCCTTCTCACAAATGATCGTTGCCAACAATCTCTTTGTCCTTTATCCCTATCAACAAAAGGCGTTCTATCTCTTCCAGGGTATTGCTACGATGTCTTGTAATAATGGTTATCCCCTTCGATGGTTTATCTGCTTTAATGGCAGCCTTCTGCTTGATGATTGTCGAGATCATAGGCCTATTCTGGCCATATTGTTTAGCCATATCACTCGCATGCACACTGCTCTCATGTTATTCTATAATTTCTTGATTCAATTCTAATGAAAGAATTGCCTTCTTTCTTTTCTCACCACTATCTGTACTGAATCTTAGCTTCTTAGGCACCATGATTATAGGTAAAATCAAAAAGGAAATGTGAGAAAAGGAAGAAAATAAGCACTTTTGATAACAGACCAAACAGAGGACAACCACACGATACACACAAGAACAGAGAACAGAGCACTCGACGCTCAATGGCGTCCCTCTTACGTGCTTTCATCTACCGGCGTAAACAAGATCTACATCGGATGTTGGAGCATTACTTCAGGTGTTGAGACAAAAGTTTGATGGAATTTTACTTCGGATGTTGGAACAATCGTATGTAAAGACAATTGTATGTAGAGGTTCCACTGTACAGTAGGGTCCCGAATTATACGATTCCCCTTTTATGCGATCGCTATTTTTCAAAAATAAATTTTCTGTATCTGCGAAGCTGTTTAAAGTCTGCTAGTCAAGGACTACAAAACGTATAAAATATATTGTCTTTTTAAGTCTATTGGTAGCCCTAAATACGGCGGTTTATAATAAATGTTAAAAAACAATATTAACATTACATCTTATTAACATAATTAAATAATAAAAAGCCTATTCAAGGATAAAATTCCACATCAACAATGAAATCAACTGTTAACTGTGCGAGTCCAGCTGACAAAATGTAAACAGAATTGTGGTTACGTTCTCGGCAATCTTTATCTTTCTCCAACCTTTCGATAATTTTAATGGCAGTGTTAATGATGGTATATTAAAGCATTATTTTTTTTTAGTACAGCATATATAAAAGCTTTATTTTTCCCTTCGGGCATTCAAGGTTTTCACGAGTAGACTGGGTTCGTTTATCGGCAGTGAATACCCTAAACTTCGGTAACGAGTCGGCAATATTTTGTCATATTTTAAACAGTATATATTTGATTTGCAAAGATTGGTTTTGTAGAGTACACGGTATGATTATAAAAATCTCTCTCTCTCTCTCTCTCTCTCTCTCTCTCTCTCTCTCTCTCTCTCTCTCTCTCTCTCTCTCTAACGAAATTAACATGATTATTGTTAGTTGTGGCGATCAATTCCTCACGAAACAAAAACATGGCATTCGATTACAACAGCTGATTCATTCATTCTCTCTCTCTCTCTCTCTCTCTCTCTCTCTCTCTCTCTCTCTCTCTCTCTCTCTCTCTCTCTCTCTCTCTCTCTCCCGTTATACAAAACTTACAAACAGATGAAGAAACCAAAATCAGTTTTCTTAAAGTGTCAATCAAATACGAAACGAAAAAATTATACCGTGTATACATCCATTTCAGTCGTAGCTTAAAATATGGCATCCGATTTCATCAGCAAACCACTATTTTTTGGGAAACATCATTTTATTCTAGAAAATTGCTACTCTTTAAATAGTTAATTGCACATTAAGAAAGCGTGTAGTTTTGTTTTTAAATTTCGGGTGTGTTTTAAAAATCGAGTATTGTTGACTTCTTTTTGTTTAACTTTTGGCTAAGATCAGATCAGCTGACGTCTACCTGCCGGTCTCAAGAATAGGCGCATACGAATACAGTAACAAAGTATTGTTTATACCATTTCTTAACTTATTCAAAACATATATACAGTTGATATTACATAAGCACCAATGTGTTATAACCTATCATATTTTTTTTGTTTAGTATATTTTAAACTAACACACACACACACACACACACACACACACACACACACACACACACACACACACACACACACACACTCTCTCTCTCTCTCTCTCCTCTCTCTCTCTCTCTCTCTCTCTCTCTCTCTCTCTCTCTCTCTCTCTCTCTCTCTCTCTCTCTTACCTGTATCTCATTAACAAATGAAATCTTTGTTGCTTCACAAAGTTTCAGTTATATTGAAAATCAATCATGATTCAATTTTCCTTACTTTCTCCAATCTCGCACCATCTCTGTCACATCGAACGTTATAGCGGTAACTTAGTTGTTCGATAACTTTGAAAATCGGCCTAGTACTTGGTTCTTCTCTTACTTTTTCTATAGATGGTTTCATAATTGAAGTGGGTACAAGTTGACTTATTACTAAAGTTAGGAAAAGTATTTTGGATATGGAATGGACAATCATCTTTAGTAACAGTTTAGATTTATCGTAAATTACCATTCTGTCATTAGTGGCAAATGTTATTGTTGATTAAACGCAAAAATAAAAAAAATAGTTTTCTTGCTTTGCTACAAGTAGGAATTTATATAGATATGGTAAATAATATTTGTAATAACATATTTACTAAAAGCTTTTAATATCATTATTTATCACTTTGATCATGCGTGTTTAATGCCTTCGTTTGTTTATTAAGATCAAAGATGGAGCGTACAGTAAACGAATGGAAGGTTTCCGTTTCAGGCGGCGTCATAAAGAAAAACATTAAATAAATGGCTTTCATTCCATTTATTTGGAAGTTCTAAGAAAAATTAAGTAGAACATTGGTAATAACAAAATCAACATATAATCAATACTTGGTAAGATTGCTGTCGATGCAAAAACTAACCTATACACACAGATGTGTAAATGCGTCTGTTTCTTCGTTATGATCAGAGATAAACGTAAACAAAACATTGGTTGTCGTTTTTTATTGTGCTTTTTGGCGCATTTGGGAAACGCATGATATAAAATCGCCTTTATTTTGATAATTCTGGATTTTCAATCATACAACTAAAGCTAGTCTATAGAGTGATGGTTGTGCTATTCACCAGTTGTCTTATACAATAGATATGACAAACATTAAAATTTGTCTGTATTTTGGGTCGTGTTATAACAGGAAATATAAGGTGTTTACACCCATCCTGGTTGTAATTTTAACCATTTTTCAAGTTATTAAAACTTTAGAGTATATTAAATGTTTGATTTATTCACAAGAACAATTTGATATTATAAAGAAACTCAGTATAGTACATAGAAAGTATTGGAAATGAGTAGTAAACACGTTTGAATAGGCAAGTTGCTGGTTGCCATGGCCCCAATGGAATTATTTCTGTTAGTTGTGTGTTTCGAAATATACGATTTTCCATTTATACGAGGTCATTGATCGACCAAATTCTCGCATAATTTGGGACCCTACTGTGTATATATATATATATTTATATATATATATATATATATATATATATATATATATATATATATATTTATATATATATATAATATATATACATGTATAATATATATATATATATATATAAAATATATATATATATATATATATATATATATATAAAATATATATATATATATATATATATATATATATATATATATATATATATATATATATATATATTATACACACACACATAGTATAACCCTGTTTTCCCTGCGAGGTGTAATCGGACAATGTCTAGAGTAAGTGCAGATTTCAACTCCCAAGATTTTTCTTACCTGGTCAAGTTCACACACGATTGCAACAATTGCTAGGCTGTTAGTTCTCACACATTTTGAGTTAATGAGGTGTCAGATTATCTTTATCGAGTTTGTGCGAAGCACAGAATCATAACCCCAGGCTAGAAATCAACCAGTTGGTTAAAGACATCCACCCACCTAAGAGCAAGTTTCCACGGTCAAGAGAAAAATAGTTTGTGTTTGGTGTTGGAACAAATGACAGATTAGGAAATATGTATTATTTCTAACTCCATAAACCTTGAGCTCTGTACTCATACTTCTCTCACCGTCACCTGATCCCTCAACGTCCTGCCTGCATTTAAAAAGTGACGTAATTTTTCCGGTGCGTGTGAGCTGTGTGGCTAGTCTATCCGCCTGCACCCACTTTCTACCCCCCAACAAATTAGCGGTGGATAGTTGTACTTCGCGAAAAAGTCTTATGCTTAGTGTCTGCTTTTGCCAAAATTATATCCACTGTAAAGAGCTCAAGGTTTTTTTAGTTAGAAAAAATCTAAATTAATTCAAAATTTGTCATTTTAACTCATAAAAACCATGGTAAATTTTTATGGTGTTTGATACACAAGTAGAACATTGTGCTTTATTTTCTACTTGTACTAATTTAAGGAACGTTTCATCTGAAACTGCAAATTTTGCATCCAATTTGCGACCCTACATTACTCATGTTGGAGAAACCTTTGTGAAAGTATATTATAGATTAAAGCTCTTTGAATGACAATACAGTATCACCATCTAAACCTATGTCTTTTGCAATCTGGTCATTAATGTTATTGCCGAATTCATGGAATCTATTTGGTTAAAGTTTGAGTGATTGGATGAATAGATGATCTGGAGAGGAAATTTGTGAGAGATTATTGTTAATGTATTTTTGTTCCGACTTTTTGTTCCGACAAGAGATACTTAGCTGGAACTACTTTCATAGGAGGATTGGTATAAACCACTCCGCTCTGACCAAATTGATTTGCTTCCCACCCCCACAAAGCCCGGCCGGGACCCGGCCTCCAACTTGGCCTCAGGTCCTCAGTTCTCGTTGGTCGTTGGTCCGTGAACAACGTCCCGACCTCGCTCCCGCTCTGACCCTGACGTCATGGTTCCCACGTGGTCTCCTCGTGTTCCCTGTGTTCCCTTGTGTTTCCCAGTGTCCTTTTTTTTCCCTGTGTGTGTTTCATTGCCCTGTGATGGAGGCTCATTGTCGTTGCCCTGGGCCTTCTGCAGAGAAATCGTATGGCGCTTTCTTGTCCAAGGAAGAGGTTGACCCTCATTCTCTTTGTTCCATGTGTCGGGGACAAAGGTTTGCGAAGGATGTTACTTGCCCTGAATGCGTCGTTTGGCCCGTCTGGCAATGGAAGTTAGTGGGGATGAAGAAGAAAGCCAAGAAGGAGAAACTTACTATGTTGAGGGAAACCTCGGTAGAGTCGGCCTCTGCTAGGACGACTCCGGTACAGGTGAAGTCCCAAAGGTCATCCCCAGTCCCCGTCCATGGCAGGGACATAGGTAAGTCTGTTGCCGGGGCTCAACCGATTGTTGAGCCCGTTGTTTCGTTGGGTGAGGCCCCTGCGGCGGATCCCTTGTTATTGTCTTTGTGGGCGCGCTTGCGCTTTGTGGGTGCCCCCTCCATGGAGGAGTTTGTAGCCCAAACTCGTGGTGCGCAGGTGCCCCCCTTGGTAGCAGTTCCGGCCGTAACCCCGGTAACCGATCTGCCTTCTCTGTTTACTGTTCCAGGTCCGTCATCAGGAACGTGTGATCCATATCGTGAGCATTGTGTGACGGGCTCTCTCGATGCTGTTCCGCCGGCCTGGTTTACCATGCCAAGGACCCCGGGTAGTTCGCCGAGACGTCAAGCAGCCTTGGGACAAAGGAGTGCGATGCACCCACCCCAAACCGTCTCCCTCGGTTGGGTCGGCAACCCCCGTGGTGGGGAAGACCGGGTCAGTGACCCCGGGGGGACGACAAACCTCACAAAAGGAGAGAGCAAAGCATTATCCTCCTTCCTCCGACACAGACCGATCTTCGGACGGGACCTCCTCGCAGAGTTCTTCCTCCCGTGAGAGGAGAATGCGCAGGGGGCGCAAGAGGAGCCGTTCCCAGTCTTCCTCGAGGTTCTCTAGAAAATATTCTAGGTCGTCCCGGAGGCGGCACAGGCACCGCAGCAGTTGGAAAAACAGGTGGCATCGCAGACATGGCAGTTCCCATTCACCAAGGAAGGCCGGGTAAAGGTTCTCTTGTTCCCACTGCAATAGGGGCTGCCCGGGGGACGGGGGTCCCCGTGAAGAGAGCGGGATCCGTGCTCTGCTCTCAGGTCTCTCCGGCCGTTCCAATGGCTGCTACCCAGCGGCAGGCCCCCGTGCGGCCAGGATTGGGTAGGGATCCCACAGGGATCCTGCAGAAAGAGCCTAGAGGTGTGAGCTCCCCAGGCTGGGGGAGGCCCATTACGTCTCCCGCTCCTCGAGCACAGGTGCCACAGGAGCAGCAGCAGAGGAACAGGTGGCATCGTAGACATGGCAGTTTCCATTCACCAAGGAAGGCTGGTAAGGGTCTCCCCCGTTCGCACTGCAGCAGGGGCTGCCCGTGGGACGGGGGGTCCCCGAAAGGAGAGCGAGGCCCTTGGGCTACTCCCTGGGCTCTCTGGCCTGTCCCCCCGCGACAGGCCCCACGCGGCAAGGCCCCGTGCTGCCAAGAATGGGTAGGGGTCCGCTAGTGACCCCGCAGCGGGAGCCTAGGGGTGATGTGAGGCCCCCTTCGAGTGAGGTGGGCAAGCCCATGACGGCTCCCACCCCCCCAGAGGCTCTCCTCAATACGGGTCTCCCCGCTTGAGTGGAGCCCTCGGCTACCCCCGCAGGTTCGACGGGGATCTGATGTTGCCGGACACAACACTGGAGGAAACATCGATGTTCGGGAGGGTCCTAGCCTGGATCTGGGACTTGAACAACTTGAGTGAGGCGGAAGAGCCAAGGCATCTGGACTTGGCCACGGTGGTGGACAGGGCCCTGGGGATGGTGCCTAAGGAGGCCAGGCCTTCTCATTACAGGAGACCCCTGTTGTTGGAGGCCTCTGTTTGGTCCCTGTCCCACACCATGTCCTGGTTGAACTTGTGGTCTGCAGCAATGGCCACTTTCCACAACAGCCACGATCTCTCCAACGAAGCAGGCCTGAACCTCTTCCGAGAGCTTCTCCGGTCCGTGACCAAAGCCATTAAGTTGGCTCAAGGATCCCGGACAGAGACCCCAGGTTGCTTAAGAACTCCCCAGTTGGAAGGGGAAGATCTGTTTCCAGAGAACCTGGTGGAGCAGAATATAGAGAGACTCGTGAAGGAAGGCAGGCCCTGGGATTCCTCCCACCAGAACCCCTTCAAGGCCCCTCAAGGATTCTCGGGTTCCTTCAAGCCCAGGTCCTCTTCCTCCAGGAGAGCCAGAGGAGCCCAGGTCCCTAGGAGGAAGTAGGGCGAGAGGCCCCCCCTTCCACTATCCCCTCCACCGGTGAAGGGATGCCTCGAAAACATGGCAAAGTTGGTAGAATTCTGGAACCGACCCATGGACAGGGCGTGTTCTGAAGGAAGGCTACCGGGTCCCCTTCCTGGACGAGACCCCTTCCCTGGTAAGGGACCCTGGGGCGGACACCTTGCATCCCGGGACTACTCCCACAAGGAAGTCCTCCAGACGGAGATCTCCGCCATGTTGCTCAAGGGCTCCCTCCAACAGGTGTTGAACAACTCCCCGGGCTTCTACAGCAGACTTTTCCTAGTCCAGAAGTCCTCGTGGGGTTGGAGGGCCGTGATAGACCTCTCGGCCCTGAACAAGTCTATCAAGACCGAAGTGGGTTCAGGTAACTTACCAATTTACCACCCTATGCTTCGGCCTATTCACGGCCCATCAGGTTTTCACAAGAGTGTTTTCCCTGGTGACGGAGTGGGTGCACAAACGCAACTTCCAACTCCTGAGTTACCTAGACGTTTGGTTGCTGCTTTCAGTGTCAGAGGGACTCTTGGAGCAGCAATGGGACGTTCTGTTAGCCTTCTGCGGGGAGCTGGGTACCGTGGTAAATATGGAGAAATCCCAGTTAACACCAGTTAGAAGAACGATTTACTTGGGGGATGGAGCTGGACATGACCTTGGCGAGGGCCTTTCCCTCCGAGGAGTGCATCAGGAACCTTGGGGAGATTTCCAGGCCATTCCTCCAGGGCCTCCCTATGAGGGCCAAGGACTGGGAGAGGCTACTGGGTCACCTGTCCTCCCTAGAGAAACTGGTCCCTCAGGGCAGGATCAAACTGAAGCCCCTTCAGTGGAACTTAAAAGATCACTGGTGCCAGACCGGTCCCCCCACTCAGGTGATCCCACTGTCCCCCGGTGGGAGGGTGGCCCTACAGTGGTTGTCCCTGCCGGAGAACTTCAGGCGGGGCACCCTGCTGACGGATTCCCCCCCGGAGACGTTGCTCGTCACGGATGCCTCCAAGGAGGGTTGGGGCTCCCACCTGGCCTCTCACACAGCACAAGGCCAGTGGTCGCAGGCAGAGAGGGCTCTCGTCAATGTCCTGGAGATCCTGGCCATCCAGAGGGCCCTGTCAATCTTCGAAGGGGAGCTAGAGGGCAGGACGGTAGCCCCGATGTGCGACAATGCCACGGTGGTGGCGTATGTCAAGAAACAGGAAGGCCTTCGCTCCCGGGAGCTCTGCTGCATAACAGAAAATATCCTGGAATGGGCCGAGAGGAGACACACAGACCTCACGGCTCGGTTCATTCCGGGAAAACGAAACGTCTTAGCGGACGGTCTCAGCAGGAAGGGCCAGGTCCTAAATGCTGAATGGTCCTTGAACCCTCAGGTGGCCATGGAAATCCTGGAGAGGTGGGGTTCCTTTGTGATGCACCTGTTCGCGAAAAAACTGAACGCGAAACTCCCGGTCTACTGCTCCCCGGTCCCATACCCAGGGGCAGAGATGGAAGACGAGTTTCAGCACTACTGGGACAACATGGGCATCTACGCCTTCCCACCCTTCAGGATCCTCAGGAGAGTGTTTGAACAGGCTCCTCCGGTCCAGGAGCGGGAGGATGACCCTTGTGGCTCCGTGATGGCCTGAGAGGGAGTGGTTCGCAGACCTTCAGGCTCAAGCGTCATATCCCCTGCGGCCTCTTCCTCTAAGAGAAGACCCGTGTCAGTTGCACATCCTAAGGTTCCACGAAAACCCGCAGGTGCTATTCCTTCACGCATGGCGACTATTGAGGGCCTGCTGAAGAGATATGATTTCTCGGGTTCAGCGGCCTCCTACATTGCGGGCTATTTGCGGAAATCCTCTGCCGCTGTGTATCAGGAATAAGGTGTAGGAATAAGGGAGTAAAGCCACTGGAGGCTTCCATCCCCCTGATAGCAGACTACCTAATCTTCCTGAGGATGGAGAAGAAAGTCTCGGTACCAGCAGTCAAAGCAGCTAGGGCTGCCCTGGGGCAGGTCTTCAAGCTAAGAGGCCTGGACGTAGGTGCCTCGGATTAGTTATCCATGCTGATTCGCAACTTTGAGCAGTCATGCCTCCCGCAAGCCTTCAGAGTCCCCGCTTGGGATGTCGTCAGGGTTCTGGACTCCCTGAAGAGACCCCCGTTCGAGCCCCTTAAGGATATCTTGGACAGGGAGCTCACGTTGAAGACAGTCTTCCTGTTGGTCTTGGCATCCTCCAAAAGGGTGAGCCAACTGCACGGACTCTCCTGGAGGTCTCCCACTCCAAAGGGTGTAAAGACCTCTCGTTTAGATTCTCTCCGTTCTTCGGGGCGAAGACGTAAAACCCCTCGGTGGTGGATTCAGGGTTTGAGGAGTTCTCTGTTCCAGTGATAGCCTCCTCAGGGGACCCAGAAGACTTACTCCTATGCCTGGTAAGAGCAGTCAGGAAGTACTTGAGTAGGACAGCCAGGTACCGCCCGGGTCTCTCCTCCCTCTTCATCTCTACGGGCCTGGTCAAGAAAGCAGTGTCGAGGAATACGGTCTCCTTTTGGTTGAGAGAGGTCATTTGGAGGGCTTATGAGACTTCCGGAGTGCCTCCCCCCAAGTACGCTAAGCCTCACGACATCAGGGGCTTGGGTACCTCCTTGGCCTTCTCTAGGAATATGGCAGTTTCTCAGATCTTAAGGGCTGGAGTCTGGAAGAGGCAGTCTACTTTCACATCCCATTTCCTAAAAGGACGTTAGATACCTTCTCGTTAGGTCCGGTGGTGGCAGGCCTTCAGCAGGTGTGAAGGTCCTACATTGTAAGGTTCCGTTGCGATAGGGTTAGTGATGCACACACGTCCCCCCTATCTTTCCTGATCCCCTCCCTACGTATTCCCCCCCTGTGTGCCCTTAGAGGGGGAGGAACAAATGTGAGTTTGAATAGGTGAGGTATCAATTGATTGCTAGGGGTATTTTTAATGTGTGGTATATGATTCTCATCCCCCTCCCCCGGTATGCCCATCTGTCTACCATGGGGCTTCTTGCCCCTGAGGTCAGGGTGGCTCTGGTTCCAGTTCACCCCCTCCTCTTAAGTCTGAGTCTCCTATGAAAGTAGTTCAAGCTAAGTATCTGTTGTCGGAACAAATCAGAAATTTAAGTAATTTTTATTTTTCCTAATGACTTACCTCAAACTACTGTTGGGTTATGGCCCTCCCGTCCATCCCCTGGTGAACTGGCACTCAGAGAGTGGGCGAAGGTTGGAGCGAGAACTGAGGACCTGAGGTCAAGATGGCGGCCGGGTTCCGGCCGGGCATTATGTGAGGTGGGAAGTGAATCAATTTGGTCAGAGCAGAGTGGTTTATACCAATCCTCCTATGAAAGTAGTTCGAGGTAAGTATCGTTAGGAAAATAGAAATTGTTTAAGATTTCTGATGTTTGGTTATCAAGTAATTGAAAATTATTCATAAGAATGTCTTATTTCTCTTGATATAATTTGCATAGCTTTCCCACAGGCTTGAAAATCAAGTTCACGTTTTAATGGCGGAGAGAGAAGAAGTTGAACTTAAACTAAAAAATGAACAGGAAGCTCATGAAATTGCATATGCAAGCAACTTAATGCAGTACCAGGCAACAATAGCTGCCCTTGATCAGTGTGCAACACCCATAATTGATGATCCTCCCGTCCAACAGGTAACTATCTTGTAGTTAGGTTTTCTTTTAAAGTCTTCAACTCATTTGTGCTGAGTAGTATGGTAAAACAATTCTTTTGATATTAGATACTTTCATTAGAGAAGAATCCCCTATAGCAAATTGATTGATTTGATTTTATTGAGTAGTTTCTTTGTAGTACGCAACAAAATGTTAGTTAATAATTTGCTAGTGTGCTATTTGAGCTTTTTAGAAAAAATATTCCACTAATGCATCCTTATATGATTTTTTAAAAGCGGCTTGGTATATCTCTATGATTTAAATTAGCTTAGTCCAAGAAATTTTAAGATTATAAGTTTTTGGTAATGATAATCATTAATCAGTATTGTAAAGCTGCTGAACCATTTTTCTTTAAAGCATAAAATGGTCTTAAGATTAGTTTGAAATTGCAATTCTATCAAGTACTAAGACTAATTGTGAAATTCCTTTTTATAAAGTACAGTATTGAATATCAGGAATTTTTTGCTTTATAGATTAATTGTGTTTATTGCTTGTAAAGATTCAGTAGCTTTATTAGCTATTGGCAGTTGACATTAATAGTTTACATTTGGTTGACTGTTAAAGCTTATGATTAGTACTGCTGACTTTAGTATATTCACTAACTTTCATTTCTTTATTATGGCTTCTCTAGAACCTGATGTTAGTATAATCTTCATAAAAAAAATAATTGAAATTAATTTCCCTTTTTTTTGTAGCTGCAAACTTGACTTCTTTAAAATATTGGATATCACCAGTGGAGCTGGAATGGCCGTTTTTTTAACTACGAAGTTAGTTAATGAGAGGTAGTGAGCTCGGGCAAATAGCCCCACCTTAGGCTCAGGACTTAGAGAAGTGATTGAGAAGTGATATAATATATATATATATATATATATATATATATATATATATATATATTATATATATATATATATATATATATATATATATATATATATATATTTAATATATATATATATATATATATATAT
>NC_090729.1:75610753-75620753 GCF_036898095.1 Palaemon carinicauda
CCATCTGTTCCAATCGAGGGACATAGCGTCCGTTGCTTCTGCCCGAGGGTCCTCGTATGGGGCCACATATCGAGGTAGTTTCTTGTTGTCGCTCATTGCGAAGAGGTTGATCTGCAGTTCCGGAACTTTTTCCAAGAGGAAGGAGAATGAGTCTGCGTCTAGGGACCATTCTGTCTCTATCGGTTTTCGCCTGGATAGAGCGTTCACCGTCACATTGCGGAACTCTTGCAGGTAAACTGCTGATAATTGCCATCTTTTCTTCCTTGCCAAGCGAAAGATGGCTAACATCACGTGATTGATGTAAGGCGATCTCGAACCTTGTCTGTTCAGACATTTCACTACTACTTCGCTGTCCAAGACCAGCCTGATGTGGGCTGATCTGTTTGGAGATAGTTTCTTCAATGCTAGGAAGACTGCCATGGCTTCCAGAATGTTGATGTGAAAGGTCTTGAACTGGTGCGACCAGTTCCCTTGCACTTTCTTTTAATGGGAATGGCTTCCCCATCCTTCCGGTGAGGCATGTGTGTGGATGACCACTGAAGATTGAGGTGGTTGTAAGGGAATTGTCCTTTTCAGGCTCTTGATCTTTGACCACGGCCTTAGAAGCGATCTCAGTAAGGTCGGTGTCAATCTCTGTTGATCTCTTTGAGCGTTTGATGCGTATCTTCTCCAGAATCCTGACCCATCTTTTAGTTGTGCTTTTAGCACTGGGTCTGTCACTGCTGCAAACTGGAGAGAGCCCAGTACTCTTTCCTGGTAGGTGCCAATAAGCATCTGCCAGGTCTATTGAGACCATGTACGCCCCTTTTGGTAACAGGGTCCTTATGTGTTGGAGGGTTAGCTTCCGGAACTTGTTTTCGATGAACTTGAGTGGAGACAAGTTTAGAATGACTCTGAGTTTGTCCGAGTCTTTCTTGGGAACACAAAAAAGCCTTCCCTGGAATTTGATGGACTTTTTCCTTATTACCTTTTTGTTTAAGAGTTCCAAGGTATATTCTTCCAATAAAGGGGTGGAGTGTTGGCAGAATTGAGGAAAAGGGTGTGGAGTTTTGTTCCATTTCCACCCGAGTCCATTCTTGATTAGGCTGTGGGCCCAAGGATGGAAGGTCCAACGATCCCGAAAGTGGAAGAGTCTTCCTCCTACCTGGAGCATCTCATTTTTAGATGATCCAGAAGGTTTGTTCCCCTGATTACGTCCTCTACCCCTGAGGGGTTTCTTGAGGAGCCTCTTCGAGAGCCTCTGCCTTTAGGGCGAAAGGTAGTGGTGTGCCTCTCAAAGACTGGGTTAAAAACTGGTGACTTGAGCTACCAGCTGCTGGGGCACCATTTGGAAGGTGGTTTGCGGCTGGGCAACCATTTGGGGCACTGTGGTCATGGTAACAGTAGGATGTTGTTCAGGTCTATGAGACACACATGGCTTCTTTGTCTTCCTGTTCTTGGGTTGGGGACCAGCATCAGAGGATGATTTCTTCTTGGAAGACATGCCCCACTTCTGGAGAAGGTTCCTATTCTCCGTGGCGGCTTTAGCAATTACCTCCTGGACTACTGTACTTCTTTTGGGAAGAGGTTCTTGCCCCAGATGCATGAAGTGATCAACTCCCTGGGCTCGTGTTTGACCGTTGCATTGGCAAACACATGCTCTCTATAGGCCCTCCTGGACTTTACGAAAGCGTACATGTTCTTCACGTAACATTCTGGGTAAGCCGAAATGTTAGGCCAGAATTTTTGATCTTCGAGGGGTTTGGCCCCCATCTTCTCAGAGATGTATAACTTCCCATTCAGCATGGGCATATACAGTACTCCGCATACCTCCAGGGGTTGGTTCCGGAGCACTGAGGAAAGTCGGAGACTTTGATAGACTTATGAGAGCCTCTGAAAACTCCCATGTGTTTCGCTTCTCTGTTTTCCTCCTGGGGTGGCGGGGGCCACCTCTTCTTCAGGATTTTCTTGTAGAAGATCCTTTTCCGACTTACCTCAGTGCTCCGGAACCAACCCCTGGAGGTATGCGGAGTACTGTATATGCCCATGTTGAATGGGAAGTTATACATCTCTGCGAAGATGGGGGCCAAACCCCTCGAAGATCAAAAATTCTGGCCTAACATTTCGGCTTACCCAGAATGTTACGTGAGATTGCGGGATGAACCAGCATCTCGAGAGGAGACGGAACCTAAGGAGGTCATGATCTTTGAACATGACAAGGCGCAGGCTCTCTTAACTAGTACCCTAAAGAAAGCCGTCTATACCAACTCGAATGTTTCAGCTTTGAGCAAGAGGCACCCTACCTTCCTTGCTCCTTCCTCCAGAGCTTTTCCCTTTTTGGCCAAAGCTCTCAACTGCGTGCTAAAAGCAGTTGATGCGGGCAAACCATGCCCTACGCTAGGGGAATGCAGACCATTGTCTCTAGCCCTGCCTACCTGCGAGAAGGAATGGAACGAGGTTCATCTAACCTTCTCAATCTCGAAACTGGATCCAGAGATAGCAGGACAACAGTTCGAGAACCTTCCAAAGTTGTTGTAACATTTTCTGCGAAGGGAATAGGAGACAAAAGAGAGGCTAGCCGCCTCTTTGTCTCTTCAGAACTGTATGGAGATGTGTGCAGGCCTCTTAAACACCCCAGATATGTACATGGTCCTAGCCAAGATGCACATGGCTACCCTTGTGAAGAACATGTACGCTTTCGTAAAGTCCAGGAGGGCCTATAGAGAGCATGTGTTTGCCAATGCAACGGTCAAACACGAGCCCAGGGAGCTGATCACTTCATGCATCTGGGGCAAGAACCTCTTCCCAAAAGAAGTACAGTAGTCCAGGAGGTAATTGCTAAAGCCGCCACGGAGAATAGGAACCTTCTCCAGAAGTGGGGCATGTCTTCCAAGAAGAAATCATCCTCTGATGCTGGTCCCCAACCCAAGAACAGGAAGACAAAGAAGCCATGTGTGTCTCATAGACCTGAACAACATCCTACTGTTACCATGACCACAGTGCCCCAAATGGTTGCCCAGCCGCAAACCACCTTCCAAATGGTGCCCCAGCAGCTGGTAGCTCAAGTCACCAGTTTTTAACCCAGTCTTTGAGAGGCACACCACTACCTTTCGCCCTAAAGGCAGAGGCTCTCGAAGAGGCTCCTCAAGAAACCCCTCAGGGGTAGAGGACGTAATCAGGGGAACAAACCTTCTGGATCATCTAAAAATGAGATGCTCCAGGTAGGAGGAAGACTCTTCCACTTTCGGGATCGTTGGACCTTCCATCCTTGGGCCCACAGCCTAATCAAGAATGGACTCGGGTGGAAATGGAACAAAACTCCACACCCTTTTCCTCAATTCTGCCAACACTCCACCCCTTTATTGGAAGAATATACCTTGGAACTCTTAAACAAAAAGGTAATAAGGAAAAAGTCCATCAAATTCCAGGGAAGGCTTTTTTGTGTTCCCAAGAAAGACTCGGACAAACTCAGAGTCATTCTAAACTTGTCTCCACTCCAGTTCATCGAAAACAAGTTCCAGAAGCTAACCCTACAACACATGAAGGACCCTGTTACCAAAAGGGGCGTACATGGTCTCAATAGACCTGGCAGATGCTTATTGGCACCTACCAGGAAAGAGTACTGGGCTCTCTCCAGTTTGCAGCAGTGACAGACCCAGTGCTAAAAGCACAACTAAAAGATGCGTCAGGATTCTGGAGAAGATATGCATCAAACGCTCAAAGAGATCAACAGAGATTGACACCGACCTTACTGAGATCGCTTCTAAGGCCGTGGTCAAAGGTCAAGAGCCTGACAAGGACAATTCCCTTACAACCACCTCAACCTTCAGTGGTCATCCACACACATGCCTCACCGGAAGGATGGGAAGCCATTCCCATCAAAAGAAAGTGCAAGGGAACTGGTCGCACCAGTTCAAGACCTTTCACTTCAACATTCTGGAAGCCATGGCAGTCTTCCTAGCGTTGAAGAAACTATCCCCAAACAGATCAGCCCACATCAGGCTGGTCTTGGACAGGGAGGTAGTAGTGAAATGTCTGAACAGACAAGGCTCGAGATCGCCTTACATCAATCACGTGATGTTAGCCATCTTTCGCTTGGCAAGGAAGAAAAGATGGCACTTATCAGCAGTTTACCTGCAAGAGTTCCGCAATGTGACGGCGGACGCTCTATCCAGGCGAAAACCGATAGAGACAGAATGGTCCCTAGACGCAGACTCATTCTCCTTCATCTTGGAAAAAGTTCCGGAACTGCAGATCAACCTCTTCGCAATGAGCGACAACAAGAAACTACCTCGATATGTGGCCCCATACGAGGACCCTCGGGCAGAAGCGACGGACGCTATGTCCCTCGATTGGAACAGATAGAATCATATCTATCTGTTCCCACCAACAAATCTCCTGCTGAAGGTCCTCAACAAGCTGAGATCCTTCAGGGGAACAGCAACAGTAGTGGCCCCCAAATGGCCCAGGAGCAATTGGTTACCTCTAGTTATAGAACTGAAGCTAACACTCCAACCCTGTATTTTAAGAGTATACCCTATAGCTCTAGAGCATACAGGTTATAAGGAAAGCAAAGTCCATCGAATTCCAGGGAAAGCTGTTTTGTGTTCCTAAGAAGGACTCAAGAAAACTCAAGAACAACAAGTTCAGGATGTTAATCCTTCTACACATAAGGACCCTATTACAAAAAGGGGTGTTCACAGTCTTGATAGATCTAACAGGTGCCTATTGGCAGCTTCTTGTCAGTCGCCCCCTCTCCTCCTACCTAGGATTCAAGTTACAGAAGATAAAGTATGTCCTAAGAGCCATACTCTTTGGACTAAACACAATCCCAAGTATCTTCACGAAATTGGCGGATGCAGTCGAGCAATAATCATGCCTAGAAACTATTCAGGTAACAAAGTACCTGCACAAATGGCTGGTGTGGGCAGCACCCGAAGCGGCTGGTCTGCAGGCATCCAAAGAAGCACCCAGTTCCTGGAACATCGGGGATGCAAAATCAACTTCAAGAAGTCTCGACTCTCTCCAGCTCAGAGGTTTCAATGGCTGGAAAACCATTGGAACCTGAGGTCACACTGTCTCTCCTTTCCCTTAGGAATGAAGAAGAAGATCGCAGGGTCGGTCAAGAGACTATTGTAATCCGTCAGGATTTCAAGACACTTAACAGGAAAGAGTACTGAACTCTCTCCAGTTTGCAACAGTGACAGACCCAGTGCTAAGAGCACAGCAGAAAGATGCGTCAGGAGTCTGGAGAAAATACGCATCAAATGCTCAGAGAGATCTAAAATGACCGATATCGGTCTTACCTTGATCGCTCCTCAACCCATGGTCGAAGTCCAAAAGCCTAATGAGGACCTTACCCTTGCAACTACCTCAACTATCGAAGGTCATCCGCATGGAGGCCTCGACGGAAGAATGGGGAGTTCACTCCCATCAGGGGAAAGCCCAAAGGACTTGGTCATATCTACTCAAGGCCCTTCTCATCTACTTTTTGGAAGCCATGGCAGTCCTGTTGTTGTTGGGGAAACTCTCTCCACGCAGATCAAGCCTCCTCAGGCTGATCTGGGACAGCGAAGTGATAGTGAGATGTCTGAACCGAAAAGGCTCGAGATCGTCCCATGTAATCCAGGTTGATGTTAACCATCCCTTACCTAAAGAGATGGCACCTATCAGCAGTTCATGTACAAAGGATCTGCAATGTGACCTCGGATGCACTATTCAGGCGCAAGCCGATAGAGTTAGAATGGTCCACAGACGCAGACCCATTCTCTTCCAGATTGGAACAAATAATGGAACTGCAGATGGACCTCTTCTTGACGAGCGTCATCAAGAAACTACCTCGGTATGTAGCCCCATACGAGGTCCCTATAGAGGAGATAACGGACGCCATGTTTCTAGTGTGAAACAGATGGACCCGGAAATTCCTGTTCCTTCCATCCAGTCTCCTGCTGAAGGTCTCAACATGCTGAGATCCTTCTGAGGAAAGGCAGCTCTAGTGGCTCCCAAATAGTCCAAGAGCAACTGAGGGAACTGAGGCTGAGGCTGACCCTTGTACTGAACCCAGCAGTATCTCAGAGGGTTCAGAAATTAATTGTCTTCGATTCATCACAGAGAGCCCAAAACCTTCATTTCATGATTTTCTCACCCTAGTGGTTAAGAAAAGATTTTGGATCTCAGAAGGCAATATAGACTTCCTAGAAGAATACAAGTCTAAGTCAACTAGAAGACAATATGAATCGTCTTGGAAAAAGTGTGTTGCTTTTGTTAAAGCAAAAGGACCGAAAGACATTTCAATAAACTTCTGTCTGTCCTTTATCCAGCTTCATAATCAAGGTCTGGCACTAACACGATAGCTACGTGCAAGTCAACCTTGACTAGACTTCTTCTATATGCCTTTCAAGTGGATCTGACGAATGAAATCTTTAATAAGATCCCGAAGGCATGCGCTAGGCTTAGGCCTGCAGCTCCTCCGAAGCCCATCTCATGGTCTTTGGACAAGATCCTACATTATGCCTCATCTGTGAACAATGAAGATTGTTCTCTCAAGGATCTAACCCAGAAGGTTATGTTCCTGTCTGCTATAGCCTCAGGGGCTAGAGTTAATGAAATAGTAGCCCTATCAAGAAATGAGGGCCACTTTCAGTTCACAGAAATGGGAGAACGGAATCTCTTTCCTGATCCAACCTTTCTCGCCAAGAACGAGCTACCCACTAAAAGATGGGGTCCCTGGAGAATATGCCCTCTGAAGGAAGATGTCTCTCTATGTCCAGTAGAGTGTCTAAAGGTCTATCTTTGTAGAACTTCAGATTTCAGGGGAGGACAGCTCTTCAAAGGAGAAACCTCAGGATCAAATTTATCCCTAAAACAACTGAGGGCGAAGCTCACCTACTTCATTCGCAAAGCAGATCCTGACTACACCCGCAGGTCATGATCCGAGGAAAATTGCTTCATCACTGAACTTTTTTCAGTATATGGGCTTAGAGCGTCTTCGCTCATATACTGGATGGAAATCATCCAGAGTGTTCTACAAACACTACGCTAAGCAAGTCCATGAACTGAAGCATTATGTGGTGGCGGCAGGTAGTGTATTAAAACCTGTTGTCTAATGCTGCAATGAACAGTTAATTGATTGGGACTATCAATTAGGGTGAAAAGATGCTGACACTTTGAGTGGGATACTTTTTAAGTGAGTGTCACCATGATGACACTGTCTGTTAAAAAACTCATGTGTGGAATTATACAGATAACACTTGTGCCGTGTGTACGTAGTACACAGTGTTGATAGTATACAACATTTACAGAAATTATATTTGAAAAATTTATAGACATTTTTCAGTTTTAGAGTGGCACTCATCATTTCTTCCCTTTCAGGGAGGGAAAGATATTTTCTGTATACGTTGCACGTATAATTCCTTTAACATGTTACATTCGTTTCACTCGTTATTTTGTTTAGTCATTTATTCGAAATAGATATCTATTAGAATGTAATTGCGTCCTTTCTCGCCCTGCAATTTGTACATTAAATATGCCAGAGTTCTCTAACTTATTTATTTAAGTAAACCGCATATCATCGTACGCTTACAAACAATGGATATAGTTGACACTAATATTGTTCTGACGATATATACAAACTGTGAGACCGTTTGTATATCTGGTGAATACTTATGTTTGTTCATACTTTATATGCTAACCTTGAGGCCCCTTTTTCTACTGTCTAGTATGGCTCTTCCCTGTAGGGGACAGGAAGCACTAACATTGTATATGATAGTGGTAATGACGGATAACGGTAACATCATTTGTCTCAATGGTCCAGTTGACCGTAGAAAAATTGTCCCACGGTTAAGGCACCGATGAAAATCCACAGATACAGTACTTTCTAGTAATTCTCTGGTAAACTGCCATCAGGACGACATGGCCTGAGCCCAAAAAATGGATTTTGAGCGAAGCGAAAAATTTATTTTTGGGTGAGATAGCCATGTCGTCCTGATGGACCCACCCTCCTTTTCTATAGAAAAGGCCTTCGCATAATCCCTCCCAAAACTACTATATCTGTAGCACCATGCTCAATGCTACAAGGAATGACTGCCATATTGATACTCAATAGTAGTATGAGAAATAGGGTAACCTTGATAACGGCTCCCCTTCCAAAATTGCCACTCTTCCCCCTCGAGGTGAAAACGCAATTCGGGTTGAAGATCGCTATGTGTTGTATTAAGATATATGTCCCCTGATTTATGCAACACAGTGAGCCCTCGTTTATCGCGGTAGATAGGTTCCAGACCCGACCGCGATAGGTGAAAATCCGCGAAGTAGTGACACCACATTTACGTATTAATTTAACATGTATATTCAGACTTTTAAAACCTTCCCTTGTACGTAGTACTGTTAACAAACTACCCTTTAATGTACAGAACACTTAATGCATGTACTACAGTACCCTAAACTAAAACAGGCACAAATATTAATGGCGATTTTATATCATGCGTTTCCTAAACACGCCAAAAAGCACAATAAAAAATAGCAACCAATGTTTTGTTTACGTTTATCTCTGATCATAATGAAGAAACAAACGCATTTACACATCTGTGTATAGGTTAGTTTTTGCATCGATTATATTGATTATTCAGTACAGTATGTTGATTTTGTTATTACCAATGTTTTACTTAATTTTTCTTGGGACTTCCAAATGAAATGTTTTTCTTTATGATGCCGCCTGAAACGACGGCGTCATAAAGTACGCTCAGTAAACAAACGAAGGCATTTAACGCGCATGATGAAAGTGATAAATAATGATATTACAGTAAAAGCTTTTAGAAAATATGTTATTACAAATATTATTTACCGTATCTATATAAAATCATACAGTACATACGTAGCAAAGCAGGAAAACAATTTACGAGAGAGAGAGAGAGAGAGAGAGAGAGAGAGAGAGAGAGAGAGAGAGAGAGAGAGAGAGAGAGAGAGAGAGAGACAGAGAGAGAGAGACAGAGAGAGAGAGAGAGTTGTTTTACGTACGTAAATGTAAATTTTAAACAAAAAAATATGATAGGTTACAATATGTATATTCAGACTTTTAAAACCTTCCCTTTAACTTAATGCATACTAAACTAAAACAGGCACAAATATTAAAATGTTAGAATATTAAAGTAAAAAATAAAGATTGTTACTGTACTCACCACGAAAGAAGTTGAAGAAAAACTTGAATGATGATGGCGATGAATTTGCTGCACAGTAGAAATGATGATGATGAAGCTGATGATGTCTTCTACTGTACAGCCAATGATAGTATTTTACGTCTCTTCAGACGGAGGTGTGTCTTCCTGGGACACCTTTTCAACTTCTTCCTGGGACACTTCTTCAATTTCTTCCGAAGGCGTAGTAGCAGGAGGAACTGGTTCTTTTTTGCGAGGCTGGAAGAACATTGTGATCGGAAGTTGCTGCCGCTGCTTCTTTTTTCGCTCGAAGAGCATCCTGTAGGGAGTCATGTCGTCATCGATCTTGTTGCAGAATTGCATAGACCGAACCATATCCTCGTCCCACTCTTGCGACATTTCTTTCAACCTCTTCGCATGGTTGCAGAACTTGGCAAGCCGTTCTAATGTTAAGCCAGTTTCTTCGACATTTTCTTGGGTCTTTTCCTGCGTTTCACTTTCTTCACTGGCCGATTTCATCAGGTCTTCTAGGTCTGCGTCAGTTAGCGGCTGGGAATGGCAGTCCAACAACTCGTCAACGTCGTCATGTCGCCAAACCCATCACCTCCAATTATCGCAGCCAACTGTACAGATTTGCGTATTGCAGAGTGTTGAATTTCAGCAGGTGTAAATCCCTCGTCGTCGTAAACAATCTGGGGCCACAACTTCTTCCAGCTCGCATTAACGGTTGCAGGTTTCATTTCTTGCAGTGCCTTCTGAATGTTCTGCAGGCACGTGGCTATTGTGTACTTCCGCCAGTACACCTTCAAATTGAAATTTTCATCTTCTTGGGCAGCATCCACACACGCAACGAGGTCCGCCAAGGTATT
>NC_090729.1:75625753-75655753 GCF_036898095.1 Palaemon carinicauda
GATGGAATAACTGCTGAGATGATATGGGACGAAAATGAAGTGACTCCCAGACTACTTACAAGATTACTTTGTAGAATGTGGCATGAAGGGCTAAAACCTGAAGAATGGGAGTTAGGAGTGTTGGTAA
Source organism: Palaemon carinicauda (assembly GCF_036898095.1). NCBI lineage: Eukaryota > Metazoa > Arthropoda > Malacostraca > Decapoda > Palaemonidae > Palaemon > Palaemon carinicauda. Next base: position 75,625,881 of record NC_090729.1, read on the forward strand.
AAAAAAAGAAAAAAAAAGACCTAACTGATTGCAATAATTACAGAGGCATCACACTTACGTCAGTTATGAAAATTTATGGCATGCTAATTCCAAAGACCTTGGAGAGAAAGATTGATGAAAAGCTGAGAGATGAACAAGCAGGATTTAGAAAAGGTATAAGTTGTATGACCAAATTTTCATTATGAGACATGTACAGCAATGCGTAGAATATGGAAATCCACTTTTGACGGCCTTTATGGACTATGGAAAAGCCTTTGATAGTGTGTGATTAAGTCTGTTCATGAGCATAGCAATTTGATTAAGTCTGTTCATGAGCATAGCAATTAAATATGTAAATTTGATTGTCTGTTCATGAGCATAGCATGTGCAAAGTTATATTTAATGGAGTCATATCAAATGATTTTCCAGTGAACAACGGAGTACTCCAAGGGAATGTGTTGTCACGTATGTTGCTTATCCCCCTCATGGATTTTGTAATGAGTAGAACAGTTGGAGATGGTGGAGACGGATTGGACTGGATTGGTGATAGAGATTTAGCAGACCTAGAGTATGCTAATGTTGCTGTCCTTGTAAGCAGAACACCATAGGATTTGCAATGCTTGCTTACTAGAATGCATGAAATATCACACAAGGTTGGGCTGAAGGTAAAAAGAATAAAAACAGAATATGCAATGGAAGATGAAATATCATTGGAAGGAGAAAGGATTAATGAGGTAGAATCCTTTAAGTATTTAGGAACTATGATATCCAATACAGGATCTTTAGAATTAGAGTTTAGTGAAAGATTGAAAAAACAAATCAGACAATGCTAGGTTAAGTAAAATTTAGAAAGAAAATCGCCTGAAAGTGCATGTAAAAATCAGACTATATATCAGTTTAGTGAGATCGTTGATACTTTATGGACATGAGTCATGGTATGACAGTGAAACAATATCCAATAAATTTAGTAGAATTGACAACAAAGCCCTCAGAAGGATATTGGGAGTTAAATGCAAGGACAGTATTAGAAATTAAACTATAAAGAGATTACTCGAGTGCCATATGTGGATGAGATCATGATGGGTAGATGGAGATGGTTTGGGCATGCTCTTCGCCCTCCCTGAGAGAGATTAGTTCACCAAACGTTCATCTGGGCTCTACCAGGCACTAGAAGAGTTGGAAGTCCCAGGCGTACATGTCTTATGACTATGAAGCGCTAAGTAGATGATGATGAATGGAGCCGACTGGCAACATCTAAATGAACCCCTTTGCGTCAATAGGCGTAGGATGAGATGTTGATGATGATGATATTACAGTATTAGTGAGTATTATGTTTCAGTACAGTATTTCTAGATAGGAACAACTTTTTTTATACATAACAGTAAGGGGATGATGACGACTTCGTAAAGTTTACAGTAGCACAATACTGTACCGTAACCTGCGTCTAGTATGTAATATACATTTGTGCATATGTACTGTACACTGTACATATGAATATAAAATGTTGCAGTATTAGGCAGTATTTACTGTTTTAATCATCAGCTCTGGCACCCGCTTGTGGCAAGGGGCAGTGACTTTTTAGGTTAGGAGTTAGCCCTCCTTAGTTGAGCATTTATTCATGAAAATTTCCTTTTCGCCCCTGTGTCTGTAACCTAACCATTGCATAGAGATAGGCCTGTCTGTAATTTTCATAAATGGGAGACACAAAAAACCTGAAAGATTAATGCTCAATAAATTTACTCTTGGTAATATAAACATTATTTACAAAGGTCATTGTAGGCTGAATAGAAATACAGCTAGTCTTTGATTAACCGAGAGAGCAGGCAAGTTTTAGAAGCAGGGTTTGACAACTAACCATATCCAAATATTTACCAAATAATGGAAAAATCAATATAGTATGACAAACCATCACATATGCCATTTATAGAGTATGAGAAAGCTTTTGATTTTGTCAAATCTTCAGCAGTAATGAAAGCCCTTCTAAATCAAGGAATGTTGAAATGAATACAAGTCAATACTCCATGTAGACATCATCTTGGGGCTCAACTAACTGTCTTGTTGGCTCAGGGATGAACACTGTGGGCCCCTATTTAGGTCTTGCAGACACTGCTCTAACTGGCACATATGTAAACACTGTAGGCTTCCGTTTCTACGGCCTTACAGCTACTGGATTAACTAGCACTTCAGTTAGTGGCACAGGGACAGCCGGTGGGGACACTTGGGCCTGACGCTCACTGGCCTCACTGGTGTGTGGGCCAAAAGTAGCCTTAGTCATCAGCTTCTTCAAAAACAGGATCGAGTGCCTAACTGAAAGACCTAAAGAAGGCCACACATTTTTCAGGTCAAACGTCATCCGGGTCTGCTTGACAAAAGGTGAGCTCTCAGCATCTGTTGGAGTGCAGTGTTCGTTGAGGGAACTCCACATGCCACCAATCTGCGAAAACTTTTATGTACATTAGAGTTTTTCTGGCGGCTCTACATGTACTCTCCAGAAACTGAGCCACGGACAATTATTTCATGTGAAAGATTTGGTGGTCTGTTCTCTCGAAGGGAGAAAAGAGCTATAAAGCTGCTTCGATATTAGTTTGGGCGTTATCAAGGATGATACGGAAGAGACCTTAGCCTTCCTTTTCTTCTTCAAAGGAAACACTTGCCACTGAACAGGAGGCAGTGATTTACACTTGTCACATTAGGGTGACAGAACAATCAGAGTCCATACTTAAAGCAGTGTGTTTATCAATCACGGGCTTAGGCATGAATGTTACATTGGCCACCCCTTCCACAGCAATCACTCATGTACTGCTTTGCCCCATAATAATAGACAAAGCCAGCAAGCAACTACTGTTTTCAAATCTGAAAGAAAAAAAAGAGGAAGAGTTAATGGCTTTTGCTTATAGGCCTTTGTTGCGACTGTATACAAATGGTAAGAATTTTTGACAGGAGAGTGGGCAAGGACGCCCGTCCACACTGACCTTATCTTTAACGAATTCAGCAGTTGTACCAGCTCCACTGAATACATTCTTTATTTTAAAGGCCAAAAAGTTGGTATTTGCATAGGAACAAGTAAAGATTATGCTAACATCTTTACTATACATCATGGTAATTGATTATTTTTTTGTAGGCTCATGACAGTTCTGTTGGGTTTTGTGGTGAAAGTTGTCGTCTTTTCTCCTCAGATGAACTCTCCTCTGTTAAATGGTAGCCCTAGTAGTAGTATTTTATTAGTTTTCTGTCTCCTAGCACTCTCTCTTTAACAAATTCCTGTTGCTTCTGTAATTTGTGTAGAATTTATTCATGAAATAGAATTAAAGTTGATGTTATAATATATTTAAAAGTGAAATAATGTTTTGCAATACTGTATCGGAAAGTGCATGCCCTTGATTTTTTATTAGAATAGAACATTGGTGTATTTCATTCTGTAGTATCCACAGAAAGTTGTTTTGCAACTATTGTAGGATATTGTTATAAACTTTGACCAATTTTGTTTAGCATGATAGACAAAATCTGTGTCCATAAACTCGAGACTCATAGGTATAGGGAATATATTGGTTAATGATAGAATCAAGTCACATTCCTTATTTTGTGTGCAGGTATTGGCAGAGGAGAGCCAATCCAAAGCGAAGGAGAACCTTATCAATCCATCTAATGAATTTATACAGAAACTTATGGATCGCTGTAGGACCTTGGAACAAGTCAATGCCCGTCTGCAGGTAGAAGCTCGAGCTCAACAGCAACAGTACGAAATATGTTTGGACCGTGTTGCCACCCAAGTTGTTCAGGCTTTACTATCACAGAAGGTAATTTATATTTGTTACAATTGTCCAGCTGTTTATAATTAAGTCCATTAATTCCTGTATAATTTTTGTGACTACCAAGTCTCATACAGATTAGAACTTCAATGTGGATAAGCATGACGAATTCAAAAGTAATTTGTATATTTTCTAACCACAGACCAGACTCCTTTACATAGGAGATGATGATAGCAAAGCTAGAATAAAAGTTAGAATTTTTTTAACGAGGTATAGGTAGTTGGCTTGTATTTACTGCCTGGAAGGTGAAAACCCTTCCTACCCTGCTTGCTCACTGAGTTGTCACTTTGATTGCAGCTAGGACTTTCTAGGGAGTTGGTGATTATGGGAAAGTATGAGTAAAGGATGCAGGAAAAATACAAATTACCTCAAAATGTGCCATTTGTTATGGCACTAATACAAACCATCGCCCTTTACATAAAAGACTCATGCTTAAGCGGGAAGAAGTTCCCATTCCAACTGGCTGGAAAATTAATTCCAGGATTCCTAAACTCGGGCATTATTGGAAGCGAGAGTTCAGGTTCCTTTCACCTAGTGTACCAGTGGTATGATTATACCATTGCATTCACGGCCTGTGCAATAAAGGAAACTAAGCAGAAAGTTCTGTGTCGTAACATTGAGGCATACATATACTAATAGTTTTGCCTGGTTCCAACCAAGTCATAATAGTATACAAAAGTTTGGTTGGTTCACACCATGTTACATGTGTACAGTTCTGTTTTTACTACACACTTTCCCCAGTAAGGAGTGTGTGTAGTTCCTGGGAAAGGAAGCCTAGGCAGCAATAACACCTGCTGTGCAGTTACTACTTTCTAGCACAATGTGTCTAGGAACCTGTGGGTCAATTCCATCGAGAGATTCTTATAGAATGACATGGTTGTAGTTATTCCCCTAGCATCCTGAGATTACCTCGAGCTCCTCCCTGAGTAGGATTTGAGAATGGCGAATGGGTATAGTAGAAAACTTCCTTCTGCTAGGAGAAGATTGTATCAAGTCACCTCTTTCGCTCTTCTCATGATAATGAAGATGATCTGTGGGACAGGTATAGTTGTATGTAAACGTTTAATGTAGCATTCAAGTGGCCTGACAAAAACCCCAAAAGTAGTTGATCCCAATCACATGTAACTTCTCTTTGGTTCGCGAACTGATTCGAAGAGTCCTGGCTTTGAGAACAGATAGTATCCAGGTTTTAGCTAGAAGCTCAGAACGAAGGGGCCAGGGGAACGAAACCTGTCCCCAGTCTTCGACATGATCGACACTAAAGGAGAACCTATGACGCTTGCTATCTTACATGTCGGGGACTATGTCAAGCAAGAAAAACCCTTTTGAAGGAAGTTTTTTGTATGAGGTAAGCCGCAAGCATACAGTGGTATCCTCTCCAGGGACCACTAGACTTAATACTGATCGAGGATGGGTTTTACCTTCACTCAACACTCTGTGCGAGTATGAAGAGTTCCGCCGAAAAGGAAATATCAACTCCCTCTACCCTAAAGACATGACTTTGAGGCCGAGTAATGAGTCTCATTGCTGATCTCAAGAAGAGCCCTTTCTCTTTGGAGCTAAAATCAACATTCAGCTAACTCTTGGATTGAGGCTCGAGAGGAAAGTCTCCTTTCTAACCATAGAAGTTGGCCCACTTTGGCACACTGAAGTTGTCACTTCCCTGAAGTATTCTGACATCTCACACATGACCAAGCACGGAAAGACCTGTCATCAGAGAGATGCTGGGTAACTTCCACTCATAACTCGAGTGATTCCACCTAGTTTTGGGATTTCTGGGAGTGAATTTGATGGAACATGTTGGAATGAGGAGGTAAAACTCCTAGATACTCTATCTGGAGGGGTGGAATCTATAGGTACCAATCTACCTGGTGCCCTCTCGACGCTATTAAGAGTTAAACTAAGTTGGGAGTAGTCCGGATTCTATTCCAGACACACTTTATCCAGAAGAGCAATGGAAAGCTTAGAATTCGAAGCTGTCTCAAGGATGCTGGAAGGTCTCCTTGAACACGGCTTTTTAGCCTGACATTGGTGAGTATAACATTGGAAGTTACTGATTAGTGAGGTTGCAAACAGGTTAATTCATAGATAACTCATCAAAGTCACAGATTTGTTTGCTATCTTTTGATGCAAAGACCATTCTAGGCCTATGATCTGCATTCTGCTCAGTTTGTCCTTCCCCAATGTTCATTCTCCTGGATTACTGTGGCTGTTAAGAATGACTTAGTCGAACATTACACACTCTGGGATCTTTACCATCAGTTGGTAGACTTCAAAGAGAGCAGTATAGTATCCATTTTTATTTTTTTCTCTACGGTGGTGCTATTATTTATTCGCACCACCAAGTGACCGATGGAAAGGGGGAAAAGGTTGTTTAAGAACTTCTTGAAATCGGATTGGTGTACAATACTCTGCAGGGTTGTCATGGGTAGATATCCAGGTATCTACCCGCTTGCCCGCCCGTACTTGTTTTTTTTTTTTTTTCATCTGAAAAACCTTGGGTTTTTTTTTTTTTAAAGGTTTAGCCTTTTTCCTGCTTCAAAAATCCATTATCATTGTTCTTTTTCAATATCAAACTTACCCGATGATCATATAGCTGCATCCCTGCTGCCCGACAGAAAAAACCTACGGGCGGAATACGCCAGCGATCGCTATACAGGTGGGGGTGTACATCAACAGCGCCATCTGTCAAGTAGGTACTCAAGTACTCGATGTCAACAAAGAACCAATTTTCCCTCTGTCGTGCCACTGGCAAGACCTACTAAATACGCCGTCCCTAACTGGATTTGTTTTCACAACGATTTGGTGAAGTACACTATTCCAGTTTTGAGCTTTCGCTATGCAGGGGTTTTATCTTCATTTCAAAACTTGAACTCGTTTTGGATAGATTTAATTATGGTGACGAAGAGAGTATGGACTCTCTTTCACTTTTAAATGGCCGACCCTTCCCTTAGACGGAAGTGTTGGTGACGAAGAGAGTATGGACTCTCTTTCACTTTTTAATGGCCGACCCTTCCCTTAGACGGAAGTGTGTTTAGGTTTTTGGTAATTTTGCTTAACAAGTTATAGATCTATTTATTTTATATCTCTCCGCCTTTATAGGCCTCTTCGATTAACTTTCCATTTATTATAAACTTATAAAAATCAATTTTTATGTTTGTTTATATGCGACCTTTCCTAATAGTAGGCGGTCCTTACTTGGAACCGAAGTTAATTAACATTGAGCCCGTCATATCGTATTTACCTTTTAAGAATTTAATACTTTTTTAGTTTTAATGTTTTATGAAAGAATTTCTTTGATAGTCTCGTACTGTTTTCAAAGATGAACTAACGTTTAGTTTTTTAGTCTCCGCAGTTGTTGACGTTCAGAACGTTCAACATGCGCTCTATCGTTACGATAGAGAGAGAGTGTTTCACGGTTTCACGTTGCAGTAAGAGTAAACCGATTCTAGCGTTTCGTTCATTCTTTCTTAGCTTAAATGGTTTAAATTCTAAATAAAGGAACTTTTTATTTGGGAAACCTTTCAGTTTTTTCCTTTAGCAAATAACATGTTTTAACGATATATAATTGGGCTCTTCTCTCAGGTTCTAAGTCAAGAGAGAAGAGAGAGAGAGATAGAGACGGAGGGAGAGAGAGGAGAATAAACGTTTCGTTCAAGCGGGTAACGTTGTTCTCGTTTTTTACTCTTCTCCCTAGTCGCTGTAGGGGAAGAAGGTAAAACGTTTCTAGAGTTTTATTCTTGTTCCCAGGCTTTATGCGGTGAGAGATTTTAAACGTAGTTTATTTGATCTAGTGTTTAGTCTCTTTTCCAGCCACTGAATTCTTTATCTTTATTTATGTTTTTCTGTTGCATTGTAAAACTGTTTTCGCAATTACTACCTTTTAATGAAGGATAGGATTGCGTGTTTCAGGTAGAAATCAGTTAAAGTTTCGATTTCAGTGAAATAAGTGCAAACAGAAAATCAAAAGTGATAAAGTGATATGCGCAAAGTGTTACAGTGTTGCGTTCGAGGGTTCGTCTGTTCGTGCCAGTTGTTCACCTAGTCCGGGACCTCTTACAAGCTCCCAAGCCCAGGGGAGAAGTAATGTCGAACGACTTATGGGTTCCACAGGCCTTGATCGACGAACAGACGTTTCCCTCCGTGGTTTCGGGTGTATCTACACACGTTGCCGACGTGATCGCCCCACCCACACAAAGACGAGAGAGCCCATTTATTCCTCGTCTGCGGAAGAGGTTTCTCGTAGAAACCATGGACCAAATCTTGCAGCTTTTTAAGTGCAAGTCGGTCCCTTCCGCGCAAGTCCAACGGCCTAGGTGTAGCCACTGGGTCAGTTCGGACTCGCTGCAGTCATCCGACGACTGCACACCTCCCAAGAGAGGCAAGGTGGTACCGCAACAGGCAGTAACTCCGTCTGTTGCCGCACCAGCTGTTTTAGACCCTCAGTCACAACGGACAGTAGCTCCGTTTGTTGCCGTTTTTTGTAGACCCTAGTGGTCTTTACTGCAGTCTATGCAGACTCGGTTAGCTGCGGTTATGCAGGAGTTTCGTGCGGAGAAGGTTTACACTGCTCTCGTTAGCCTACAACCTGCCACGGTTGTGCGCCCAGCTCACGCTGAGGCTGCCTGCTCCCACACTCCGGCTGCGGAGAGCTCCACCTCCGATGCGCGATCGACCCTGCCAGACGCATGTTAACGTTAGCCGACGTGCGGCTCCCTCCGTTAACATGCGTGAGCTACCGCATCAGCAGTGGGAAGGTGGAGTCAAGCTGCCGTGTTTTGACGCGATGCGTTAGTTTCCGCAACCCACGGCAGTCCCCACCACGCACCACCACTCCGCTTTGGTTGTTGCCTGCTCCCACACTCCGACTGCGGAGAAGGTTGACGATGCACCCGTTGGCCTACAGCCTGCCACGGTTGTGCGCCCAGCATGGCTGCCTGCTCCCACACTCTTGTTGTGAGAGCTCCTCCACCCATGCGCAGTCGACCCTGCCAGACGCATGCTGACTCCCACAGACACACGGAGCACTCCGTTGCCGTGCGTGAGCTACCACAAGCTGCCGTGTTTTGACACGGTGTGTCAGCCTCCGCAACCCACTGTGGTTATCGCCACTCGCCCGCAGCAGACTAGTCAGTCAGGAGTTGAGGCTTCCCCACACAGCTTTGGTTGTTGCCAGCTCACAGACTGTCAAGCAGTTACATGACGTTGCCTTCTGGTCTGCTACTAATGCACCAGTGCTGTATGTCCTCACGCACCTGTTGTGGTTGACAGTTCAGTTTTTGACAGTTCACAGACTGTCAAGCAGTTACATAACGTTGCCTTCTGGTCTGCTGCTTATGCACCAGTGAAACCCTCACTGAGATAACCTAGCTTTTCTCAGACATGGTTCCTGTAGATGAGAAAGTGCTGTTCTCCCTCCTTCTGATATTCCTTTGAGGACTCTGTCATTTGGAGAGGAGCCTTAAGCTGCTTAGCCTCCTATGGACTTTAATTAAAGCATAACATGCTTCCAGGGATGGTAAATGGTTCCGCTTCAGTCGCTAACCCCGTCTGTTGCCACACCTGCTCCCATAGACCCTAATGGGCTTTGTTGCAAGACATGCAGTCCAAGCTTAGTCCTTGATAGAGGATTTTTTACGGAGAAGAACCTTCTAGCCAACAACCTTCCTACCGGTTGGTTGTACGCCCTGTTGACGCTGAGGTATCCTACTCACATCCGCCAGTTGAGATGGTTCCTCCACCGGTGCGACCCAGTGTGGGTTGTCAGTCGCACGTTGACGGTAAGCGACTCTCGGAGGTGGTTGTGGACGTTCAGTGTGTCACTAGGAAGACGTTCAACAACCAGCAGAGGTGACTTGTTGTGACGCAGTGCGGCAACCTCAGCAACCCGGTAGGGGGTTGTCTGCACAACCCAGACAGTCTAGACAGTTTCGGGTTGGCGCTGTACTTCCTCGCGTCCCCATGGTTGACAGTTCACAGACTGTGCAGCAGTACCATGATCTGGTGTCCGGCTCCGTCACGCATCCACCAGTGCGACCGGATTCAGCGAGTCAGACGTTGCCCACTCCGTTGCCGTTTCCTCATCAGTTTCGGATGAGGAACCCTCTGATGAGGACATGGCTGAACAAGACGATCAACCCCCAGCCCTGCTATCCATCCAGAAGATGCTGAAGAAGGAACACGGCCCTGTCAGGCTGTGGATGAGTCTGGTTAGGACACTGTCATCCGTGGTTCAATTGGTGTCACTTGGAAGACTACACCTCCGTCCTCTTCGGTATCATCTAGCTCTTCACTGGAAAAGGACAAGACGCTAGAAGCGGTCTCGATCCCGGTTTCCGGAAAGATAAGTCTGGTCTGACTTGATGAAAGGACTTTATCAACCTTTGAAAGGGTCTTCCCCTGACTGTTCAGACTTCAACCACGTTCTCTTCTCAGACGCATCGGACGTAGGCTGGGGTGCGACCTTAGGCGGTAGGGAATGCTCGGGATTATGGAACTCGAGTCAAAGGACAATGCATTTCAACTGCAAGAAGCTTCTGGCAGTACGTCTGACCTGGAAAAGCTTCAGGTCTCTCCTTCAAGGCAAAGTGGTGGAGGTGAACACGGTCAACTCCCTGCTTTGATGTACATCTCCATGCAAGGAGGGACCTACTCTCTGACATGGTACGAGTTCGCAAGTGACCTCCTCTCCTGTTCAACAGGTCTAGACTTTTCACTAGTAACGAGTTTTATCCAAGGCAATTTGAATGTCTTAGCAGATTGTCTCAGTAGGAAGGGACAATAATTCCAACATATTGGACCCTCCACAAGGATGTATGCAAGAGACTTTGGGTCACCTGGGGCCAGCCAACCATAGATCTCTTCGCAACCTCGATGTCCAAGAGGCTCCCAATACTTTGCTCACCTATCCCGGACCCAGCAGTAGTTCTTATAGATGCCTTTCTACTAGATTGGTCTCATCTAGATCTATATGCATTCCCTCCGTTCTAGATTGTCAACAAGGTACTGCAGAAGTTCGCCTCTCACGAAGGGACAAAGTTGACGCTAGTTGCTTCCCTCTGGCCCGCGAGAGAATAACTTACCAAGGTACTTCGATGGCTAGTAGACGTTCCCAGAACACTTCCCCTAAGGGTGGACCTGCTACGTCTGCCACGCGTAAAGAAGGTACTCCAAGGCCTCCACGCTCTTCGTCTGACTGCCTTCAGAATATCGAAAGACTCTCGAGAACTAGAGGTTTTTCGAAGGAGGCAACCAGAGCGATTGCTAGAGCAAGGAGAACATCCACCCTTAGAGTCTACCAATCGAAGTGGGAAATCTTCCGAAACTGGTGCAAGTCAGTATCCGTATCCTCGACCAGTATCTCTGTAACTCAAATAGCTGACTTCCTCTTATATCTGAGGAAAGAGCGATCTCTTTCAGCTCCCACTATCAAGGGTTACAGAAGCATGTTGGCATCAGTCTTCCGTCACAGAGGCTTAGATCTTTCCAACAATAAAGATCTACAGGACCTCCTTAAGTCTTTTGAGACCACGAAGGAGCGTCGTTTGGTTACACCTGGTTGGAATTTAGACGTGGTTCTAAGATTCCTTATGTCAGACAGGTTCGAACCACTTCAATCAGCCTCCCTGAAAGATCTCACCTTTAAGACTCTTTTCCTGATATGCTTAACCACAGCTAAAAGAGTCAGTGAGATTCATGCCTTCAGCAAGAACATCGGATTCTCATCCGAAACGGCTACATGTTCTACATCTTGGTCTACATCTTGGTTTTCTAGCCAAACACGAGCTGCCTTCTCGGCCTTGACCAATATCGTTCGATATTCCAAACTTATCGTATGGTTGGAAATGAACTAGAAAGAGTATTATGTCCTGTAAGAGCTCTTAAGTTCTATTTTAAAAACCTTTACGAGGCCCGTCTGAAGCTTTATGGTGTTCAATTAAGAATCCATCTTTGCCTATGTCAGAGAATTCTTTATCCTATTTTATCAGACTGTTAATACGAGAAGCTCATTCCCTTCTGAATGAGGAAGACCAAGCTTGGCTGAAGGTAAGGACACACGAAGTTAGAGCTGTCACAACTTCCGTGGCCTTTAAACAAAATAGATCTCTGCAAAATATATTCGACGCAACCTATTGGAAAAGCAAATCAGTGTTCGCGTCTTTTATCTTAAGAATGTCCAGTCTCTTTACGAGAACTGCTACACTCTGGGACCATTCGTAGCAACGAGTGCAGTAGTGGTGGGGGCTCCACCACTACAATTCCCTAATTCCAGAACCTTTTTAATCTTTCTCTTGAAATATTTTTGGGTTGTCCGGAAGGCTAAGAAGCCTTTCGCATCCTACTTGATTTGGCGGGTGGTCAAAATCATTTCTTGAGAAGCGCCTAGATTAGAGGTATTGATGAGGACCTTTAGTATGGGTTGCAACCCTTCATACTTCAGCTCCTAGGAGTCGCTCAGCATCCTATGAGGATCGCGAGGCTCAGTAAGGAAGACGTACTTAAAAAGGCAGAGTAATTGTTCAAGTCGTCTTCCTTACCAGGTACTTATTTATTTTATGCTTGTTATTTTGAATAACTGCTAAAATGAAATACGGAATACTTAGCACATAATGTCAACTTGTAATGCTGGTCTCTACCCACCCCCCTGGGTGTGAATCAGCTATATGATCATCGGGTAAGTTTGATATTGAAAAATTTTATTTTCCTTAGTAAAATAAATTTTTGAATATACTTACCCGATGATCATAAATTAAAGGACCCACCCTTCCTCCCCAATAGAGAACCAGTGGGACAGAGGAGAAAATTGGTTCTTTGTTGACATCGAGTACTTGAGTACCTACTTGACAGATGGCGCTGTTGATGTACACCCCCACCTGTATAGCGATCGCTGGCGTATTCCGCCCGTAGGTTTTTTCTGTCGGGCAGCAGGGATGCAGCTATATGATCATCGGGTAAGTATATTCAAAAATTTATTTTACTAAGGAAAATAACATATTGTGTAACTTTTAAATTATGGTAGATATAATAAAATAGTTTCCTACTTTAAAATGGGCTAGGTTTTTTACCTTTTTAGCTGTTTACTTCTATAGTACTGTAAATTATGATACTATTGTGTAAATTTTAGTGTGATACATAATAAAGAATAGAACAGTATACCTAGAACCCATTTTTTTATTTTGATATATGCCAATCAACCCATTTTCCTCAACTTCACTATTTTATGCTGCAGCATGTTGTATTTATTATTATTATATTTTACAGTCTAAGCTCACATGTACCAGAACTTACAAGCTATCAAAAATAATACAGTCAGCCCTCCTTATTACCTGGGTTAGCTAACAGAAAGGAAAAATCTGTAAATACTTGCTGTCCTAGGGTGAGTGGACTCCTAACCTACCAACTCACTGCCCATTGCCTACTAGTGGTTGACTAACACCCTAAGGACTGCCTAATATTGTTTTTACTTGGTTCCTGTCACAATATAAGTATTGTATTAATGAATGAACACATTCAGTAAGTGTACAGTACATGTAAACGTGTACTATGTGCATGGTGAGAATAAGGTATACATAACATAACTCATTGCCACACTTATTCATACATATGGTGTTTTCGACAGGTCGACTCGTGCCTTTGAAACTCACTTTACTCATAGCCTATATCTACTTTACTACTGTAAAGTATGGTATTTTGTATACAGTACTGTACAGTAGTTGATATAACAATAACATTGCAATATTACACAATGAATATACTAATGCAATAAAAAGTATCAGGGCAACACCACTAACCATTTACATACAAAATTTTAAACAGGAAGTTTGAAGCATGATGCAACTCTTAGAGGTGTTGATCGTTTAGCGCATGGGGTGGGTAGCGTAATGTACAGTACATATCACGTTTTATACTGAAATCACTACAAGACCACTGGATATGTACAGATTTTTAAATCCCTTTTATATCACAATCTGATACTACGCAAAAAATCAAAGCAGGAGATGCACACACAAGGAGAAGCAAGCTGTGGGGTATTGTGATGTGTGGAAAGGGAAACATTGTAAAGCATGCTGGGTGCTAAGGAGCGTGGTCAGTTTGAAATGTTTGGGTTGTGAGAGTACTTATCGCAAAACTGCGAATCTGTAATTTTTTCTATTTAATAGGTTATACGGTTCTCTGTATCAAAATCGCGAAGAAAAAAAACTCCCAAATAGAGAAGGCTGACTATATAACAGGTCAATGCAATAAATGTTTCAGTGGAAAAATAAAACAGCCACAATTAACTGTAATGAACTAAAAGAAAAAAAAAATCAGTGAACATAGAGAAGGAATGCATTTCAAGCTCAATAAGTATTATCATATACAAGGCATTTGGTTTTGTAGTTTCTCTTTACTGTTTCCAAAAATTTCCATAGTATGCCTAAGCTAAAGAAGTCTTAATTGCCATATACTGTATACCTGGCCCTGGTGTGACTTAACTCTTAAAATAGGGGACTACAACATTGGTACAGACTGGACTCAAAATCGGTCTCTTGAAAGGACTTTTTTACTTAGTAGGAGACTTGCATAGCTGTTCAACTCATTTTTATATTTTTCTCTTAATTTTTCAAGGTTATACAGTAATGCCTCACAACACGAAATTAATTTGTGCTGATATGGCTTTCATAAAGTGATTTGTTCATGTTGCGAGTCACATTTCACATGCAAATTGCCTAATTTGTTCCAAACCCTACAAAACACCAAATTAAATCTCATTATAAAGCTACAGTATAACCACAATGAAATACTCTACAGCCAAATACATTTGAACAATTCAATATACCTAAACTTGCGAGAGTCCCAAGCGACCAGTCTAGGAAACTAAAAACCTCAAAGGCTCTAAAAATACCTTTGACGAGATGATCCAGCTCCGACATTGACCACATGACCTTGGCTGAGTTGAGAGCATGCCTTCTAGCAGAGTCCATTAAACCAGAGAAGTCACCCTTGGAGGAGGAAGGCACTCCCAGACCCAAAGGTTCTCCAGTTGCATACCACATACCCGCTCTTGAAGCAAGACGAGCTGGTGGAAACGAGAAGGAAGTCTTAACTGTTTGTCTCCGCTCCATCATCCAGTCATCAATCTTCGTGAGAGCCTTCTTTGCGGAGATAGACAGCTTCATCTTGATGAAGGCCGACTGTTTCTTGGCCTTCTTTCTGTTAAATTGGGACTGAGGAGATTGAGGGGCAGCAGGTTGGAATTCCTCTCCAAAAAGTTCAAGAAGGGAGCGAGAGAGAACTTTGTAATCTCCCACAGCGTCGGCAGGATTATCATCGTCATCAGAAACATCCTCGAGGGCCTGATCCACATCTGCAATATCCTTCGAAAGAGAAGAATCCTTAGAACCCGACAAGGGCAAATCAAAGGCATCATCCTGCAAAAGACGGGTTGCATCCTGGAGTCCCGCGCTAGAAGAATCCTTGGAACGAGAGGCAGTATCGTCCCGAAGAGGCAGGGTGGTATCGCCCTGGGACCGAGAACGAGAGGCAGAGTCGTTCTGTCGTCGAGAGCGAGAGGCGGTATCGTCGTGGCGGAGAGAATGAGAGGCGGTATCGTCGTGGCGGCGAGAATGAGAGGCGGTATCGTCGTGGCGTCGTGAACGAGAGGCGGTATCGTCGTGGCGTCGAGAACTAGGGTCGGTATCGTCGTGGCGTCGTGAACGAGAGGAGGTATCGTCGTGGCGAAGCGAACGAGAGGAGGTATCGTCGTGGCGAAGCGAACGAGAGGAGGTATTGTCGTGTCGAAGCGAACGGGAGGCGGTATCGTCTTGGTATCGAGAACGAGAAGCAGCGTCGTTCGATAAGGTATCGTCCCGGTATCGAGAACGAGAAAACATATCGCCCTGGTATCGCGAAGAAGTATCGCCTGGCGAAAGCACACATTCCTCATCCTGGCGTAGAGAGGGAGAAGTTCTCTTTAAAGAAGAACTCCGTTCTCTCTTAGAAGCAGACTTCTTAATCGGCAACGAGTCGTCTTTACGTCGGTCAGACTGGGCGTGAGGGCGGCTAAAGGCTTGTACTAAAGTCAAAAGTTGTTCCTGCATGACAGACATAAAGGATTTAGCAACATCAGCTGGGTCTTGCGGACCCGAAGGGGGGGGGGCTGACGAATAACACTCGTATCTTCGGCAGCAGGCTTCGTCCTTTTCACAGGCACGGAGTCGAAATCATCCTCCGACGGACAAGGTTCATAACTGCTAGAACCGGGAGAGAAAGAACGAGACCGTTCGTCGCGGTTCCATCTCCTCTTATTAGGTCTTGAAGCTTCATACTTCCATTTACGTCTGGACGAATTCGGAGAAGAAAACAACACATCCGACTCGTCTTTCCCGTGACGGTCAAGAGCAGCCTGGGAATAGACAACAGGACTGTCTGAGGTGACGGCTGACCGAGGGTACGTACCTCTCACCCCCTTTCGGTCATCGACGTACCTTCTCCCTTGGTCCTGGGAGCTTGGTAGAGGTCTAGGCCTAGGGGTATGACAGATTCGGTCGGTCGCCACCTCCACTGCACTTTCACTTTCCTTACCTTTAAAGGCCTCCAGCTGTTCTTTAATGGCCTTCAACTCGGCCGCCAGGCTAGCGTACCGAGGGTCATCCGTAGATACGGAACCTGTAGGAGGTGCAGGAGTTACTACCTCAAGGGAAGGATCAACTTCCAAAGAGGAATCAATAATAGGATCAATAGATAAATCTACGCTAAGTTCGTCTTCCTTACCACTAACAGACTTAGACTTAGACCTAGAAGCTCTCCTAACTCTATCGAGCTCTAGCTTACGCACGTAGCGCTTCATAATTAACCAATCTTTCTCATCCAAAACCTTACATTCCCCACACCTATTATCAAGGGCACAAACAAAACCCCTACAATGAGAACAAACAGTGTGAGGATCAACCGCCATTTTGGGTAGTCTCACCTTACATTCCTCATTCGCACAGATACGGTAATGACTCTTTTCACTTACAATGAAAAACAGCAAAAAAAAAAGCTAAGAGAAAACAAAATACAACGATCGCCAAAACCCCAAATCAGAGTACTTCACCAAAAAAGCAGACTGGTACACCGAGCAGGGAAAGCGAAGAAAAACTCTTAATGACGGACCAACGTGTTATCGATCCGGCCGGCAGAGATGAACTGAAGAACAGAAAACGGGAATGATTCCTCCTACCACCCTTTAACGGGTGTTACCACCCAACCACCACAAGGCGGTTGCCTAGTTTTAGAAAAATTCTGCCGAAATAGAGATAATTAGCTATGTATATATAACTGCCAGGTAAGTATTCACAAAACTTTGTTTTATCATAAAAACTCCATATTTATTACAACATAATGTAATAATAAATGGAAAATAATTTTATAAATAGACAAATATAATTCTCAATTTGGGAGCATGGACCTCCAAAACGCCTGACATCTTCACAAACACAAAATAACACAGAGCTACGAAAAACACGTCCGAACGTTCATGGGTGCTAACAAGGAATGATGGGAGAAGGATAGGTAGTGTTGGTGGTGGGGGGGGCCAGTAGCTTTAGTGAACGACACCTCGTAGTAACGGGGGATTTTGAGGAGGGAGAAGTCTAATTGGAAAGGGATCTCTGGTTGTGGTATCACTCGCCCCAGTTTTAATACCGACACCCTTTAGGGGTGAGCGAGCTGGATATATTCCTAGCATTCCATGCAACTTTTTTCTCTGGTATATTTAGCAGTATTTATACCTTTGAAATGGTGCTTTAAGGAGCATTTCTTGGAGCGACATAGGTCCCTCGCCCAGAAATAGATTTTTCCTTCGTCAAAATCCCTTTATACATACAGTACAATACTGTACTACCATAGTTATCCCTATTATAGACTAGAACTATATTTTCTGTCTGAACCCATTTTCTTAAACTCTGTGATGGGTGACTATTTTATTCTCGGCCTAGCTGGCACTTCTCTTTCCTTAAAGTGAAACATTTTTCGTAAAGTGAGTCATAAAAATATTCGCATCTCGTTTCGTAGCTTGAAAATTTCATAAGCAGAGTCTTTCGTGAAGAGAGGTATGACTGTATGTACAGTCATACCTCTCCACGAAAGAATATGCTTACGAGATTTACACGCTGCGAAGAATTTTCTGACACATTGGGAAAAATGTTTCATGATAAGAAAAGAGATTTGCCATCCAGGCCGAGAATAAAATAGTTACTCATTGAAAATATGAGCTCAGTTTAAGATAACGGGTTGTTTGAACAATAGAAAATGTGAGGGATATATTTTCTCTTGTGTAAACAACCACGTTTTCTTCAACTGTACTATAATTGTACAGTACATATGGTACTTTATATTTTATATATGTACAGTATTGTACTGTATGTATTTTACTATTTCCATTTATTATTTCATTATTTTCAAATAACTACTTAATTTACAGGTATTAACAGTCAGTTTAGGTATAGGTTCACTTTCCCTTTGCCTACACATATACCGAATAGTCTGTCATATTCTTTATAGATTCTCCTCTGTACTCATACACCTGACAACACTGAGATTACCAAATGATTCTTCTTCACTCAAGGGGTTAAATACTGCACTGTAATTGTTCAGTGGCAACTTTCCTCTTAAGGGTAGAAGAGACTCTTTTAGCTATGGTAAGCAGCTTTTCTAGGAGAAGGACACTCCAAAATCAAACCATTGTTCTCTAGTCTTGGGTACTGCCTTAGCCTCTGAACCATGGTTTTCCACTGTCTTGGGTTAGAGTTCTCTTGCTTGAGGGTATACTCGGGAACACTATTCTATCTAATTTATCTTTCTCTTGTTAAAGCTTTTATAGTTAATATAGAAAATATTTATTTTATTGTTACCGTTTTTAAAATATTTTATTTTTCCATATTTCCTTTCCTCTCTGGGCTATTTTCCCTGTTGGGGCCCCTGGGCCTACAGCATCCTGCTTTTCCAACTAGGGTTGTAGCATAGCAAGTAATAATAATAATAATAATATTGAATGGTTCAAATATATTTGTTTGTACAGTATTTCATTGTGGTTATACTGTATCTTTATTATAGCATTTAATGTGATGTTTTTTGTAGGGTTTGGAACGAATTAGGCGATTTTCATGTAAAATGTGACTCATAACACAAAATATTCACGAAAGGTAAGCCACTCCAGAATGAATTAATTTCATGTTGTGAGGCATTACTGTAGATAGCTAAAATACAAATGAAACTGAGGGCATGGAAATATTACTTGATTGAAATAGTAAAGGTAAAGAATTAATAAGGAAATAGAAAATATATATGAAACCACTTCATTGTAAAAAAAAAAAAAAAAATTTCCCATAAAACCCATCTTTCTTTCTTTCTTTCTTTTTTTTTTTTTTTTTTTTTTACAAATAAAACCCTGGTATTTTAAAACACCTGTTCAGCCTGGGTTTTTCTGAAAAAAAAAAAAAAAAAAAAATTGGGGGTTTTTACCAACCCTGGTACTACTCGGTTGATCTTTGTACTTACTGTAGGCGTTGCAGGAGGTGCCTGTATACTACTGAAGGTCTTATCCATGTGATAGCAAAAGGAAGAGACTTCAGCCGGTTTGTCCTAGATGGCGTCATTGCCGATCGAGACTGGGGCTGCTATTGAGCTACTGCCCGAGGAGGGTCACTTTATAGGAGGAATATCACCCCCTAGTGGAAGAGGTCAGGGGTCATGCTAAGCTTGTATGTATTGTTACAATTTTCTTATGTGTATTTGCCAATGGCCTTTAGTATTTCCAGGTCACCCATCCGAGTACTGACCTGACCTAACGTTGCCTTACTTTGCTGATCAGAAGAGAAGCGTTGTTTGCAACGTGATATGGCCGTTGACTTTTGAAGCAGGTGCTTGGCCCTTCTTCCTGCCACATGTTCGTTGCACTTTTGACCCTCTCTCGTCTACCATAGTTGATAATCGAACATCCATTTGTCTGGTGTTGGCATCCGTCCTTGGACTGTGCCGACGAAGTGCAGAATTGGCATGCTTGCGCATATCTTCACTATATGTCTGAAGCATATTCGGAGGTAAAACACGTGGAGGAGAGATCTACAGGGTCAGGGCTCATGGGACGCCCTTCAAGGGGTGATGTGCCAAAGGCTAAGGGGCACCAGCATGTAAACACTTGAGTTATATTCCTAAGTGCAACTACTAGATTGTTGCCCTGTCTGCTAGAGCCTTTGGAAAGTAGCTCTTAATCATATAAACCTGAGTATAGCTTTATATTGCGTTCGAGTCATTTACATTTTCACAATCTAGCCTGCTTCCTTGCTTTGGATTGTATTCTTGCTGGAAAAGATGAGTGAGTTAGAAGTGGTACCCCATGGAAGAGCACTCTAGCTGGCAGGTGATTGTGTGTATGTGTGATCACAAGTTGTTGAGAAGGTATGCGAGAAGATGAGAGGGTGTATAATCGGTTGCAAACAACCACTATACATGAGAATTGAAGTACGTACATGGGCCCTTTCCTTGTAATCCGACGAACAACGAAGGCCTTCTTACTGAACGTTCATGTCAAAGAAAACTGGGTCACCATTAATAGCCTCAAACCTGCGTATTTCCTGCAAGATGACCCGCCTACAGTGTGCCTCTCCAGAGCACGGCGCCCTATTTCACATATATGTCTCTTTTAGGCATGGAATCCATGTACTACACATGTATCACACATGTATCACACATGTATCACACATGCTCGTTCATTGTAATAGTATTAAAGTTTTTTCTTCTCTTATCACTCTCCCTTCGCACTGATAGCCTGTCTATCCCTGTATGTACTTGAATCATTGTTTAAATTTTTGTGCCGTTCTTGCTTGGTGGAACTGCTTGTATTTATACTCATGCTGCGTCAAAATAAAGTCTGTTGCAATTACGCCATCTCTCAGTTATCACCTAATTGCTCGCTTGCACCAAACTATCCAGCATCTCCTCACAGAGAGGCTTTTCGCAACAAAATGTGAGAAGGATGTCTGGATACCTACATAGGTCTTCAACATCAGTCAGTGAAGTGGACTGTCTTTTGTGGTTGGTGTCGTGGAAGGGGTATCTCTCCCCTCAGTGGCACTATTCCATCAATAGCAGAGTTCATTGTATACCTTTGAGAGGAAAATCTTCTATCTGTCTCGGTAGTGAAAGGCTACCGCTCAGCCGTAAACCTTGCCTTTAGACTGAAAGGAGTTGATCTTTCCTCTTTGCTGGAATTGTCTCTCCTCATACAAAATTATGAGATCGCCTGCCTCCAGTCAGATGTTGAACCTCCTTGGAATGGGACTTGCATTCTTCCGTCTCTGAAGGGTGCTCCCTACGAACCATTACACCTGGCAACTGATCACCACCTCACTTAGAAAATAGTGTTCCTACTCACGTTGGCTTCGACCCAAAAAGTTAGTGAGATTCATGGTCTATCCTACTACATCGCCCATTCAAGAGGAAGGGGGTAGGTGACACTCAGTTTTGTCCGAGTTCATTGCTAAAACTCAAAATTCAAGAGTACAGTAGTGGATCCTTGGTTCAGGCCCTTTTGGATTGTGAGTCTTTGTTCTGTAGCTAATGATCCAGATCAAGTGTTACTTTGCCCAGTGAAGAGTTTGAGGTGTTACCTTAAACGCACTGCAACAGCTCACCTCAGAGTCTCAGCACTCTTCGTCAGTATGGGGAAGGTCAAGAGGAGGGTCACTAAGAACACCATCACAGCTTGGATTCGCAGGGTCATTGACCATACAATGAATCCACTTCTGCTCGTTGACTTAGAGCTCATGACGCCAGGGGCATAAGTACATCCTTGGCATTTAAATGTAATTACTCTGTGGTTGCATGTATTACAAGTGGGTGTGTGGAAGCATCAGACTACCTTCACCACCTACTACCTGCAATACATGACCCACAGGAGAATGGAGACGTTCTCCATTGGTCTTATGGTGTCTACACAACAAGTGAATTAGAATGCCTCGGGCTCCTTGTTGAGAGCATAGGTTACACGGGATTAGCCTGGAATGAGTGTGTAAGAATGACGGACTCTTTCTTTCTTTCATCCTTTCATCTTCCCCCCTCTCTTGGGGAACAGCAACATGGGTTCTCTGCATGCTGGCCTTACCTATCTGCAGGTAATAACCATTTGTCTTGTGTAACCTAGTACAGTTTTAATACTTGTCTACGTCCCCAATACTCCCCGTTAAGGGGGTATTGGAAAAAATCTATGTTTGATATTAACATTCCTATTTACCTCGTAATATTCTAACTTAGACGGTCACATTACTAGTTTTTCACATGAATACAGGTTGCTCAGGCCAATATCCTTGCATTGCATGAAGATTTAGTGAGGTGTCAGGGTTTTTCTCAGTTACATGCCAAGCTTGTATGTGAAAACCCTGGGTCATTGGCCAAGCCAGTGATCAGACTTCCACCCTCCCAATGGGTAAGTCATCCCTGATAAATAGCATAAGGTTTGTAGAGTTTTGAAACAAATGACAAATTTGAAACTAATTTGTATTTTTCCTAATGATGCAAACCTGTAGGTATTTATACAAATTGTCCTACCATCGCCTGTCCTCCATAGGTCCTGATTGTAATAAAAAAGTAACTCGGTTTCACTGGTGTGCGAGTGAGAGGGGTAGCTGGCAACCCCCACTACCCCTCACTACCCCCGCTAACTAGCAGTTTGGTTAGTTTCCACCTAGCTTAAAGGTCTTAATGGATAGTCTTCTAGGTTTGCTGAAAGATAATCCCCAAATAAATAGCTACAGGGTTTTATAGTTAGAAAAAATAAAAATTACTTTATGTGTGTTTGTATAAAAATGACAAATATATATATATATATATATATATATATATATATATATATATATATATATTTCTACCTCATACTTGGGATCGAACGCTAGCCCCTTCTAATGAAAGGCCAGGTCGAAACCAACCATGCCACGAGAGCCCATAAAAGGAAATCTGAACCTGACACTAATCTAGCTGTCCGAGGATTTACCTGGTGAGACATCAGTCTCTTTACCAGCGAGTTTTTCAATATTAATCTTACCCGATAATCATGTAGCTGTCAACTCTGTTGCCGACAGAAATCTACGGTCGGGATACGCCAGCGATCGCTATACAGGTGGGGGTGAACACCACAGCGCCATCTGTGGTCAGGTACTCCAGTACTTCTTGTCAACACCACCTCAATTTTCCTCTGTCGTGCCTCCGGCTAGACCTACATGGATACGCTGTTGATTCTGGAGTTATTGCTCACGATTTGGTGATGTATTTGCTCTAGAGTTTAGCCTTCGCTATTCAGGAAGCTTTATCATTAGCTTAGCAAGTTTTTGGAATTAATTTGATTTAATTTTTTATTTAATTTTGGTGACGAAGAGAGTATGAACTCTCTTTCACTTTTAATGGCCGACCCTTCCCTTAGACGGAAGTGTTGGTGTCGAAGAGAGTATAGACTCTCTTTCTTAATTTTGCTTAACAAAAGTTATAGATTTATTTTATATCTCTCCGCCTTTTATAGGCCTCTTCGATTAACTTCCTTTTATTATAAACTTATTAAAATTAATTTTTATATTTGTTTATATTCGACCTTTCCTAATAGTAGGCGGTCTTTTCTTGGAACCGAAGTTAATTAACATTGAGCCCGTCATTTCGTTTTTACCTGTTAACATATTATGCTATTTTAATGTTTTTGAAAGAATTTCTTTGATAGTCTCGTACTGTTTTCAAAGTTGAACTAACGTTTTGTTTTGTCCCTGCAGTTGTTGACGTTCAGAACGTTCAACTTGCGCTCTATCGTTACGATAGAGAGAGAGTAGAACGATTCTATCGTTTTGTTCATTCTTTCTTAGCTTAAATGGTTTTAATTCTAATAAAGGAACTTTTTATTTGGGAAATCTTTCAGTTTTTTTCCTTTAACAATAATATGTTTTAACGATATATATAATTGGGCTCATCTCTCAGGTTCTAAGTCAAGAGAGAGAGAGAGAGAGATAGAGACGGAGGGAGAGAGAGGAGGATAAACGTTTCGTTCAAGCGGGTAACGTTGTTATCGTTTTTGCTCTTCTCCCTAGTCTCTTTAGGGGAAGAAGGTAAACGTTTCTAGAGTTTTATTCTTGTTCTCAGGCTTTATGCGATGAGAGATTTTAAACGTAGTTTATTTGATCTAGTGTTTAGTCTCTTTTCCAGCCACTGAATTATTTATCTTTCATTATGTTTTTCTGTTACATTGTAATACTGTTTTCGCAATTACTAACTTTTAATGAAGGATAGAATTGCGTGTTTCAGGTACAAACCACTTAAAGTTTCGAGTTCAGTGAAATAAGTGCAAACAGAAAATCAAAAGTGATAAAGTGATAAGCGCAAAGTGTTACAGTGTTGCGTTCGAGGGTTCGTCTGTTCGTGCCAGTTGTTCGCCTAGTCTGGGACCTCTTACAAGCTCCCAAGCAGGGGAGAAGTAACGTCGAAGGACTTATGGGTTCATCAGGCCTTGATCGACGAACAGACGTTTCCCTCCGTGGTTTCGGGTGTAACCAACTCACGTAGCTGACGTGATCACCCCACCCACACAAAGACGAGAGAGCCCTTTTATTCCTCGTCTGCGGAAGAGGTTTCTCGCAGAAACCATGGACCAAATCTTGCAGCTTTTAAGTGCAAGTCGTTCCCTTCCGCGCAAGTCCAACTCCTAGGTGGTGCCATTAGCACTGGGTCAGTTCGGACTTGCTGCAGTACGACAACTGCACACCTCCCAGAGAGGCAAGGTGGTATCGCAACAGGCAGTAACTCCGTCTGTTGCCGCACCAGCTGTTTTAGACCCTCAGTCTCAACGGACAGTAGCTCCGTTTGTTGTTGTCTTTCTTAAACTCTAGTGGTCTATGCTGCAGACAATGCAGTCTCAGCTTGCGGTGTTGATGCAGGAGTTTCAGGCAGAGAAGGTTAGCACACCTCCTCCTGCGAGCGCTCCTCCACCTCTGCGCAGTCCACCCTGCCAGACGTATGATGTTGAGGCTCCTCCTGCCTCCATGCGTGAGCTGCCGCATTGGGAGTTGCCAGGTACCAGCGCTATGCAGCAACCTCCACTTTCCTTGAGGCAGGAGCCTCATGCTATGCGGCAATCTCCTCAACTCTTGAGGCAAGAGCCTCAACTCTTGAGGCAAGAACCTCAACTCTTGAGGCAAGAGCCTCAACTCTTGAGGCAAGAACCTCAACTCTTGAGGCAAGAACCTCAACTCTTGAGGCAAGAACCTCAACTCTTGAGGCAAGAGCCTCAACTCTTGAGGCAAGAACCTCAACTCTTGAGGCAAGAGCCTCAACTCTTGAGGCAAGAACCTCAACTCTTGAGGCAAGAACCTCAACTCTTGAGGCAAGAGCCTCAACTCTTGAGGCAAGAACCTCAACTCTTGAGGCAAGAGCCTCAACTCTTGAGGCAAGAACCTCAACTCTTGAGGCTAGAACCTCAACTCTTGAGGCAAGAGCCTCAACTCTTGAGGCAAGAGCCTCTCTCTGCGCAGCCACCTCCTCAACCCTTGAGGCAGACGCAACTCTTGAGGCAGGAACCTCATGCTATGAGGCAGCCGCCTCAATGCATGCAGCAACCGCATTCTTCACAGCATGAGCCTCTCTCTGCGCAGCTACCTCCTCAACCCTTGAGGCAGACGCAACTCTTGAGGCAGGAACCTCACAGGAGCCTCATGCTATGCGGCATCCTCCTCAAACCATGAGGCAGGAGCCTCATGCTATGCGGCATCCTCCTCAACCCATGAGGCAGGAGCCTCATGCTATGCGGCAACCTCCTCTACCCATGAGGCAGCCTCATGCTATGCGGCATCCTCCTCAACCCATGAGGCAGGAGCCTCATGCTATGCGGCATCCTCCTCAACCCATGAGGCAGGAGTCTCATGCTATGAGGAGCCTCATGCTATGCGGCATCCTCCTCAAACCATGAGGCAGGAGCCTCATGCTATGCGGCAACCGCCTCAACCCATGAGGCAGGAGCCTCATACTATGCGGCATCCTCCTCAACGCATGCGGCATGAGCCTCATCCCTTGCAGCATGAGCCTCATCCCATGGCATGAGCCTCATCCCATGCAGCATAAGCCGCACGCCATGCAACATGCTCTGCTTACCTTACAGCATGCTCTACATACAGCATGCTCTGCATACCTTACCGCATGCTCCTCAGTCACACATCTTTGGTTGTTGCCAACTCACTAGACTGTCAAGCAGTTTCATAACGTTGCCTTCTAGTCTGCTGCTTTTGCACCAGTGAAACCCTCACTGAGAGAACTTAGCTTTTCTCGGATATGGTTCCTGTAGATGAGAAAGTGCTATTCTCCCTCCTTCTGATATTCCCTTGAGGACTCTGTCATTTGGAGAGGAGCCTTTAGCTGCTTAGCCTCCTATGGACTTTTATTTAAGCATAACATGCTTCCAGGGAGGGTAATGGTTCCACTTCAGTCGCTAACCCCGTCTGTTACCACACCTGCTCCCATAGACCTTGAGCTTTGTTGCAAGACATGCAGTCCAAGCTTAGTCCTTGTTAGAGGATTTTTTGTTTACGGAGTCAGTGTGTCACTGGGAAGACGTTCAACAACCAGCAGAAGTGACTTGTTGTGACGCAGTGCGGCAACCTCAGCAACCCGATAAGGAGTTGTCTGTACGACTCAGACAGTCTAGACAGCTTCGGGTTGTCGCTGTACTTCCTCGCTTCCCCATGGTTGACAGTTCACAGACTGTGCAGCAGTACCATGATCTTGTGTCCGGCTCCGTCAGACGACTAGCTTTTAAGAGCTCCCACAAGTCGTCGCTGTCTGGAGATTCTCAGATGGACTATGGATCTGACCAAGGAACTGGGCCTCCTGGTCAATTTTGAGTAGTCCCAGCTCGTCCCATCCCAGACCATTGTCTACCTGGGTATGGATCTTCAGAGTCGAGCTTTTCGGTCTTTTCCGTCGGCCCCAAGGATCTACTAAGCCCTAGATTGCATCCAGAGCATGCTGAGAAGGAACCGATGCTCAGTCAGGTAGTGGATGAGTCTAACAGGGACACTTTCATCGCTGGCCCTGTTCATCGAGTTAGGGAGACGCCACCTCCGCCCCCTTCAGTATCATCTAGCGGCTCACTGGATAAAGGACATGACGCTAGAGACGATCTCAGTTCCTGTTTCCGAAGAGAGGAGGTCTACTCTCACGTGGTGAAAGAACAGCTTTCTTCTCAAGGAAGTCTACCTTTGGCTGTTCAGAAACCCGACCGCCGTCTCTTCTCTGACGCATCAGACACGGGCTGGGGTGCGACTTTGGATGGACAGGAATGCTCGGGAACATGGAATCAGGAGCTAAGGACACTTCACATCTATTGCAAGGAGCTGTTGGCGGTTCATCTGGCCTTGATAAACTTCAAGTCCCTCCAGCTTAACAAGGTGGTGGAGGTGGACTCTGACAACACCACAGCCTTGGCTTACATCTCCAAGCAGGGAGGGACTCATTCGTGGAAGTTGTTCTAGATCGCAAGGGACCTCCTCATCTGGTTAAAAGATCGAAAGCTCACGCTGGTAACGAGGTTCATTCAGGGCGATATGAATGTCATGGCAGATCGCCTTAGCCGGAAGGGTCAGGTCATCCCCACAGAGTGGACCCTTCACAAGAATGTTTGCAGCAGACTTTGGGCCCTGTGGGGTCAGCCAACCATAGATCTGTTCGCTACCTCGATAACCTAGAGGCTCCCGTTGTATTGTTCTCCGATTCCAGACCCAGCAGCAGTTCACGTGGATGCTTTTCTGCTGGATTGGTCCCATCTCGACCTGTATGCATTTCCGCCGTTCAAGATTGTCAACAGGGTACTTCAGAAGTTCGCCTCTCGCAAAGGGACACGGCTGACGTTGGTTGGCTCCGCTCTGGCCCGCGAGAGAATGGTTCATAGAGGTACTGCTATGGCTGGTCGACATTCCCAGGACTCTTCCTCTAGGAGTGGACCTTCTACGTCTACCTCACGTAAAGAAGGTACATCCAAACCTCCACGCTCTTCGTCTGACTGCCTTCAGACTTTCGAAAGACTCTCAAGAGCTAGGGGCTTTTCGAAGGAGGCAGCCAGAGCGATTGCCAGAGCAAGGAGGACATCCACTCTCAGAGTCTATCAGCCTAAAGGGGAAGTCTTCCGAAGCTGGTACAAGACCAATGCAGTTTCCTCATCCAGTACCACTGTAACCCAGATTGCTGACTTCCTGTTACATCTAAGGAACGTAAGATCCCTTTCAGCTCCTACGATTAAGGGTTACAGAAGTATGTTGGCAGCGGTTTTCCGCCACAGAGGCTTGGATCTTTCCACCAACAAAGATCTACAGGACCTTCTTAGGTCTTTTGAGACCTCAAAGGAACGTCGGTTGTCCACTCCAGGCTGGAATCTAGACGTGGTCCTAAGGTTCCTTATGTCATCAAGATTTGAACCTCTCCAATCAGCCTCTTTTAAGGACCTCACATTAAAAACTCTTTTCCTCGTGTGCTTGACAACAGCTAAAAGAGTAAGTGAGATCCACGCCTTCAGCAGGAACATAGTTTTCACATCTGAAACGGCTACATGTTCCTTGCAGCTCGGTTTTTTGCTAAAACGAGCTTCCTTCACGTCCTTGGCCTAAGTCGTTCGAGATCCCAAGCCTGTCCAACTTGGTGGGGGACGAACTGGAGAGAGTACTTTGCCCAGTTAGAGCTCTTAGGTACTATCTAAAAAGGTCATAACCTTTACGAGGACAATCAGAAGCCTTATGGTGTGCTATCAAGAAGCCTTCTCTTCCAAGGTCTAAGAACTCAGTTTCTTACCTATTCAGGCTCCTGATTAGGGAAGCACATTCTCATCTGAAGGAAGAAGACCTTGCTTTGCTGAAGGTAAGGACACATGAAGTGAGAGCTGTGGCTACTTCAGTGGCCCTCAAACAGAACCGTTCTCTGCAGAGTGTTATGGATGCAACCTATTGGAGAAGCAAGTCAGTGTTCGCATCATTCTATCTCAAAGATGTCCAGTCTCTTTACGAGAACTGCTACACCCTGGGACCATTCGTAGCAACGAATGCAGTAGTAGGCGGGGGCTCAGCCACTACATTCCCATAATCCCATAACCTTTTTAACCTTTCTCTTGAATACTTTTTATGGGTTGTACGGTCGGCTAAGAAGCCTTCCACATCCTTGTTGATTTGGCGGGTGGTCAATTCTTTCTTGAGAAGCGCCGAGGTTAAAGGTTGTGATGAGGTCCTTTAGTATGGGTTGCAGCCCTTTATACTTCAGCACCTAAGAGTCGTTCAGCATCCTAAGAGGACCGCTACGCTCAGTAAGGAAGACGTACTTAATAAAGGCAGAGTAATGGTTCAAGTCGTCTTCCTTACCAGGTACTTATTTATTTTATGTTATTTTTGAATAACTAATAAAATAAAATACGGGATACTTAGCTTCTTTGTTAACATGTATGCTGGTCTCCACCCACCACCCTGGGTGTGAATCAGCTACATGATTATCGGGTAAGATTAATATTGAAAAATGTTATTTTCATTAGTAAAATAAATTTTTGAATATACTTACCCGATAATCACGATTTAATTGACCCACCCTTCCTCCCCATAGAGAACCAGTGGACCGAGGAAAAAATTGAGGTGGTGTTGACAAGAAGTACTGGAGTACCTGACCACAGATGGCGCTGTGGTGTTCACCCCCACCTGTATAGCGATCGCTGGCGTATCCCGACCGTAGATTTCTGTCGGCAACAGAGTTGACAGCTACATGATTATCGGGTAAGTATATTCAAAAATTTATTTTACTAATGAAAATAACATTTTACCAGATTTCCCCGGGCCACCACGTGACACAATTGGTAGTAATTCATTCATTTTACCCCTAATGAGTCAATATGGATAAATATCAACACAACATCGTGTTCAAATAGAAATAAATTTCTACCTCATACTTGGGATCGAACGCTAGCCCCTTCTAATGAAAGGCCAGGTCGAAACCAACCATGCCACGAGAGCCCATAAAAGGAAATCTGAACCTGACACTAATCTAGCTGTCCGAGGATTTACCTGGTGAGAC
>NC_090729.1:75658253-75690753 GCF_036898095.1 Palaemon carinicauda
TTGAGCGAAGCGAAAAATCTATTTTTGGGTGAGATAGCCATGGCGTCCTGATGGAAGGTTCCTTTTTGGTAGCTTCCTTGGGTATAAGACTACTAAGATATTCCCAGAGAATTTAACCACAGGTTATCACAGAATTCTAACTTCTGGAGCGAGTATCTCAAAGGTTTCCCTTTAAGACATCGTAATTTCAACAGGGGACGCATGTCTAAACGCGCCACATAGCTATCTTCACCCCGAACAGAGTTAATGCTTCGGTGTGTAAGAGTAGAGAATAGCTGGGAGCCGTTCCACAGCTAATCTCACTCGTGGCTACTACTGATACTCGAGACGTAAACAAACGGACGCCATTGCTCTAATGACGTCACGCCCGTCTTCATCCTGAAGCCAGTTGCTGCCCATCACCATGATACAGTAGCACAGGGTGGGAACAAAACTGGACGAAGTAGTAGGGAGGGTCCATCAGGACGCCATGGCTATCTCACCCAAAAATAGATTTTTCGCTTCGCTCAAAATCCGTTTTTTGGGCTCAAGCCATGGCGTCCTGATGGAAGAGTACCAGAGAATCAATGTATCGTGGTAGATTTTCCCCCAGTATTAAGTGCCTAGGCATTGACAAAACAGCAAAGTAATCTTAGATAAAGAACCATAGGGACGAAGTATCCTGCCCCCCTTGGCAGTGAAGTTCCCATGGGCTATGCCGACGTCAAAGTGGTATTGAAGGGCTATTCATCCTGAGAGAAGAACTTGAAGAACTTAGAGATGAAGCGGAATGTTTGGTATTTGTATAGGAACATTCTGAAATTAGACCAGTGGTGGTTGGACACTGTGTAGAGTTCATCTCTTGGTTATCAGAAGTAAGTATTCGTGTAGGAACCTTACTTAGTCAGTGTGAATATAATTTAGGATTAAACATCTTAAATTCTTCATAACCATGAGAAAGGAGGAATAAATAAAACTATGACAGGTATGTATTTCATAGTAAGTAGGAGCTGATAGAGACGCACAAGTAATAAAATAGAAATTTTATTTCACAATGCAGAAATTAAATAATTTACAGCAAAAGTAAGTTCATTTACAGTAATAATAATGTACATAGAAATAAAGGCTTGCTATTGAATCTGAAAAGGAATTTCAGGGTATTAGTAGGTACTCGTTCTCGAGGAACGCAAGTCTTTAAATAAAACACATCATGCTCAAGGCATGCGGCACTTGTGTGACACTATGACATTTCACCTGGGATAAGAACAGTTATAAAAGCACTAAGTGTTTTTCGACATCACTATGAATCGCTCGAGGGTCAACATAGGCACCCGAAGAGTTAGAGTCCCAAGTAACTCACTGTTCTACGCAGAGTTAGGTGCAGGTTTCATAACACTACCTGCGGCTACCACAAAATGTTTGACTTCGTGCACTTGTTTCGCATAGTGTTTAAAGAAAACTCGCGAGGACTTCCAGCCCGTGAAGTTTTTAAGGCTTTCAAAGTCCATGCTCTGAAAGAAATTCAGAGAAGATGCCACTTTTCTAGGATCATGACCAGCGGGTGTACTGTTCGGATCCGCTCTGCGAATGAAGTAGGTGATTTTCGCTCTTAATTGTTTCAGTGACAGGTCGCTGCCCGATGTTTCTCCTTTGAAGAGTTGGCCTCCACCAAAGTTCGAAGTTCTGCGAAGATAGACCTTGAGGCTCTCTACTGGACATAGAGAGACATCCTCCTTCAGGGGGCATATTCTCCAAGGGCCCCATCTTTTGGTGGGTAATTCATTTTTAGCGAGAAACGTCGGATCAGGGGAGAGGGTCACTTCTCCTGAATCGGTAAACAGGATGTGTCCTTCTTCTCTTGATAATGCCACTATTTCGCTGACTCGAGCTCCCGAAGCGAGAGCAAATAAAAATATAACTTTCTGAGTCAGATCCTTGAGGGGGCATGAATCGTTGACCAAGTTGGAGGCGAAATGGAGTACCTTGTCTAGTGACCAGGAGATCGGTTTCGGTGGGGGTGCTGGACGTAGGCGAGCACATGCTTTTGGTAGTTTGTTGAAGATGTCGTTGGACAGATCAATTTGGAAAGCATATAGAATTGGTCTAGTCAAGGCCGATTTGCAGGTTGAAATCGTATTGGCTGCTAATCCTTGTCCATGAAGGTGAATAAAGAAGGACATACAGAAATCAATCGTGATTTCTTTAGGATTTTTTGTCTTGACGAAGGAGACCCATTTCCTCCAGGATGATTCATATTGCCGTCTCGTGGATTCGGTCTTGTATTCCTCTAGGAAGTCTAGACTTTTCTTCGAGATCCCAAACCTCTTCTTTGCGGCAAGGGAGAGAAAATCATGAGATGAAGGTCCTTGATTTTCGATGATGAAGCGAAGACAGTCGACTTCTGTACTTGTTGAGAGAGAACTGGGCCCGGGAGAGGGATCAGCTTGGGCTGCAGCTCCAGGACCAGGGGGTACCAGTTGCTCCGGGGCCACTTGGGAGCCACTAGGGCCGCTGTCCCTTTGAAGGTTCTCAGTTTGGAGAGGACTTTCAACAGAAGGTTGGTGGGAGGGAACAGATAGATCTTGGACCATCTGTTCCAGTCCAGTGACATGGCATCCACTGCTTCTGCTTTGGGGTCCTCGTACGGGGCTACGTACAGAGGAAGTTGATTGTTGTCGCTCGTTGCGAAGAGATCTATCTGAAGTTCTGGGACTTGGAGAGAGATGAAGGAGAACGATCTTGCGTCTAGAGACCATTCTGACTCTATCGGGTTTGTCCGAGATAGAGCATCCGCTGTCACGTTGCGGAATCCTTGTAGGTGAACTGCAGACAGGTGCCACTTCTTCTTCTCTGCCAGACGGAAGATTGGGAGAAGCACCTGATTTATCTGGGGCGATCTTGAGCCTTGGCGATTGAGACAACGAACTACCACCGAGTTGTCTAGGGTTAGACGGATGTGGATCGAGGGCGGCGGGGATAACTTCTTCAGTGTTAGAAGGACCGCCATGGCCTCCAAGATGTTTATGTGGAACGTCTTGAATAGTGGAGACCAGGTACCTTGAACCTGTTTTTGGTGGGAGTGACCTCCCCAACCTTCCAGTGAGGCATCCGTGTGGATGTTGAGTGATGGAGGAGGGTGTTGGAGAGGAATGGACCTTTTCAGGGCCTTTTCTTCCGACCACGGCTTTAGGAGGCGTCGCAGTCTGTTTGGAAGCTGTCTCTTGAGGTCTCTTCGAGCGATGGATGCCGAGCGTCTCCATACTCCCGCGGCATCCTTTAGCTGTGCACGAAGCACTGGGTTTGTCACTGAGGCGAATTGTAGAGAGCCTAGAACTCGTTCCTGCTGTCGTCTTGAAATGCGTTTGGATTTCAGTAGTCGCTTGACAGACCCTGCTATTTCCTTCCTTTTCTTCTGGGGGATGGAAAGGCGGTGTGACTGAAGATTCCAGTGGATTCCCAACCACTGAAACTTCTGAGCTGGAGAGAGGCGAGATTTTTTCTCGTTGATCTTGAATCCCAGGTGTTCTAGGTACTGGGTAACTTCGTTGCAAGACTTTGCACACTCTTCGGGCGATGGAGCCCAGACTAGCCAGTCGTCGAGGTAGGCCATCACCTGGACGTTTCTTAGGCGGAGTTGTTGTACTATGGCATCCGCCAGTTTTGTGAAGATCCGAGGGGCCACGTTGAGGCCGAAGGGCATGGCCCGGAAGGCGTAGCTTTTCCTTTGGAGTCGAAATCCTAGGTAGGAGGAAGCGTGATGGTTCATTGGAACGTCCCAGTAGGCATCCGCCAGGTCTATAGAGACCGTATAGGAACCTTGAGGCAGAAGGGTCCTTATTTGTTGAAGCGTCAGCATCTTGAATTTGTTGTTCGCTATGAACTTGTTGAGGGGGGATAAGTCCAGAATGACTCTGAGTTTGTCTGAGTCCTTCTTGGGAACGCAAAACAGTCTCCCTTGGAACCTGGTGGACTTTACCTTCCTTATCACCTTCTTGTCCAAGAGGTCTAGAACATATTCTTCCAGAAGGGGGGTTGATTGTTGGAAGAATTGCTGGAAGATTGGGGGTGGTTGAGTCCAACTCCAGCCTAGACCCTTCTTGACGATGCTGTGTGCCCAGGGATCGAAGGTCCAACGATCCTGGAATTGGCGGAGTCTTCCTCCCACCGGAAGCACTTCATTGCTTCTGGTGTCCCGAGGACTTGCTGCCTCGGCCGCTAGCTCCCTTTCCTCCTCTACCTCTGGAGGGACGGCGAGATGCGTCTCTGCTTGCACCCCTGAATGAGCCTCTACCTTTGGCATGAAAGGTAGTTGATTGTTGCTCAAAGGCAGGGGTGAAGACCGGTGACTGTGACAACACCGGTTGGGGGACCAATTGAAAGGTCTGTTGTGGTTGGGCAACCACTTGGGAGGTAGCGGGTCCCGGAAACTGACGTCTTTGCTGACGTTGCTGGGGTTTTGACTTTTGGGGTTTCCTCTTAGGCTGAGGTCCGTCGTCCTGAGAGGGTTTCCTTTTCCTGGACATGCCCCACTTGTGGAGAAGGTTCCTATTCTCCGTGGCGGCTCTGTCAGTGATTTCCTTCACAAGGTCAGAAGGAAAAAGGTGCTTTCCCCAGATGTTGGAGGAAATCAGCCTCCGGGGTTCGTGTTTCACGGTGGCGCCGGCGAACACGAATTCACGACAGGCTCTTCGAGCCTTTATGAAGTGGTACAAGTCCTTCATTACAGTCAGTAAGTGGGATTTGGAGAGTACCATGTAGTGGTCTGGTACTCTAGTGTCACAGGCCATAACTTCAAGTTGGACTTGATGAGAAAGAGATGCCGCAAGCCTCTCCTTCGTGTCTTGTTCCCGACGAAGGAGGTGATCGTTGAGCTTAGGGAGGTCTTCATTAAACTGACGTCCGGCGACGTCAGGATCGAGCTTTCCCACGACGAAAGTATGTTGGACATCTTTCCAGTGTCGAGCGTCAGGGGGGGTCACGATGGAGAAGGGTCTGCACTCCTCCAGTGCAGGGCAGGGTTTCCCTTCGTCCGCCGCTTTAAGGCATGCAGCTAAGGCCTTTTCCAAGAATGGAAGAACCGCAGTTTCAGGTGCAACGTAAGTAGGGTGCTTCTTGCTCAATGCCGGAAGCTTAGAGCAGGTAAAGCCTCTACTCTTGAATGCGGAGGCTAGCATAGCCTGGGCCTTTGCGAGATCGAACACTATCTCTTCCTTAGGTTCGGTCTCTTCCTTCGAGGCAGGTTCGGAACGAAGCCGGACGTAACAGTCCGGGTAGGCCTCAAAGCTTGGGAAGAACTCCACATCTTCCAAAGGGACCGTGCCGATCTTATCACTGACAAAGATCCTGCCGGTCGCAATAACCATATGCTCTGCATACCTCCACGGGTTGGCATGAGAGCAAGCGGGGAGATCCTTGACCGAAATCTTCTTCGGCTCTCTGGATCCTATCATCGACCTGATGGACTCCTGGTTCTCCTTCAGCCTGTCGTCCATGACGGCTCTAATCAGTCGGATCAATTCTTGAGTGGAAGAAGAAGGATCCGGAGTCGAGGAGGTAGACGGAATAGACATTTCCGTCGGTGTAGGAGTAGGAGGGGGGATGGACGGGGGTGCGACCTCTTGCTCCGACTCGGTGTATTCCACCTTGTCTTCGTCATCTTCGGCTCCTTGAGCCATAAGCGTTTTCTCCGTGTCTTCCGAGACATCCGAAATCTGTTCGTCATCTTCGGAATCCAAACGACACTCGTGCATGGACTGAGCCATGACTACATCAGGTTCCACCGTAATTTGGAGAGTGGGGATCACGTCTTTGGGTACCACTGAGTCAGGGGAGGCCTTAGGGAACAATAGTGACCTCAGTTCTTCGGTGGCCAGGTACGGTCCGGTAGCATTTTTCTGGAAGCCACGCACCCACTTGCGCAGCTTTTCACGAGAAATGTCTCTAATCTCCGCTGAGGGAGGATTATGGAAGGCCTCAACTAGGTGAGCCTGACAGACCGTACAATCCAGTGGATTCCAAAACTTCAAATCCCCTTTCTTGTCTGCACAAGGGGCGTGAGTCCTGCAAGCCGTATGCCCGTAAAACTGCGGGCGTTTCACAGCGCAGAAGGCGAAATCACACTTCATCTGCTCCTCCTGTGGAAGAAAGAGAAAATGAGTATGGGGGAGTCATAAGAATGGCTCTTAAACTAAGTTAATATTAATTATTAATTTTAACTTAATGAAGGTGTGATGCATAGAGAATGAAAAATAGTAAAGGAGAACATGCTCCATGCATCTCGCCCGGCCGGTTACCATAAGCTTAGTCCCTGGATAATCCGAGTGACCGAGGGCACCGGATATAATTCCTTAGAACTCCAAGTATTTTGGAATTCCATGGAAAATCCAAGGACAAGATTGGGACCGAATTCATTCGGTTCCCAGTTAAGGGCCAGAAGGCCTCATTTAAAAAGGTAACTGCTTCTGGCAACCAGCCGTGCTAAGATGCACATAGCATGCTGGAATTAGAAGAATGCAAAGAGACAGCATGATCACTAATAGAGCAGTACTAGGTACTGACCTTAATAGCGGAAACAGCTTATCTGTTTGCGATATAGGACTATCATTGTCTATGATAGCTACAGGAAGGGGGTGCAAGTATTCTTGACGCCTCCGGGGCATCCGGCAAGCCGCCGGCATGCCGGAGCTCGCTCCAGCATAGATTCTGGCATTAGGACAGACAATGTTCAAAGTCAGTCAAATACCAGGATGGCGGCCGCCGGCACAACGGCGGCACGCCGGCAGGGAGCGGCGGCTCCGGCAGTCGGAGGATGCCAGATTGGTGACTGGGATAAGGATGGTTAAGGCTGTATCGGGTTGCCGGCAGTATCTGCCGTCACTCCGGCGGCCGACCGCAAGCGGACGACAAGCTAGGAGGAGGAGAGCCGCCGGTAGTAGCCGGCGGCAGCCGGCGGTCCCTCGGTACACGGGGGGCTGGCGGCAAGGTTAGGAAGAGTCACCAAGTAGGAGGCAGGTATTGCCGACAGTAGAGGCGGCAAGAGACCGGCACCCGGATAGTGAGAGAGACAGGGGGGGAGGGGGGAAGGGATGTAGGAAGTACCATCAGGATTCCAGGCATCCCTTCCCCTCCCTGAGAGGGTGTACCCATGATAGAGGCAGGCTCTAACATCCATAAGCAGGGGTCACTAGGGACCGGGAGCAAGGTAGCCCAAGGGAGGGCTAGGGAACACCCAAAAGGGGGGGGGGGGGGACTCCCATATGCAGAACTAAACTAGTAACTAACCTTATAGGACACTATGAAGGTATATGTACCAGAGCGGACTGCACAAGGAAGCTCGGGTAGCCCGACTATTCCACCCTAAGGAGGAGTTGTAGGACAGGGGACAGATGGGTATAAACTAACCTAAGCATAGGCTAGGCTATACAAGAGATAGTGGGGAGGGAGAAGAGAGAAGTCTTCCCAGGGAGGGTTTCTGTACCAGAGCGGCCACTAAGGAAAAGGGAGGACACTCCCTAACCTAAGATCAGGCCGATCAGCTAAAACGGTGCAAGAGTACAGTTTCAGCATGGAACAGAGACACCTTCCTAACCTAACCTAGAGCAGGGCTAAGAGTCCTGAACTAGGAGAGGAAGAAGACATATCGCTATCGCAGGAAAGTCATTGACTATCCTAGCCATAGAGGTAGGGCTAGCCTAACCTCACTCTCGGACGCAACCCTAAAGGGGGTTCATTCCTTTAGGGAGGACAGAGAGGCGATATATACTCTATTAGACAATTAATCCCTTTACTCAGAAAAGGAATCAAGGCTAAATAGAGGGAATGCCAAGGCAGGGGATGAAGGAAGCATATAGGGGTCCTATCATTAGGTTAGGCTAGAAAGAGTCACTGACTAGCCTATCCCCTATATGGTCCCTGAAGGCGAAAACATTTGCATCACTGTCAAAAGTATTGTAAAATAATGCCACTATCTTCATAACTTAGTCTAGGATCACTAATGAATCATGCATGAACACTTGTATGTAGGCTCCTGGCCTGGGGGCTATAGTAGCCGACTGGTATGAGGTCAATCGATGACCGATAAAAAGCGTCTAAACACGATATAAAAGTTCCTAGCTATGAAGACTAAATAAACTAATGTAATCGATTAGTATATAAGGCCGGAAACGTTGTTGTGGCTAACTAAATAAGACATGCATAACAACAACGACGCCATAAAATGGCGGGTCCGGTAGAGGCACAGCTCTGTCACAAAACAGCAATTATCTCGAAAAGTAATATTTACTTTACGTCCAGAGCTTAATTAAACAATACTGGAACCTTGTACTCAACTTTCCAGAAGAAGGCGAGGCTGAAGGTAACGACATAGCGAAGATGCAAAACGATAAAGTTAACACAGGGAAAATCCGTCTAAGTAGGGCAGCTACTAAACAAAGGATAAAGACGGGCGTGACGTCATTAGAGCAATGGCGTCCGTTTGTTTACGTCTCGAGTATCAGTAGTAGCCACGAGTGAGATTAGCTGTGGAACGGCTCCCAGCTATTCTCTACTCTTACACACCGAAGCATTAACTCTGTTCGGGGTGAAGATAGCTATGTGGCGCGTTTAGACATGCGTCCCCTGTTGAAATTACGATGTCTTAAAGGGAAACCTTTGAGATACTCGCTCCAGAAGTTAGAATTCTGTGATAACCTGTGGTTAAATTCTCTGGGAATATCTTAGTAGTCTTATACCCAAGGAAGCTACCAAAAAGGAACCTTCCATCAGGACGCCATGGCTTGAGCCCAAAAAAATAATTTGTTTAGATTTTTTATGTAATCTCTAAATAATGGTAAAGTACCGTAGATTTTGTGTAAAAAAACTTTATATTCATTAAAGTGATTATTTTATTCCGTAATAATTCCATGATAAATAGCCCTCGAAAGGTATAAAACTAGTCTTTAGTAATAATGAACTGAATGTTGTTCAGAAATGTAATGACAATATGCATTTATCTCCTTTGATACAAGAAGTATTCTATAATGTATAGTCATAAGGTACAGTAAAGCACTGCAATTTCATGTGTGAAAAAAACTTTAGATTTATTGAAGTGATGTTGTCCCGTAATGATTCCTTGATAAATAGCCGTCGAAAGATATAAAACAACTCAACAGTAATAATGGACTTTACGTTATACAGAAATATAACGAAAATATGCCAATAAGGTAACTTTTACTTGTGAAAACAATGAACAGTACTATTACTGTATGAAATATAAAAGACATGAAGATGGTGATATTTTGTAAAAATGATAGTTCAGAAAAAAGGAATAAGAAAAGCAAATTTTGTTGTCATACCTTGCATTACTGGTAAAACGTTTTGCCCTACGTTTGCTTAGATTGTGGGTGTGACTTTTGGGAGTTAGAGACGGAGAATTGAAGAACTCCTCATAGGACTTTTTTTTTTGTGATTTGAACATAACTGCAACATAGAATTACACTTGAATAGACTACATAATCATGAATAAGGACTAGAATCGGAAGTATTTCGGTTGGTGGTAGGGTGAGATGTGAGGATCCCTACATCTCTTAAGCTGGGCAGTGTCAGGTTTCTGAGTAATGCTTCAGGTACGGAATGTCACCATTGACTAGAGAGACTGGTTTGATCCTATTTGGTAACATAAAAACCAATTGAAATAACATGAAAACAGACTAAAATAGCTTTTACACAATCAGAAATAAAGGCTAGAATTTCAAAGACTTTGTTGGTTGGCTGACGAAAGAAAGGGGAAGGAGTTATTCAGTGAAATCTCTCTCTCTCTCTCTCTCTCTCTCTCTCTCTCTCTCTCTCTCTCTCTCTCTCTCTCTCTCTCTCTCTCTCTCTTTCTCTCTTTCTCTCTTTCTCTCTTCTCTCTCTCTCTCTCTCTCTCTCTCTCTCTCTCTCTCTCTCTCTCTCTCTCTCTCTCTCTCTCTCTCTCTCATATCATTAGATTAGTTTGTTCCGTAACTGGAATATAAACCACGCTATTTAATTGGGGTATTACTTTTGGCATTGCTGAAATGACGAGCCATTAATTTTTAACGAGGGTTTACTACCCATACCGCTAGTTAGCGGGGGTA
The DNA here is from genome assembly GCF_036898095.1 of Palaemon carinicauda. NCBI lineage: Eukaryota > Metazoa > Arthropoda > Malacostraca > Decapoda > Palaemonidae > Palaemon > Palaemon carinicauda. Next base: position 75,668,327 of record NC_090729.1, read on the forward strand.
GGAGAGGGTAGCTTGCTACCCCCCCTCTCACACACCTGTGCTTGAGGTCAGTTTGCTCTCGGCTCGGATGGTAGTTGAATGTGTCCGCTCTCATCCTCGCCGTCATTTGGCAGCCATTTAATGCTTTTGTCTTTTTCTTTTTCTAGTTCTGTTTGTGAAGTTGGCCTCTGCGATCATGCGCACCTGCCCTGGGTTTCCCGACCGACCGTGGAACATTCATGTCGACGGTCGAGACAGATCCTCATGCCCTCTATCCTTCTTGTAGGGGCCAATGGTGTGATAGTAACAAGAAGTGTAGGGAGTGGTCTACCTCCCAGTGGGAGAGGTTTTCGCGACGACGGAAGAAGAAGTCCAAACGGGATATTTCTCCTTCAAAGTTTTCTTTGAAAGGAGAAAAACCCAAGGCCTCTTCTTCCGTTGCCCAAACCTCCTCCGAAGCTCCCACTCGGTCGGTCTCTTTCGAGAGACCGTCGAGTGGTAGTGTAGACCGATGTACTGTTTACCAACTTCGGGGCTCGAGAGATGACGTTGCATCCCCTAGCGAAGCAGCTCCACCTCTCCCCCCTAGGGAGGATATGTCACTTAACCCCCATTTTTCAGCTTTGGTCCTCCTTGGGGCTTACTGGTTCGCCCTTCAAGGAGGTTTTGCTCAACTACTTCCGATTGAGTGCCGCTGTCAAGCAATCGCTGTCACCGGCAGAGGTTGATCCTCTGTCTCTTGTCGACGTCGTGGTGTCAGAGGTATCCAATGCGGTATCACCCATCACCTCTGCCTCTTCAAACCCTACGGTAACTGACGGCTTAGTTTCTCCCGTCTCTGTTCAACCTATGAGGGAGAAACTAAGTCCATCGTCAGTCTCTCCTGCTGGTGTTTCTTCCCCTCGGGGGAGTTCACTTACGGAGACTCCTCTTCGGAGGACTGCAGAAGGTCAGCTTGGTGATCCAACGGCCCCCAGAGGGGGTATTCGTCGGAAGGTCGCCTTCCTCTTTGCCAAAGAGGCCTTCCTTCACCTGCGGTGAGGAGGTGCCTCTTTGGTTCATCACCTTCGATGCAGTCTACCGCAGAGGAGCCTCGAGACCAATCACCTATCACTGTTCCTACACTGGTCCTGGACCTTTCTGCAGATCGTTCGCGATCTCCTTCAGTGGAAGGTTGTCCTTTTAAAGGACATGTCAACCTTCCACCCGACAGACCAGCCGACCTGCCGTCACATTTTTTACTTAGGCCTAACAAGGCTTCACCTGAGCACGCTAAGGCGTGCCAACCAGATACGGGCTATGCGCCAACGAAACCTGACGAGCGCTCTTTAGTAGCTCGTCAGGCCCTATCACTAAACCCTAACACAGGGCATCAAGGGCGTATGCGCCAACACGCGCATACGTCCCAACAGGAGCATAGCTCCATCACACGCTATGCACTCCCTCATGCACATACGCGCCCATGTTCTCCTGCGCGCCAGGTCTTGCCTGAGCCTAAGCGCAAACATTCCCCTACATGCCCAGCTGCGCGCCAACTCTCGCCTGCGCGCCATTAACCTCCTGTGCGCCAGCGCTCTCCTGCTCGCCAGTGATCTCCTGCGCGCCAGCGCTCGCCTTCGCGCCAGTGCTCGCCGTCGCGCCAGCCTTCTCCCGTACGCATCCGCTAGAATACGTGCTCACTTGCCTATCCTCCAAAGGATTTGCGCCAACTTTCTATCGCTCGCCCACGCGCCTCACATGTTTCAACTGTGCGCCCGCACGCTAGGGATCTTTCTCCTGCGCGCGCGCGCCCTACGGCTGGTACAGGTACGCGCGAACTCTCGCCCGCGCACTCGCATTGATCCTGCGCGCGTACGCGCCAACAGTCTCCCGCTTGCGCAACAACAGTCTCCCGCGCGCGCACCAACAGTCTCCCCCGCGCGCTCCAACAGTCTCCCCCGCGCGCTCCAACAGTCTCCCCCGAGCGCTCCCGTGCGCCAACAGTCTCCTGCGCGCAAGGCCCGGTATTCTCCCTCGCGCGAGCCCCGGTATTCTCCCACGCGCGAGCCCCGGTATTCTCCCTCGCGCGGGCCCCGGTATTCTCCCTCGCGCGGGCCCCGGTATTCTCCCTCGCGCGGGCCCCGGTATTCTCCCTCGCGCGGGCCCCGGTATTCTCCCTCGCGCGGGCCCCGGTATTCTCCCTCGCGCGGGCCCCGGTATTCTCCCTCGCGCGGGCCCCGGTATTCTCCCTCGCGCGGGCCCCGGTATTCTCCCTCGCGCGGGCCCCGGTATTCTCCCTCGCGCGGGCCCCGGGAATTCTCCCTCGCGCGGGCCCCGGGAATTCTCCCTCGGGCGGGCCCCGGGAATTCTCCCTCGGGCGGGCCCCGGGAATTCTCCCTCGCGCGGGCCCCGGGAATTCTCCCTCGGGCGGGCCCCGGGAATTCTCCCTCGGGCGGGCCCCGGGAATTCTCCCTCGGGCGGGCCCCGGGAATTCTCCCTCGGGCGGGCCCCGGGAATTCTCCCTCGGGCGGGCCCCGGGAATTCTCCCTCGGGCGGGCCCCGGGAATTCTCCCTCGGGCGGGCCCCGGGAATTCTCCCTCGGGCGGGCCCCGGGAATTCTCCCTCGGGCGGGCCCCGGGAATTCTCCCTCGGGCGGGCCCCGGGAATTCTCCCTCGGGCGGGCCCCGGGAATTCTCCCTCGGGCGGGCCCCGGTATTCAACCTCGGGCGAGCCCCGGTCTCGTTCTCGGTAGCCGAGATCCTCAACCAGGAGAAAGTTGCGAAGTGTGCTATGCAAGCCACTTCGTGGCTCGATATCTGGTTGGGGACCTCGGGTATCCTGATACACGATCGAGTTTCTGGCTCACCAAGTCTCGAACTTGTGGGCAAATACCATTCTGAAACGTCGGGATGCAGTAGCTGAGAGATTCCATCAGAAGGTCCCTAGCACCTATAAAGGGATCCATCTTGTTCGAGCCTAAGGATGTGGAACATGCCGGTGAGAGGTGGAGGAAGTCTCATCAAGACTCCCTTCTTCATAGGGCTTTAACATCCAAGCCCTATAAGCCTCCAGCACCACAGCAGTTCCGTCCAGTCAAGACCACTAAGACGACAACAGCAGCAAAGACCTTGGTGTCTAAGCCCTTTCCTGTCAAAGAAAGGAAAGGCAAAAAGTCCTCCAGGGGAGGCAAGAATCCTAGAGGGAGCAGCCGAGGCCGCAAACGCTAGGATAGGCAGTCCCCCTGCATGTCCACCTGTGGGGGGATGCCTACAAAGTTGCTCAAACAGGTGGAAGCAACTCGGGGCTGATTCCTGGACAATCTCCGTGATCAGTCTAGGATAACGCGTCCCGTTCATAACATCTCTACCTTCCCTGACGACGAATCCAATGTCATTGAACTCCCTTGCCATGGGATCGGACAGGGGGCAAGCCCTCCGGGCAGAAGTCCAGACCCTGTTGAAGAAGGGCGCTCTCTAAGAGGTCCTCGACGGATACCCAGGCTTTTTCAGTCGACTCTTTCTTGTAAAGAAGGCGTCTGGAGGCCGTAGACCAGTCATCGACCTCTCAGCTCTGAACAAGTTTGTCAAACAAACTCCGTTCAGCATGGAGACAGCGGACACGGTCAGACTAGCAGTACGACCGCAAAGACTTCATGTGCACACTGGACCTAAAGGACGGATACTTCCAGATCCCAGTCCATCTGTCTTCAAGGAAGTACTTAAGATTCAGCCTAGACAACAGAAAGCACCAGTTCAAGGTGGTGTGCTTTGGTCTCTCCACAGCACCACAAGTCTTCACGAGTGTTCACCCTAGTTTCATCTTGGGCACACAAACTTCTGAGACAAACTTTTGAGACTTTGCCAAGATCTGGGGATCCTGGTAAATCTCGAGAAGTCTTCACTGCTTCCCACTCAAAGACTGGTATACCTAGGCATAATTATAGACACCAATCTCCACAAAGCCTTCCCATCAGACGATAGGATAGCAAGGCTGAGGAGGGTCGCAAGACCTTTTCTTGGACGAGAAGAACTTCCAGCCCAATCGTGGTTACGTCTCCTCGGTCACCTTTCATCGCTGGCCCGTCTAGTTCCCAATGGTCGCCTCAGGATGAGATCCCTCCAGTGGCGACTCAAGTCCCGGTGGAATCAAGCTTACGACTCCCCGGACATCCAGATCCCCATGGGACCTGCGGAACTGACGGGTGGGTGGCAGACGAGAACCTACGAAAAGGAGTGGACCTTCTCATCCTCCCCCCGGATTTGATGCTGTTTTCGGACGCTTCAAAACAAGGGTGTGGCCCCACGTGCTGCACCACACGACCTCAAGCCTGTGGTCAGAGTCAGAAAAGTACCTCCACATAAATCTCCTAGAGATGAAGTCCTTCTTTCTGGCCCTTCAACAGTTCCAACAGTACTTGGCAAGTCACTCTGTGGTGGTGATGAGCGACAACACCACAGTAGTGGCCTACATCAACAAACAAGGAGGTACTTTTTCGCAGCAACTATCCCATTTAGCAGTAGAGATACTGAGATGGCCCGAAATCCACTCGATACCACTATCGGCACGCTTCATTCCGGGCAAAAGGTATGTGCTCGCTGACAACCTGAGCAGAGCATCTCCGGTAGTGAGTACCGAGTGGTCTTTGGATCATCTAGTAGCCAACAAAGTCCTGACTTTGAGGGGTTCTCCGACTGTGGACCTCTACGCAACGGCCCTGAACTTCAGGCTTCCGCTGTACTGTTCCCCAGTCCCAGACCCCAAGGCTCTCTGGCAAGATGCTTTCCAACAACGGTGGGACAACATCGACGTTTACGCCTTTCCCCCGTTTTGTCTGAAGAGGAGGGTACTCAACAAGACCAGAACATCGGTCAATCTTTCAATGACCCTCATAGCTCCGCTATGGCATCACGCGGAATGGTTCCCAGACTTTCTGCAACTCCTAACGGAGCCACCAAGAGAACTCCCTCTACGACACAATCTTCTCAAACAACCACATGCCAACATCTTCCACAAAGCCGTAGGTTCACTACAGCTTCACGCCTGGAGACTATCTGGCATCTCCTCTCTGAGAGAGGATTTTCGCAACAAGTTGCGATCAGGATGTCTGTACACCTGCGAAAGTCTTTGGCAGCAGTCTACCAGGCAAAGTGGAAAGTCTTCTGTGGTTGGTGTCGTGGAACGGGTATCTCTCCACTCGATGCCACTATTCCAACAATAGCGGAGTTCCTCGTGTATTTGCGTGAAGAAATGCGCCTTTCAGTCTCGGCAGTGAAAGGCTATCTATCGCTCAGCCTTAAGTCTAGCCTTCAGGCTGAAAGGAATGGACATTTCCTCATCGCTAGAACTTTCTCTACTCATACGTAGTTATGAACTTACCTGCCCTCAGTCGGAAGTGAGACCTCCCCCATGGAACGGGGTTCGAGTTCTCAGGTCTCTTAAGAGACCTCGCTATGAACCATTACACCAGGCATCAGATCACCACCTAACCTGGAAGACGATATTCCTGCTAGCTTTTGCCTCGGCCAAGCAAGTCAGCGAACTTCATGGTCTCTTGTATGACATCGCCCATTCAAGGGGATGGGGGAGGTAACGTTCAGCTTCGTCCCTGAGTTTATTGCTAAGACTCAGAATCCAGGAGTAACGGATCCTCGATTCGACTCCTTTTGGATTTCTCTAGTCTCCGTACTGTAACAGATGACCCAGACCATCTCTTACTATGCCCAGTAAGGAGCTTGAGGCTGTACCTCAAAAGAACAGCTGCAGCCCGCCCTCGTGTGCCAGCACTATTCGTGAGCACATGAAGGACTAAGAGGAGGGTCACCAAGAACACCATCTCTGCATGGATTAGCAGGGTCATTGACCTGGCTCTGAATCCAGACCCTCCTCCGTCACGTCGCCCCAGAGCACATGATGTCAGGGGCATAGCTACGTCCCTGGCCTTCAAAAGAAATTTTTCAGTGACGCAGGTTCTTCAAGCTTGGGTGTGGAAACGTCAAACAACATTCACATCCCACTATATGCAAGACGTGATCCACAGGAGACTTGATACTTTTTCTATCGGTCCTGTAGTGGCTGCACAACAGCTGGTTTAAAACCTCAAGCTCCTTATTGGACAAGTAGCAAAAGGTTGAGGGCATTGTTACCCGGTTTTAGTCTGCATGAATGAAAAGGTTTGACTGGCCCTTATTCTTTTCTTCATCATCCCCTCTCTTGGGGAAAGCAGCATCCTGCGTTCTCTGCATAGCTGACCTCAAACCAATGCAGGTAAACCATGCTCCCTTGTGTTCCTAGTATTAAGATTAATAATGTTACATCCCCATACCCTGACGAGGTGGTATTGGGAAAGTTCTAGTCTACAAGTTTCCATCTAAAGAACTTCAGAACAACTTTCTAGGACAAGTCATACTTCTTCATACCTTCATACACAGCTTGCGTAGGCCGCAGACCTTGCGTAGCAAGGTTCTAGCGAGGTGCAGGGATTCCTTATTTCTTGGGTGCTTAAACACTCAAATAAGGAGCCCCCAGGCAAAGCCAAAAGGCAGTACTGGCTGGGACGTCCACCCTTCCTAATGGGTGAGTCACCCCTATTAAATAGCGTGGTTTGTATTCCAGTTACAGAACAAATGATAAATTCGTAGATAATTTGTATTTTTCCTAACTATACAAACCTTAGCTATTTAACCAAACTTGCCTGCCAGCCCTATCCCCCTTGAAGTCCTACCTCCAAGCAAAGTGAGCTCAAGCATAGGTGTTTGATGGGGGGGGGGGGGGGGTTAGCAAGCTACCCTCCCCTACTCCCGCTAACTAGCGGTGTGGGTAGTAAACCCTGGTTAGAAATTAATGGCTCGTCATTTCAGCTACGCCGAATGTAATACCCCTATTAAATAGCTAAGGTTTGTATAGTTAGGAAAAATACAAATTATCTACAAATTTGTCATTTTTGTTCATTTTGTGCCTGATAATTACACATTATAGCAGATTTATTGTGTCAAAGGAAATAAATATATTTTTTACATTTCTCTATAACAGCTTTCAATTGTGGAATTATTACACAATCGCATAATCACTTCACTTTGAATATAAAGATGTTTTAGCCAGAATCATAGTGCTTTGCTGTTATTTAGGATAAAATAATGTAACAAAACAGGTTTCTGGAAAAAATTCTATAATCACTTCGCAGGGAATAGAAAGATTTTTTCAAAGGAGAAGTATATGAAAAGTCCATGCTTTTATGTTATAGTAAAATACTATAGAAAAAAAGAAGACTTGAAAATTTTTGATATGTAATCAGCAGTACAGTAAAGCAAATAAATATGGAAATATAGGTTATCACAGAATGTGTGCATGTACTGTATATCTGATTGTGATAAATGTCATATGCAGCTACTGAGGTGAGATCTGATCTCTCATAGTGTGAAGGGATTAAATGAAAAGAATTTTTTTATCTTTTGGTCAAAAAACTATCTGACATTATATCAGATTTTAAGTTTCTCTGTTTATAAGATTTTAATATTTTTAAGAAACAGATTTAATTGATAAAATTCAGATTTATTTATCAGATTTTTGTATCTAGTTTATTTTTTTATCAGTTAAATTTAATATGCATATTTTATACATGTAAGAGTAAAGTCTGACTCATTGGACTAGTTAATCTCCTCCCTTTTAATAAGTAAGGTAACTGACATAAGATGTACACATTTGTTCAGAATATTTTGTAATAGTTTCATTTCTTAATAGAGTCATCAGGAACAGTGTATAAAGCTTGCCCACCAAGTACAAGATCTTAGAAGGCAAAATGCAGCATTATCATCATTGGTTGGGTATTCTGGAGTACCTCAAACATTACCATGTTCACATCGTCATCGCTGCCCTTTGCCTTCAAGTCCTCCAAGTTTCCTAAGCTTACCATCATCTCTAACTAAGAACAAACAGGTAAATATTCCTGACATTACTAATTGATTAAGGTATTTCTAGAATTTATGTGGTGTAGGTAATAACTTATCTTTTGCTCAAAGAGTAAAATTTCATAGATTTTTATCTGGGTTATTCGAGTATACTGTATGTGCAGTGAATTTATTTGCTGCAAAAAATCATCATCATCGTTACGATTATTGTTTTGTGTTAGAAATATGTTAATTTTTGCCACCTTTACTGGATATTCTGGATGTTCTTTTTTTATTTATATTTATATTTTAAGGAAATGGGTACCTTATTAAATATATTCCACTAGGTGGTAAATGGTTGTTGAAGCTTGGTAACAAGGTCTAGGTGGTAAATGGTTGTTGAAGCTTGGTAACAAGGTCTAGGTGGTAAATGGTTGTTGAAGCTTGGTAACAAGGTCTAGGTGGTAAATGGTTGTTGAAGCTTGGTAACAAGGTCTAGGTGGTAAATGGTTATTGAAGCTTGGTAACAAGGTAAATACTTGGTTGTAGTTGTGTGGGTACCACTACTCTCATTCTGTAGTCCAGTACTTTTTCTTCAACATCAAAGACTAATTAGGGGTAGTTGAAGTGAAATTATGATAAAAGACGAATAAAAATAAACATCTGTTGAAGTTTGTCTGTTGTTCCTAGAAGTTACAAACCATTGTGTTTTATTTACTGTATTTTTCTCATGTAGAGACTGACATATATTCTGAGTCATGCAGAAATTAGCAAAAGAAGAATAAATCTTGTACAGGGTACTCTAGCACTTTTTCTGAGGTTGTTCTCCAGTGCAGATGTGTCTTTTGCCCTTCAATGCAGGTTTTGTTAATGAATTTGATATGTATAACACTATAGTTTTTTTTTAATATTGTCCAAGCAGTGTGGTGTTGAGTTATATAGATGTAACTGGCAAGAGAGTGTGTGTGTGTGAAATATGTTGCATTCTACTGCTAAGCCTTACCAGTTTTGTTCAAAATATTGCCTTTACCTTTGATCTTTCTCCCAAGGAAAGGTGTGCTCTGCATCATTGTACTGCAAGGAGTATTTGTCCTGGTTTCCTTCACAGTGGAAATACTTTTATAAAAAGTGCATGAGGGCCCAGTAGGGTTCACTGTTATTTACCAAACGAATACAGTCAGCGCCCTCCTTCTTTTTGGGTTCTGTCTTCACAGTTTAGAGCTGACGTAAATGCCCATAAAAACTTATAACAAAGTGTCAACAACCTCCCACAGGGAGAAGACCAGCCCACCCGCACAATCACTCATCATAATCATCATCTCCTCCTACGCCTATTGACGCAAAGGGCCTCAGTTAGATTTCTCCAGTCGTCTCTATCGTGAGGTTTTAATTCAATACTTCTCCATTCATCATCTCCTACTTCGCGCTTCATAGTTCTCAGCCATAGTTCTAGTTCCTTGTGGAGTCCAGCTGAACGTTTATTGAACTAATCTCTCTTGGGGACTGCGAAGAGCGTGTCCAAACCATCTCCATCCACCCCTCATCATGATCTCGTCCACATATGGCACTCGAGTAATCTCTCTTATAGTCTCATTTCTAATCCAGTCCTGCCATTTAGCTCCCAGTATCCTCCTAAGGGCTTTGTTCTCAAATCTACTAAATCTATTGGATATTGTTTCATTGTCATACCATGACTCATGTCCATACAGTAACACTGATCCCACTAAACTGTTACATAGTCTGATTTTTATATGTAATTTCAGGTGATTTGCTTTCCAAATTTTACTTAACCTATCCATTGTCTAATTTGCTTTTTTCAATCTTTTACTAAACTCTAATTCTAAAGACCCTGTATTGGAGATCATAGTTCCTAAATACTTAAGTGATTCGACCTCATTAATACTTTTTCCTTCCAATGATATTTCATCTTCCATTGCATATTCCGTTCTCATCATCTCTGTATTTGTTCTATATATCTTCATCCCAACCTTGTGTGATATTTCATGCATTCTGGTAAGCAAGCATTGCAAATCCTGTGTTGTTCTGTTAATAAGGACAGTATCATCAGCATACTCTAGATCTGCTAAATTCCTATCACCAATCCAGTCCAATACTTCTCCCCCATCTCTGACTGTTCTATGTATTACAAAATCCATTAGGAGCATAAACAACATAGGTGATAACACATTCCCTTTTTAGTTCTCCGCTGTTCAATGGAAATTCATTTGATAGGACGCCATTAACATTAACTTTGCACTTGCTATGCTCATGAACTGACTTAATCAAATTTACATATTTAAGAAGAATTCCATAACATCGCAGGACTCTCCACAAAATTGGCCAGTGCACACTATCAATGGCTTTTTCATAGTCCACAAATGCCATCAAAAAGGGATTTCTATATTCTACGCATTGCTATACAACATGTCTCAAAATGAAAATTTGGTCAGTGCAACTTCTACCTTTTCTAAATCCTGCTTGTTCATCTCTCAGCTTTTCATCAATCTTTTCTTCAATCTCTTTAGAATAAGGATACTGTATATTTTCATAATAATTGACGTAAGTGTTATACCTCTGTAAATTATTGTTGCTATTTTCACCAACACTCCTAACTCCCATTCATCAGGTTTGCCTCTTCATGCCACATTCTACAAAATAATCTTATAAGTAGTCTGGGAGTCGCTTCATTTTCGGCCAGTATCATCTCGGCAGTTATTCCATCGTATTGAGGGGCTTTCCATCTCTTTAGTTTTTGAGGATAGCTTCAACTTCAAACAGACTGAATTCATTCATGGGCACATCAAGGTCTTCATCAACTTCAGGTATATCGATGAAATCATTCCTTTCATATGTCCTATTCTTAATCTCTCTCAAGTGTTCCATCCAACATTGTCTTTCTTCATCTTCTATTGCTATAACAGAGCCATCTCTCTTTTTGATGGGTATATGCTTCTTCTTCTTTGCCTCAGTCGAGATTTCATTAATAATTCTATGAGCAATTTTTACATCATAGCCACTTCCTGAATTCTTCTTTGCCTCAATCGAGATTTCATTAATAATTCTATGAGCAATTTTTACACCATAGCCACTTCCTGAATTCATAGCTCTGTTAGTCTCATCTGCTTTACTGTCAATAAATATTCTCTGCAGTCATTCCCTGCTTTTCTTTTAACCTCGCTGTCAATACTAGTATACTTAGCGTGCTCAACCTTGTAATTTTCATTACTTTCTTGAAAACTTTCAACAATCAATTTCTGTCTTTGTCTCCTTTTTATAGTATCCCAAGTATCATTTGATATCCATGGCTTTCTCCTTGTAACTGTGTGTCCCAAGACTTCACCACCAACTGACTGATATATGTTCTTAATATCACACCGTTCTTCATTAATTGTCTGTTCTCCATATCTTAAAGTCTCTAAGACTGCAAATTGATTTCTACATTCAATTGCAAATGTTTCTCTGTGCTCCTCTTCTAAAAGCTTAGTTGTATCAAACCTAGGTGTTCTATCCATCTTTCTGTTGGGTGCTATCTGTTTTAAGTGTGGCAATGAGGAGTTGGTGATCACTACCAATATCTGCACCTCTATAGCTTCTTTTATTTCTCAGTGTCCTCTTTCTCTCTTGATTAATGGCAATGTGATCTATCTGATTTTTGTAATTGCCACATGCTGAAGTCCATGTACACTTGTGGATGTTCTTGTGTTGAAACAGAGTACAGTACCACCAATGACAAGATTGTTTTGTGAACAGAAGCATGTGAAATGTGCTCCATTTTTATTTGCAGCTTTGCTAAGACCCTCAACACCCATCACATTCTCTATCCCTTGATTATTTCTTCCAACTTTAGCATTGAAGTCACCAATCACAATTTTCATATCTCTCTTAGGGATCTCTCTATTACCCTCTGCAGTTCTTCATAGATTCATCTTTCCTTTCATCAGGGGAGTCATTTGTTGGGGCATAACAAGCTCTAATACTCATATTGCACTGCTTTGATTTAAACTTTGTTAGTAACAATATACTATTTACAGCTCTCCACTCGGTTAATGCCTTTTCTGCTCTTGATATCATCATTCCTACCCCTTCTCTTCCAACTCCATTTGATCTTCCTGAGTAGATATATATATATTGCCTTGGTTTAAAGTTTCTTTACCAATTCCCTTAAAATGCATTTCAATTAGGGTCAAGATATCTAAACTATATTTCATAAATCCACTCTCCACTTGCTGTAACTTCCCAACCTGATTCATGGTTCTAACATTCCAATTACCTTTTTTCATTTTTTATTTAGTATTTATAAACCGGGTGATTCTCAGCACCCCGCTACGCCCAGGACTGGGGTCTATTCTGTTATCTTCTCTTTCCATGACTGACTAAATCCATAGAGGATTCATTGGCTAGATACATCAAAGGATAGCCAGTTCCTTGTGATGCGCAGGGCCTATCTAACTAAGGTAAATGATCCCTGCCAGTCCATACTAATTTTAGTAAGATCAACTGCCAGGCATCAGGAGTAAAAGCCGAAGAGACGGTTTGTCCATCACCTTAAACCCAATCCGTCACCCTGCTGCCAGTGACTTTATCGAGATTAAGGGGGCCATTTCCTCCAAACCCAAAGCCCACATTACTCCACTAAGTTGCTCATCTGTTTATATGAGTATAATCATTGGCAAACATTTATTGCTAAGATATACCGCCTAGCATGGTAATATACCACCTACCACTACTGAAACCAATTTTGATTTGACTATGGTAGAGAGCAGATGTATCCCAGTTCACTTTTCCATTCATCGCTGTATAGCTAGATTAACTTTGATTTGCTTTCTCTCTCTTACTGTGGCTGTTGCTGAACATTTGCTGAGGAAGCAAACCTGGGGATTTTTCCTGGCATGACTGGCTGCCCGTGCATGCCTTGGAGATGGATCCTCACCGGCTTTGCCCTTCGTGCAGAGGACACTCCTGCATGAAGGCGTCTCGTTGCAACAAGTTTCGCGAGTGGCCATTCTCCCAGGGACCAGTTCCATAGGAGAAGGAAGTAGTAGAAAAAGGATTCGTTTCCCCCCAGCTCTGTCTCGAGGGTTAAGAAATCCAGACTTAGTTCTACATCCCATGGAAATTCCCCACCTTCTTCTGCCCATTTGATCTCCTCTGGAGGATGATCGGATAAGAGTGATTACTATTTGACGTCACCCTGGGCAACCTTCGGGTAACTGTGTGTCCCAAGACTTCACTACCAACTGACTGATATATGTTCTTAATATCACACCATTCTTCATTAATTGTCTGTTTTTTGTCTCAAAGTCTCTAAGACTGCAAATTGAATCCTACATTCAATTGAAAATGTTTCTCTGTGCTCTTCCTCTAAAAGGAAGTACAGTTGCTTCCCTTAGTGAAGTAGCAGCATATTCCTCTGATGGGCGAGTCATCTGTTGACACCTTGTGTCAGTTGTGATTGTTCTTGGGGGCTTTCAGGTTCCCCCACAAAGGACAGGCTCATGCAGGTGTTGAGACATGGAGTGCAGTAGGAGCTTACATCTGCTCCTGCTGGAGTTGGCTTTGGCCCTTCCCACTTTCAGGGTGATTGCATACTCAGAACTTGCTCAGCGAGAGAATCCTTGTGATTCTACCCCTATAGAGCTTGCTGACCCCACAGGGACCTTTTGTAGACATCCTCGCAGACTCGAGTAGTCATCCTTACTTTGTATTGCTCTTAAACGTTTTCACGTGTTCGAAGCCCTGCTTTTTGAAGGAAACAGGTGAGCACTCATGGGTTCCTCCTGTAGCCTAGTGGGCACCCCATTTCTGCACTTCAGTCTATAGAGTCCCAGAGATCCTTGCTCGAGTGTAGCGTGCAGAGCAGGGAACTCGCCTGTTGAGTTGGAATGAGCTGTTTGCCACCCTTTGATTCTTCATATATAACCAGCTTTGCCTCGCTCACTTCCTGCTGAGTGCATGCAGCCCTTTAAGGTCAGACATGAAGTATATGTTCGCGAACGTCTGGCTTGTTCGCTAACTTATATGAGTTCCCAATACCTGTGCACGATCAACCTCTGGCGAGCTTGCCAAGCGCACCTAGTTCACTCTGAACAAACATTAATGTGCTAGATAATTCTTGCACATACACAAGTGTGCTCGCATGCGCTCAGTTTTCTGCACCTTCTTGGAATCTTGATTCCGCATGGATTCAGGAGATTGTGGAAGCAGCCTTAGCCACCCGAGCTGCTCTTGTTAGGACTACAGCTTCATCAGATCATAAACAGTGGTGTCTCCAGGAAACTTTAGGGCTCCCTCCGACCCCAGGTGGTGCAGCATGCCGATCACTTTTCATGCTCCCCAAGCCCTGTAGAACCTGCATGCTCCGACTAGTACTCTGGTACGGTCAGCTCCTCCGGCATCACTTCCCATTTGCACATCATTGGGGCATGTTTGCAGATGCATCTGGAGGTCAAGGCAAAGCTTTCGTATCTTAAGCCCATATGGGAGATGTTGGGAATATTCACGGCAAAGCTTAATCAGAGGCATAGGAGACCAAGGTAAGGCACTCGGCTTCTATGAGATATGCTTCACAGTCGAACCAGTATGGGCTCGAGAGCTACAAGAGAGATCTCATTAGTTTTCTTATAGACTGCCGCCCATCGAGACAATACTCTGCTTCTTCTGTTTCTCCTCCTTCTGTTCCTCTCTCTTGACTCTGCTTCCTTTATGGAGCCCTCATAGACTTATAAGTCTCTGGAGACTTCTTAGTTCCAAGAAACTCCTCAGAAGGATGCCAACAATATCTTAACCTCCTTTACATGCAGCTCCCTGGGTCAAAAGGACATGACATCACTCCTGAAGAGCTGGGGATCTAAAGTTGTTGTTGATCCCGTCCTACAGAGATGAATCCAACAGGCAGTTGCTCAAACATCACGGGAGGCTTCTCTTAGGCTTCTGTATACGACTTTGACCCACCCCACGCTCAGCTGGTTATGAGCCAGAAGGTGGTTGTAGACCATAATTATGATTTGGACTGTTCGGTATGTGTATTGCCAGCACCAGCCAGCCAGCCCTAAGGTTCCAGTCACCGAGCAGGGCGAGTCAGACTCCTTCCTTAAAGCCCTGTTCGGCCTTTGGACAGTCAATGGACTTGGGAAACCCAAGTACAGTAGAACCTCACAGTAATGGACTAAAGGGCGGGTTAAGAGGGTCTATTACCGCTGATAGTCCGTTGTGTTTGTAGAATATTTTCCAAAGCATAAAATAAAGTTAAATTTTACCAATTTTAATAGGCCAAAGGCCTACCATATAGGTCATACATTTGGGTAACATAAAAATGAGCATCTGAGATTAACACACTTTTGTTTTTCACCTTTGGAAGACATCATCATCATCTATTCCTATTGACGCAAAGGGCCTTGGTTAGATTTCGCCAATCTTGTGTATCTTGAGCTTTTAACTCAATACCTCTCCATTCTTCTTCTCCTACTTCACGCTTCATAGTCCTCAGCCATGTAGGCCTGGGTCTTTCAACTCTTCTAGTGCCTTGTGGAGCCCAGTTAAATGTTTGGTGAACTAATCTCTCTTGGGAATGTGAAGACCATGCCCAATGCATCTCCATTTACCCCTCACCATAATCTCATCCACATATGGCACTTGAGTAATTTCTCTTATAGTTTCATATAATGATGATGCTACTTTCTTTGCATCAATTCCATCCCCTGAATGTAGATCTGGGGTTGGTGAATCCCTTATTAAAGATTTAGCTAAAATTAGTGCATGGTGCAAATTATGGGGTAGGAAGTTGAATCCTAACAAAACTCAAAGTATGATTGTAAGTAGGTCAAGGACGACGGCTCCTCAACATCCGGATCTCAGTATTGATAATGTTTCTTTAAATTTGTACGACTCTTAAAATTTTAGGTGTGATTCTCAACAGCAAATTTACTTTTGAGAAACACATTAGGTCTGTGTCTTCTTCAATTGCACAAAAAATTGGCTTACTGAAAAAGTCTTTCAAGATTTTCGGTGATCAATCTATTCTGAAGAAGTGTTTTAATTCTTTCATTCTACCTTGTTTTGAGTATTGTTCTCCTGTCTGGTGTTCAGCTGCTGATTCTCATCTTAATTTGTTGGACAGAAACTTACGGTCTATTAAATTTCTTATTCCTGATCTAGATATTAATCTCTGGCACTGTCGTTCAATTAGTTCATTATGCATGTTGCATAAGATTTTTCATAACTCTGACCATCCTTTACATTCAGATCTCCCTGGACAATTCTATCCTGTTCGTAATACTAGGCAGGCAGTTAATTCTAATAGCCAGGCCTTCTCCATCACGAGGCTCAATACTACGCAGTACTCTAGAAGTTTTATTCCAGCTGTGACCAAGTTGTGGAATGATCTTCCTAATCGGGTGGTTGAATCAGTAGAACTTCAAAAGTTCAAAGTTGGAGCAAATACTTTTTTGTTGACCAGGCGGACATGAGTCTTTTTATAGTTTATTTATGACATATTTGTTTTTGATGTTGTTAATAGTTTATATATGACATGTCTGTTTTGACGTTGTTACTTATTTTAGAATGATTTATTGTTAATTTGTTCTCTTCATTTATTTATTTCCTTTCCTCACTGGGCTATTTTTTCCTTTTGGAGCCCCTGGGCTTATAGCATCTTGCTTTTCCAACTAGGGTTGTAGCTTGGATAGTAATAATAATAATAACTACACACCATGCCTTTGTAGTATTTTTGATAGACCAATAGTATAGATGCAGAATAAGATTGGGCCAAGTACACTCCCCTGGGGTACCCCTCTGTATAAAGATTCATATGATGAATAAGTTTCCAATTTGCACATAGTAATTTCTACCAACCAAGTAATCTTTTAGGTATTCAAAAGCTTGATCTTCAACACCGATGCATCGTAGATCATTTAGCAGCAGTTCATGCACAACTGTATCAAAAGGCGCACTGAAATGGAATAATATTAAAATACCACATTTATTTTCATTCATCATTTCCAGCATATCATTTACAACAGAGCAGATGGTAGTCTCCATAGAGTATAGTTTTCTGTAAGCAGATTAGTTGTCAGGCAAAGCTTTTATTGCTTCTAAGTGACAGACTTGAGGTTCAAGAATTACGTATTCAAGCACTTGTGACACAAAGGATTGATTCGAAATAGGTCTATATGAGGTTAATTCCTGGTAGTCCAGAGCACTTTTCAGAACTGGCGTGACTATAGCCCTTTTCTCAGATTTGGGAAACTTATATTCTTCAATGCTTGCATATGCTATTCTCATTATTATTTCGGCTAGACTAGAAAAGTGTCTCTCTCTCCAATTACTTCAGATATTGGCATAGGATCAATCACGCAGTTTTGTTTTTGTTGCTCTCTTGATAATCCTGGCGATGTCTTCTTGTGTTATGTTGTTAAATCTCATTAAATCTATCTGTATGTCAGGCGTATCATTAATCTGATGTTGAATATTTAAAAATGACCTGGTTATATTTTCAATTTTGTTTTTAAAGAATACTAGAAAATTATTCACTAGTTCCTGGTCACTGTATCCATCAGGTAGCTTCTCTTTGTTTACATTTCCCATTATACCATTTAGGAGACAATATAACTTAATTATGTCTGTTGCTACTTCGTGGATCTTTCTCTTATAGTATTCACTTTTTTTCCTTCTTAGTAGGTAGTTGTATTGACACATAGCAGTTTCGTATTAACCCATGTAATTTCAGTTTTTAACCAATTTCACATTCTTTCTTCACGTATTTTTCCTTCTTTTTCAGTAAAGTCTCCATCAAACCCATGAGGTTGGTCTTTAACAGTTGTAGTCTTTTCCATCGGTGGGCACATGGTATCATTCACTTTAATTCACTTTAATAGAAGTGGTCGTAAGACAGTTAACACACAAAGCTCCCAACAAACGTTGGTTATCACGATGGCAAGGAATGTTGATAGCATCATTTATTTTCTTTGTAACTTCTTTGGACCTGAAAGACATACTTCTCTGTATTTATTGAAGAAGTTAAAGAAAATAAATGATGCGATCAACATTCCTTGCACTCATGAGAGCCAACGTTTCTTAGGAGCTGTGTGTGTTAACTGTCTTTGGATGGAGAAAGGATTAATGAGGTGGAGCCATTTAATTATTTAGGAACTATGATCTCTAATACAGGATCTTTAGGATTGAAGATTAATGAAAAGACTAAGAAAAAAACAAATCAGACGATGGCTAAGTTAAGTAAAATCTGGAAATCAAATCACCTGAAATTACATATAAAAATCAAGCTATATATCAGTTTAGTGAAATCAGTGTTACTGTATGGACATGAGTCTTATGTCATTATTATTATTATTACTAGCCAAGCTGTAACCGTTGTTGGAAAAGCAAGATGCTATAAGCCCAAGGGCTCCAACAGGGAAAAATAGCCCAGTGAGGAAAGGAAATAAGGAACTAAATAAATGATAAGAATAAATTAACAATATATCATTCTAAAAACAGTAACAGCGTCAAAACAGATATGTCCTATATAAACTATTAACAACGTCAAAAACCGATATGTAATATATAAACTATAAGACTCATGTTAGCCTGGTCAACATGAAAACATTTGCTTCAACTTTGAATTTTTTAAGTTCTACTGATTCAACTACCCGATTAGGAAGATCATTCCACAACTTGGTAACAGCTGGAATAAAACTTCTAGAATACTGTGTAGTATTGAGCCTCATGATGGAGTCATACATATTTAAAGAAACATTATCAATACTGAGATCCGGATGTTGAGGAGCCACCGTCCTGGACCTACTTACAATCATACTTTGAGTTTTGTTAGGATTCAACTTCATACCCCATAATTTGCACCATGCACTAATTCTAGATAAATCTCTATTAAGGGATTCACCAACCCTAGATCTACATTCAGGGGATGGAATTGATGCAAAGAGAGTAGCATCATCTGCATATGCAACAAGCTTGTTTTCTAGGCCAAACCACATGTCATGTGTATATAGTATGAAAAGTAATGGGCCAAGAACACTACCCTGTGGAACACCGGATATCACATTCCTATAATCACTATGGTGCCCATCAACAACAACTCTTTGAGATCTATTACTTAAAAAATCAATAATAATGCTAAGAAACGACCCACCCACTCCCAACTGTTTGAGTTTGAAAACAAGGGCCTCATGATTAACACGGTCAAAGGCAGCACTAAAATCAAGGCCAATCTTACGAACTTCCCGACCACAATCAAGGGATTTCTGTACAGCATTGGAGATTGTAAGAAGGGCATCACATGCTCCAAGACCTTTACGAAAACCAAATTGCAAACTAGGGAATAGATGATTACTTTCAGCAAACCTATTAAGACGTTTTGCCAGAAGAAGTTCAAAAACTTTAGATAATATGGGAGTTATGGAAATTGGGCGGTAATCAGTTCAAACTATGTGTGGATGACACACAATTTTACTTCTCCATAAATGATATAGATGACACTACTGAAACTCTAAACCGAATCTTTGATAGTGTTAGAGAATGGATGACAATTAAACACTAAAATTAAATGAGAACAAAACTTAGTTCATGGTGGTGGGAAAGAGAAACACGGTGAGAAGTTTGAGTGATATTCAAATGAACATAAATAATGACACTTTGCTGATATCTAGTAAAGTTTGTGATCCAGGTGTATTTCTTGACTGTAACTTGTCTCTCAATACCCAAATAAATAATGTAGCAAAACTGCTTGTTATCATCTAAGAAACATTGCTTTTATAAAAAGTGCCTGGATGAAAATTCTGTAAAGAAACTTGTGATAAACTGTGTTATTACCAGGATTGACTACTGCAACTCCATCTATTACAATTTACCAAAAGTATAACTTAAGAAATTACAAAACATCATAAACAGAGGAGCAAGACTGATAAAAGGTGTCCCAATTAGAGAAAGGATCACCCCTATACTAATTGATTTACACTGGCTGCCATTAAAGTGAGAATTGAATTTAAAGTATGTAAAATAACCCACCAAGTTATCAAAACCAGTCGTTCAAAATATTTAAGAGAATTGCTACATATTATGCAGCCAACAAATAGTCCTGACACAAGAATAGTTACAGATGGTTTCAAACTATTGGAACCTAGATATGTGTCTACTGTAGGCTCCAGAGCCTTTAAATATGCTGCCCCGAGACTATACAATAAGCTCCCACGAGACATGTAAATGATTGAAGACATTAAGGCTTTCAAGAGGAAACTGAAGACTTTTTTTATTCCGTGAGTCGTTTGGCAGTGACAAATTAACAGTAAATGAGCAATACGTGATTTGAAATGTTGAATAATCTGGACGAACAAGTGGAGATCCTGTAGAGAGAGGGGTTTCCCTGCTGTATGGGACTGGAAAAGCAGCCTTCAGAGTAAGTAAAGTAAGTAGATCCCTATCCATCCAGCATCAAGGAAGTGATAAGATTCCGACTTGCGACATGATTTACCGGTTTTGAGTGCTGTGTTTTGGGCTGGGCCCATTGCCAATGGCATTCATCTACTCTGCTGTATAGATAACTGGCTGATTCTAGCAGACTTGGATGAGATCCTTATATACCGAGTCATGCTTCTCAAGTTTTGCTACAATTTGGGGGTCATGGTAAACTTTGAGAAGTCATCCCTGCAGTCCAAACAGGGCCTAGTATATCTATAAATGCAAAGATATATCCAATTTGGGGAAGAAATTTCCACTTTAAAGCAGAATCAAAAGGTTCAAGAAAGAGGCTTTAACCTTTCTCTTCCGACGCTAGCTATCAGCCCATCGTGGGCAATGCCTGTAGGGACATCTGATGCCCTGGGAGCGCTTAGTCCCGAATGGTTGCCTCCACATTTGGTCACTTCATTGGTAGCTGAAGACCTGAGCTGAAGGGTAAAAGTGCAGTCTTTGACAGAAGAGCGGGCAGAGCTTCCCGCTCATGCTCAGCAGCTGCAGTTAACTACCTTATTAACTATTTCAACAACCATTCCAGCATCACTGAAGACATCCCCTATTTCAAAGGACCCAGTTTCGTATAGCTAGGAAATATACAAATTACTTTTAAAATTTTTATTATTTATTCTTATACTGAAGGTTACATGTATTAAGTCTTGACAATTTTCTGATAAATCATTGAAGAAATTGATATATGAGATTCTTTTGGGAAACTATTTTGTCAATTGTGATGCCATTCTGATTTAGTATTTCGTAGGACCTGGTAAGAATGTGTAGTCTTTGTATTCACTATTTAAATATTTAGATTTTTACATTTTAGTACCTTGTTTAAGGGGACCGTCCGCCATGGGGTTTTGACATAACAACTTTCAGAAATCGAAAATAGTTTTATTGCTTCTATGTATGTATAAACATATCGTACATGCTCCCCAGAAGTTTCAGCCAATTATTTTTACAAATAACGAAGATATAGCGGTCTTTAAATGATGACGTCATCATTACTGTGTCGTCTGCATGACTGAGTTTGACAAAATCGTCTTTGTGTGTTATTTTTGCATATCTATAGCGATTTTTCACTCATGTTTCGATCTATCATACGTCTGGCAGAAATGGAAGGCATTGGTAGAGCGTAGTTGAACGAAATCTACTCCTAAGAGAACAGAAACCAGTTTCCAAACACTTACAGAAGTTATAATGCATGCGTTTGTTTACTTGAAGTTCGTATGTACATTGTTTTCACAACGTCCTCGGGAACTTTATAGCAAGGCCAATGTTACCCAAGGTCATAAAAAAAACAAATAGTCAATAATTTTTTCAAACAATGAAGATATAACGGTCTTTAAATGATGACATCATCCTTACTGCGTCGTCTACCTGAGTTTGACAGAATCGTATTTTCTCTCTCTCTCTCTCTCTCTCTCTCTCTCTCTCTCTCTCTCTCTCTCTCTCTCTCTCTCTCTCTCTCTCTCTCTCTCTCTCTCTCTCTCTCTCTCGAATTATCTAAAACTGCCATTTATACAAATACTATAATTTTCTCTCTCTCTCTCTCTCTCTCTCTCTCTCTCTCTCTCTCTCTCTTTCTTGAAGTTCATATGTAGATTGTGCTTTTATAACATCCTCGGGAACTGTATAGCAATGCCAATGTTACCTAAGGTCATAAAAAGAACTAATAGTCTTACTTATCATTTTTCCTAACAATGATGATATAGCGGTCTTTACATCATGACGTCATCCTTACTGTCGTCTGCATGACTGAGTTTGACAGAATCGTAGTTATGTTTATTTTTGCATCTCTCTCTCTCTCTCTCTCTCTCTCTCTCTCTCTCTCTCTCTCTCTCTCTCTCTCTCTCTCTCTCTCTCTCTCAATTTGAACTGCCATCTACAGTATATCAATCAAATGCTATCCCTCCAAAATTAAATTCATGATCTCTCTCTCTCTCTCTCTCTCTCTCTCTCTCTCTCTCTCTCTCTTACTCTTATATTTCGATATATCGTACTTCTGTCAGAAATGAAAGGCATTGGTAGAGGGTAGCTAAATGAAAACTACCAGCTACGAAAACATCAGCAAAGTTTCCAAAGACATATAGAAATTATAATGCATGTGTTTATTTACTTGAAGTT